>NC_054871.1:50622422-50996303 GCF_018320785.1 Cheilinus undulatus | reverse complement strand
TAGTTAATGTCTGACTGCAGTGTTTTAAACACAGCTTTAACCAAATGTTAAAGTTTATGCTAAGAGTTTTGTTCAAAATGATAATAAAGTTATCTTTTTTGTTTGTTTGTTTTTTAGAGAGATTTTTCTCCAAATAAATGAGTGAGACTGTATTTAACATCTCTGCTGTGCTCAGTGTGTGTGACAGACTGACCCAGGGTCACTGTGCAGACTCACAGCTAACAGAGTCAGATCACTGTTTATCAAACATGTTCAGAACTCGAAGGAAAACTTTAAGGAAGGAGTTTTGTCAGGAACGTGGAGGATGCATATTTATTTTCTCAGTTATAGCTCTATAATCTAACTGGTTCATGTGACGGACGTGTCTGTGTTTTAGCTTTAATCAGAGCGGTGAGACTGACTTAAACGGCACAGATAATAAATAATGATAACAATAAATATTATCAATCCTCCCACCATCATTATAGTTAATAGACCGGATGACTTTAACTGCTGATGATGATCAGTCTGTTTTTATTATAAATGCTGTGCTATCTGTGCTAATATTCCACAAACTTACCCATTTAAAGGCATGGTAACAACAACTCTGGATTAGATGTTGCTGTTGTTGCTCTGAGGTTTTGTCTTTCAGAACCCACACTCTCTGCTGATGGGAGTTCAACATGAGTCTAACGCCCGTTTCAGACTGGGAGCGTGTTTTGCTGCTTGCGTGTGCCACGCGTGTCAGCTCCGGCTCCTGCCAATGTGGCTTTCACACAGGGCGCGAGTTTGCTGCGTGTCAGCCGCATTTTACTGCCCTCAAAGCCCTGTCCTTCCTCACGAGTTTTACCTGAATAAACCCCCCTAGATGCTTATTGACTTAGTGTATTGAGGAAGTTTGTCTGGAACTATTCAAAATAGAAGCATTCTGTACAAGTGAACAGAGTTTCTCTAGCCTACAGAAATACTAAACCAGGCTTTTACTTTGAAAAGCACAAACCAGAAAAGCATTCATACAGTGTTTATCTTTCCTGTGACATATTCTACCAGTGTGGAGACAGAAAGTTTCACTAATAGTTGCTCTTTAGAGAACAACTTTATCAAAGAGGCGCATTTAAGCTTGTGGCCTTCCTCAGCGTTATCAAGAAACACATTGCAAACATATTCTACGTGCATATTTGCCACAACGATGTAAATATGGCTCTCTATTTATCATTTTTCTGTCTAATATGGTCACCAGCCGCACGCGGTGCACGGAAAAAACAGGCCAGACTTCGAATCTCTGTACTCCCTGCGCCTGAGCTGCGCGTATCAGTCGTGCGAGTCACGGCGCTCATGCTGGCAGTCTGAAAGCCCTGACTTGTTAACATGCAATCAAACTGAAAATCCACGCACGTCACGCTCCCAGGCTGAAACGGGCTTGATTCTGTTCAAAGTTTCTACCTGTTTTTCCTTGTAACTATGCTAATTGTGTTAGCAAATTGCTAAATATGTGAACACCAAAAGTGGACTTCTGGTGTATTAATGTTGGGTCTTTACAAAGTTGTCAAATGTTTTTATTAGAGCAGTTTCAGGCATTATAAAATCACACACCATTAGTGTAAAATGAAATTGTTTCAATGTGCTCTTTTTTTCATAAAAGTAAAATAGACAGCTAACAATACAACCAACAACAGTAATCAACCTCCAAACTGTGAACACTGGATATAGACTGAAATAAGTACATTAATGAATAATTAATAAGAACAAAGAAAGAAAGATAGAAATACAAGGATTTAATGACAAATTATGAAGATAAGTAAGGCAGAATAAGAGAGACTGGGGAAGAAGAGGACCCCCACCCACCCATCCAACCGTCTTAACTACTAATTGGTTTATCATGCTGAATTGAAAATAGTTAGGTTAACGGGACCTCGGAGTCAGGTATTGTAAGAGAGGTGACCACATTATCACTGCCAAGAAGTTAATGCTGTAAGGAATAAAACATTGCTGAGATTTTTTTAGTGTTGTGATGTCTGAAACTGCTAAAATGATAATCTTTAAGTCAGGAACCAAATTGATTTTAAGTATTTCAGATATTATTTTTAAAATATTTATCCAATAGTTTAGAACTTTGGGACATAATGCAAAACTATGGAGAAGAATATCGTTGCTATAAGACATCTGTGGCATGTTGGGGAGATCTCAGGATAAATTTTGTAGTCTCTCCTTGGAGTAATGAAGACCATGCAAAATTTTGAATTGAATTAAACAGTGTCTGGCATTATTAGAGCATTTATGTACATATTCC
This sequence comes from Cheilinus undulatus, assembly GCF_018320785.1. Classification (NCBI taxonomy): domain Eukaryota; kingdom Metazoa; phylum Chordata; class Actinopteri; order Labriformes; family Labridae; genus Cheilinus; species Cheilinus undulatus. Next base: position 50,994,034 of record NC_054871.1, on the reverse strand, counting down.
AAGCTTTATTCCCAAAATGAGCCTGAGATCTGTAAGCCCATCTCCTCCTCCCATTTTATTTGAATAAAATTTGAATCAGATTGAATAGATTGTAAGGTATTATAGATAGAAGTAATTGATTTCTCTATATATGATGAAGGCTGCAGGCATCTGTCCAGATTCAAGCCTTGGAAAGTCTCAAAATTTTGTAGATTTTTCCCTGACATAATCTCTTATTTGCAAGTATCTGAAGAAGTTGCTTCCAGGCAGTTTGTATTCACTCTGTATTTGAGAAAATGAAGCAAACGTCCCGTTAATGTGTAGATCTCCTATTGTATGGATACCTGCCTTCTCCCAGAGTTTGAAAGTATTATCAAGATAGGATGGTACAAAGGAAGGGTTCCCAGCCAGAAAGTACAGTCTAGAGTACTATAGTATCCCAAGTATCCTCATTTTAACCCCCTGACAGGTTTCTGATCTCTGAAGAGAACAGACAAACCCCACAGAGCTGTAAACTGTGGAGTCCACTTATTACCTTCTCAAGCCAGACTGGGCTCTATTAAAGATTCATGACCTCCTTATGAGGGAATCATCCTCTCCATCTCTCACAGCTGGTACTTCAGGACCTGCACCTCTGGACCAGAACCCTGTGTCCTGCTTGGTATCAAAGAACTGGACTTTTTTTTATTTATTTTAGAACTATTTTTATTTTATTTTAAAATTTTTAAACAAGATAATTATCTTTAATAATCAATTTCTTCATTCACACACCACCATCAGAGAACAAATAACTTTATTTTAGTGAAAAACTACAATATTGTATGTTTCAGATTCTTAAAACTATTTTAATTCAATTTTTAAATTTTTAAACTAGACAATAATTTTTTTTATATACTTTAATCCACCATCACCCCACCTCATGGGGACAAAAATAACTTTAAGTGAGAAAAATGTCAATATACAGTATCTCACAAAGTGAGTACACCCTCACATTTCTGCAAATATTTAATTATATCTTTTCATGGGACAACACTGAAGAAATTACACTTTGATACATTGTTAAGTATTCAGTGAACTGCTTGTTTAAAATTGTTAATTTACTGTCCCCTCAAAATAACTCAACTCACAGACATTAATTTCCAAATCTAGTCAACAAAAGTGAGTACACCCCTAAGTGAAAATATCCAAATTGGGCCCAAACGGTCAAGATTTTATGTGGCCACCATTATCTTCCAGCACTGCCTTAACCCGCTAGGGCATCGAGGTCACCAGAGCTTCACAGGTTGCCACTGGAATCCTCGGCCACTCCGCCATGACGACATCACGGATGTTAGAGACCTTGCACTCCTCCACCTTCCGTTGAGGATGCCCCACAGATGCTCAATAGGGTTTAGGTCTGGAGACATGCTTGGCCAGTCCATCACCTTTACCCTCAGCCTCTTTAGCAAAGCAGTGGTCGTCTTGGAGGTGTGTTTGGGGTGTTGGAATGTTGGAATACTGCCCTGCAGCCCAGTTTCCAAAGGGAGAAGATCATGCTCTGCTTTGGTATGTCACAGTTCATGTTGGCATTCATGGTTCCCTCTATGAACTGTAACTCCCCAGTGCCGGAAGCACTCATGCAGCCCCAGACCATGATGCTGCCACCACCATACTTGACTGTAGGCAAGACACACCTGTCTTTGTACTCCTCACCTGGTTGCCGCCACACATGCTTGACACCATCTGAACCAAATAAGTTTATCTTGGTCTCATCAGACCACAGGACATGGTTCCAGAAATCCATGTCCTTAGTCTGCTTGTCTTCAGCGAACTGTTTGCTGGCTTTCTTGTGCATCATCTTTAGAAGAGGCTTCTTTCTGGGATGACAGCCATGCAGACCAATTTGATGCAGTGTGCGGCATATGGTCTGAGCACTGACAGGCTGACCCCCCATCCCTTCAACCTCCACAGCAATGCTGGCAGCACTCATAATCCATTTTCCAAAGACAGCCTCTGGATATGATGCTGAGCACGTGCACTCAACTTCTTTGGTCGACCATGGCAAGGCCTGTTCTGAGTGGAACCTGTCCTGTTAAACCGCTGTATGGTCTTGGCCACCGTGCTGCAGCTCAGTTTCAGGGTGTTGGCAGTCCTCTTATAGCCTAGGCCATCTTTATGTAGAGCAACAATTCTTTTTTTCAGATCCTCAGAGAGTTCTTTACCATGAGGTGCCATGTTGAACAGTACCAGTTACCAGTATAAGAGAGTGTGAGAGTGATAACACCAACTTTTACACACCTGCTCCCAATTCACACCTGAGACCTTGTAACACTGAGTCACATGACACCGGGGAGGGAAAATGGCTAATTGGGCCCAATTTGGACATTTTCACTAAGCGGTGTACCCACTCTTGTTGCCAGCGATTTAGACATTAATGGCTGTGAGTTGAGTTATTTTGAGGGGACAGTAAATTTACACTGTTACAGAAGCTGTTCACTGACTACTTTACATTGTATCAAAGTGTCATTTCTTCAGTGTTGTCCCATGAAAAGATATAATTAAATATTTGCAGAAATGTGAGGGGTGTACTCACTTTTGTGAGATACTGTACTTGTTTTAAAATTTTGAGACTACTTTAATTCTATTCTTTAACTGTTAAACTACATAATTAGTGTGTTGTCATCAAAACCTGCCACCGTCCCCCCTCTTGGAGGACAAATGACTTTGAGTGAAAAAATACAATCATCAATCACAATCAACTTTATACTATTTTTTAAAGATAGACTAGACAATCATTATCTTTAATAATTGAAACTCACCACCACAACCCCTCATCAGAGGACCAATACTTTTGTTGCAACTCATAATGTAATAACAGCTCATAATGTAATAACGGCTCATAATGTAATACCAGCTCATAATGTAATAACGGCTCATAATGTAATACCACCTCATAATGTAATAATGGCTCATAATGTAATAACGGCTCATAAAATTAATAACAGCTCATAATGTAATAACAGCTCATAATGTAATAACAGCTCATAATGTAATAACGGCTCATAATGTAATACCACCTCATAATGTAATAATGGCTCATAATGTAATAACGGCTCATAAAATTAATTACAGCTCATAATGTAATAACTTAAATGTAATCAAAGTTCATAAGGTAATAATCGGCTCATTATGTAATAAAATCATGAGCGCATAACTTAATAACGTCTTTGCGCATAATGTAATAATGTAATAATTTATAACATTATCAACCTTACTGATGCTGCGCATAATGTAATAACAGCTCATAATGTAATAATAGCTCATTTTGTTAAAGTGTTGCATTATAATCATTTACCTCTCAAATAACCAGGCCTCTAACCAACATTCAAACCCTGACTCTGACCAACATTCAAACCCTGACTCTGACCACCATTCAGACCCTGACCAACATTTAAACCCTGACTCCAACCACCATTCAGACCCTGACTCTGACCAACATTCAAACCCTGACTCTGACCACCATTCAAATCCTGACTCTGAACAACATTCAAACCCTGACTCTGACCACCATTCAGACCCTGACTCTGACCAACATTCAAACCCTGATTCTGACCACCATTCAGACCCTGACTCTGACCAACATTCAAACCCTGATTCTGACCACCATTCAGACCCTGACTCTGAACAACATTCAAACCCTGACTCTGACCACCATTCAGACCCTGACTCTGACCAACATTCAAACCCTGACTCTGACCACCATTCAGACCCTGACCAACATTTAAACCTTGACTCTGACTCTGACCAAAATTCGAACCCTGACTCTGACCACCATTCAGACCCTGACCAACATTTAAACCCTGATTCTGACCACCATTCAGACCCTGACTCTGACCAACATTCAAACCCTGATTCTGACCACCATTCAGACCCTGACTCTGACCAACATTCAAACCCTGACTCTGAAAAATATTCAAACCCTAACTCTGACCAACATTCAAACCCTGACTCTGACCAACATTCCAACCAGGACTCTGACCAACATTCAAACCCTGACTCTGACCACCATTCAGACCCTGACTCTGACCAACATTCAAACCCAAACTCTGACCAACATTTTAACCTGGACTCTGACCAATATTCGAACCCTGACTCTGTCCACCATTCAAACCAGAACTCTGACCAACATTCAGACTCTGACTTTGAGCAACATTCAAACCCTGACTCTGACCACCATTCAAATCCAAACCCTGACCATTATTCAAACCAGGATTCTGACCACCATTCAGACCCTGACCCTGACCAACATTCAAACCCTGACTCTGAACAACATTCAAACCCTGACTCTGACCAACATTCAAACCCTGACTCTGACCAACATTCAAACTCTGACTCTGAACAACATTCAAACCCTGACTCTGACCAATATTCGACCCTGACTCTGAACAACATTCAAACCCTGACTCTGACCAACATTCAAACCCTGACTCTGACCAACATTCAAACCCTGACTCTGACCACCATTCAGACCCTGACCAACATTCAGACCCTGACTCCGACCAACATTCAAACCCCGATACTGACCACCATTTAGACCCTGACTCTGACCAACATTCAAACCCTGACTCTGACCAACATTCAAACCCTGACTCTGACCACCATTCAGACCCTGACCACCATTCAGACCCTGACTCTGACCAACATTCAAACCCCGATACTGACCACCATTTAGACCCTGACTCTGACCAACATTCAAACTCCTGACTTGACCAACTCATTGACCAATGACTCAGACCCTGACTCTGTCCAACATTCAAACCCAAACTCTGATCAACATTCAAACCCCAATTTTGACCACCATTTAGACCCTGATTCTGGCCAACAGTTAAACCAGGACTCTGACCAACATTCAGACCCTGACTTTGAGCAACATTCAAACCCTGACTCTGACCACCATTCAAATCCAAACCCTGACCAACATTCAAACCAGGATTCTGACCACAATTCAGACCCTGACCAACATTTAAACCTTGACTCTGACTCTGACCAACATTCAAACCCTGACTCTGACCACCATTCAGACCCTGACCAACATTCAAACCCCAATTCTGACCACCATTCAGACCCTGACTCTGACCAACATTCAAACCCTGACTCTGAAAAATATTCAAACACTAACTCCTACCAACATTCAAACCCTTACTCTGAGCAACATTCCAACCAGGACTCTGACCAACATTCAAACCCTGACTCTGACCACCATTCAGCCCCTGACTCTATCCAACATTCAAACCCAAACTCTGACCAACATTTTAACCTGGACTCTGACCAATATTCGAACCCTGACTCTGTCCACCATTCAAACCAGAACTCTGACCAACATTCAGACCCTGACTTTGAGCAACAATCAAACCCTGACTCTGACCACCATTCAAATCCAAACCCTGACCATTATTCAAACCAGGATTCTGACCACCATTCAGACCCTGACCCTGACCAACATTCAAACCCTGACTCTGAACATCATTCAAACCCTGACTCTGACCAAAATTCAAACCCTGACTCTGAACAACATTCAAACCCTGACTCTGACCAACATTCAAACCCTGAATCTGAACAACATTCAAACCCTGACTCTGAACAACATTCAAACCCTGACTCTGAACAACATTCAAACCCTGACTCTGACCAACATTCAAACCCTGACTCTGTCCACCATTCAAACCAGAACTCTGACCAACATTCAGACCCTGACTTTGAGCAACAATCAAACCCTGACTCTGACCACCATTCAAATCCAAACCCTGACCATTATTCAAACCAGGATTCTGACCACCATTCAGACCCTGACCCTGACCAACATTCAAACCCTGACTCTGAACATCATTCAAACCCTGACTCTGACCAAAATTCAAACCCTGACTCTGAACAACATTCAAACCCTGACTCTGACCAACATTCAAACCCTGTGTCTGACGAACATTCAAACCCTGACTCTGAGCAGCAGTCAAACCTGACTCTGAACAACATTCAAACCCTGACTTTTGACCAACATTCAAACCCTGACTCTGAACAACATTCAAACCCTGACTCTGACTCTGACCAACATTCAAACCCTGATTCTGACCACCATTCAGACCCTGACTCTGACCAACATTCAAACCCTGACTCTGACCACCATTTAGACCCTGACTCTGACCAACATTCAAACCCTGACTCTGAAAAACATTCAAACCTTGACTCTGACCAACATTCAAACCCTGACTCTGACCAACATTCCAACCAGGACTCTGACCACCATTCAAACCCTGACTCTGACCACCATTCAGACCCTGACTCTGACCAACATTCAAACCCAAACTCTGATCAACATTCAAACCCTGATTTTGACCACCATTTAGACCCTGATTCTGGCCAACAGTTAAACCAGGACTCTGACCAACATTCAAACCTGACTTTGAGCAACATTCAAACCCTGACTCTGACCACCATTCAAATCCAAACCCTGACCAACATTCAAACCCTGACTCTGAACAATATTCAAACACTGACTCTGACCAACATTCAAACCCTGACTCTGAACAACATTCAAACCCTGACTCTCACCAACATTTAAACCCTGACTCTGAACAATATTCAAACCCTGACTCTGAACAACATTAAAACCCTGACTCTGACCACCATTCAGACCCTGACCAACATTTAAACCCTGACTCTGACCAACATTCAAACCCTGACTCTGGCCACCATTCAGACCCTTACCAACATTCAAACCCTGACTCTGAAAAATATTCAAACCCTGACTCTGACCAATATTCAAACCCTGACTCTGACCAACATTCAAACCCTGACTCTGACCAACATTGAAACCCTGACTCTGACCACCATTCAGACCCTGACTCTGACCAACATTCAAACCCAAACTCTGAACAACATTCAAACCCCGATTTTGACCACCATTTAGACCCTGACTCTGACCAACATTCAAACCCAAACTCTGACCAACATTCAAACCCTGACTTTGAGCAACACTCAAACCCTGACTCTGACCACCATTCAAATCCAAACCCTCACCAACATTCGAACCAGGATTCTGACCACCATTCATACCTGACTTTGAGCAACATTCAAACCTAGACTCTGACCAACTATCCTGGACTCTGACCAACATTCCATTCCAAACCCTGACTCCGACCAATATTCAAACCCTGACTCTGACCAACATTTTAACCTGGACTCTGACCAATATTCAAACCCTGACTCTGTCCACCATTCAAACCCTGACTCTGACCATCACTACAATGCTCCTCGTGATGACATAGTGTTGGGGTCACCATGTGATGTCCCACATGGTGACCCCAACAAAGTCTATCACTTTGACCCCGATATTGTTCCCTCCGTTACTGCCAACACTCTCTTTGTTGTTATCCCTAACTTGCCTATGCTGGTAGTGTCATCCATTATCCAGTATTGCCTGTCGATGGATATGACAATGCTGGGCACCTTCAACAGAGTCTCCAACTTATTCAGAGAGCTAATCCTGCCAATCCTACCAAGAATTTATATACCTGATTCTTTGGTTGAATGTTTAAATATTGAGACAGATAAAGACTGCTGTATAGATATTAGCAGGCTATATAAAGCAGCTGGATGCAATAGTTGCCTTGCATCCAAGATCAGGCAGCTCTTCAGTCAAAATGCCAGGTGGATTACCGCATGGATTGTGATTCGACACATATCCTCTGGATGGTTCCATATAACTGACATATATTGGAAGAAATAAAGTTTTCTTTTTTTCTAAATCCCATTCACCCATTAAGACCCTGATCTGAGTGATCACGGACACAGTGCCTGACAAATGGAGCCCTGGACTGGATTTTTGTTGGCTAACTATAATTTATGATTATGTACTAGTTTTGCATATTGTTTAGTTAAATTAGGACTTATATTTTTTACTTTGGTGTCCTGAAAGGACAGGTAGGCTGTTTTCACAACTGAAGAACTTCTGAGTTGGTTCATGTTTTGTATGACTCCCCTATGTCTGTTCTATAAGTATATAGTTTCACAAGTTCCAAAATAAAGTAGAATGAATGAACATGTTATGCTGCTTGTATCCTGTATTTAATGTAAGTAGTAGGAAAACGTTTAAAAGCTTTTTATTAAATTGGCATTAAAGACCAACAATAAAAAACAGCAACATTTTAACTCCAAGGTCTTCATCGGGCTGTATAGAAGGAAAGAGTGTTAACTTACTTATTTGAAAATAACTATGTTCAATGTGTTTTTAATATAGAAGTTATTGTTCCCTGCATTTATTGAAGCAATAGTAAAAGAAAATGCTCGTCAACTACATGAACTACAATCCCCCTCCCTCATCCCAAATCCACCCTATTACTGTAGTGCCACCTATGTACAAAGAAACTGTGAGATTCTGCTTACATACAGACAGACAATCATAGAGGTGAAAGCATGTCCTTTCACCCTGCAGGAATGGCAAGGTAAAAAATGGTTATAATGCAACACCTTTCTCACAGTATAAGCTATTGTTACACTATGAGCTGTTATTACATTATGAGAAGCATCAGTAAGGCTAATAATGTAATAAATTGTTACATTATTACATTATGTGCAAAGACATTATTACGTTATATGCGCATGATTTTATTACATTATGAGCCGATTATTACATTACGAACTTTTATTACATTTAAGTTATTACATTATGAGCCATTATTACATTATGAGTCGTTATTACATTATGAGTTGCTACAACTTTTATTCTAGTGAGAAAATACAATATCTGACTCAGCCACAGTTTAAGACTATTATACAGCGTTTTAATGTTGCACAAGTTGCATCTTTGTGAAATAAACAAAGATAAATGCAACTTGTAATTCACATGTCCACATTTGTGTTCATGTACAGTACATATCCTGTGTATATATCAATGTTCTCATTTCATATTTCGGCCAAAATATCGATTATCGGCAAATATATCAGATATCAGCCAATATATCGGATATCGGCCTTTTTTAGCCTGCAATATCAGTATCGGCATCAGCCCCAAAAATCCCATATTGGTGGTGCTCTAGTTTTTATATGCTCTCTGTGAAATATATATAATAAAGGTTTCATTCATTAATTTTTTTAATTCTTAAAACTACTTTTATTCAATCTTTTAATTGTTAAACTAGGTAATCATTAACTTTTCTAATCTTAAACCGCCACCACCACCACCCTTATCGGAGGACAAATATCTTTATTCTAGAGAAAATATACATTGTACTTTCTTGATTTTTAAAACTACTTGTGTTCTACTTTTGAATAGTTAAAACAGACATTAAGTGTGTGTTGTCATCTAATCCCTCCACCAACACACCTCATCACAGGACAAATAACTTTATTCTTGTCAAAAAAAATACAATATTTTACTTTTTAAAACTATGTTTTTCTATCTTAAAATTGTTAAACTAGACAATAATAATATTTTGTGATCTAAACCTGCCACAACCACCCCTCATCGGTGGACAAATAACTTTATGCTAGTGAAAAAAACAACATATTTTCCTTTTTTTAATTTGTAAAACTACTTTTATTCTATTTTATTAATTGTTAAACTAGACAATGATATTTTACAATCTAAACCCACCACCACCACCCCCCAATTGAAGGACAAAATACTTTATTCTAGTTTAAAAAATAATATATTTTACTAGCTTGATTTTTAAAACTATTTTTATTCAATTTATAAATTGTTAAACTGGACAATTATTATTTTTATAATCTAAATTCTCCACCACCACCTCTTACCAGCAGACAAATAACTGTATTCTATTGAAAAAATACAACAATACATGTTTGTTGATTTTAAAATACTACTTTAGTTCTACGTTTTAATTGTTGAACTAGATAATCATTATCTTTTACAATCTAAACCCGCCACCAACCCCCTCTCATCTGAGGACAAATAAATTTATTCTAGTGCAAAAAATGCAATATTTTACTTTTTGTTGTTTTAAAACGACTTTTATTTTTATTTTGGAATTGTTAAACTAGACAATAACAAAATTTTGTGATCTAAACCACCACCAACACTCCTCATTGGTGGACAAAGAACTTCATGCTAGTGAAGAAACTCAATATTTTCCTTTTTTTTAAATTTGTAAAACTACTTTTATTCTATTTTTTAAATTATTAAACTAGACAATTATCTTTTAAAACCTAAACCCACCTCCACCACCACCCCTCATCTGAGGACAAATAAATTTATTCTAGTGCAAAAAATGCAATAATTTACTTTTTTGGTTATTTTAAAACTACTTTTATTTTTATTTTGGAATTGTTAAACTAGATAATCATTATCTTTTACAATCTAAACCCGCCACCAACCCCCTCTCATCTGAGGACACATAAATTTATTCTAGTGCAAAAAATGCAATATTTTACTTTTTGTTGTTTTAAAACTACTTTTATTTTTATTTTGGAATTGTTAAACTAGACAATAATAATATTTTGTGATCTAAACCTGCCACGACCACCCCTCATCGGTGGACAAATAACTTCATGCTTGTGAAAAAACAACATATTTTCCTTTTTTTAATTTGTAAAACTACTTTTATTCTATTTTATTAATTGTTAAACTTGACAATGATATTTTACAATCTAAACCCACCACCACCACCCCCCAATTGAAGGACAAAATACTTTATTCTAGTTTAAAAAATAATATATTTTACTTGCTTGATTTTTAAAACTATTTTTATTCAATTTATACATTTTTAAACTGGACAATTATTATTTTTATAATCTAAATTCTCCACCACCACCTCTTACCAGCAGACAAATAACTGTATTCTATTGAAAAAATACAACAATACATGTTTGTTGATTTTAAAATACTACTTTAGTTCTACGTTTTAATTGTTGAACTAGATAATCATTATCTTTTACAATCTAAACCCGCCACCAACCCCCTCTCATCTGAGGACAAATAAGTTTATTCTAGTGCAAAAAATGCAATATTTTACTTTTTGTTGTTTTAAAACGACTTTTATTTTTATTTTGGAATTGTTAAACTAGACAATAACAAAATTTTGTGATATAAACCACCACCAACACTCCTCATTGGTGGACAAAGAACTTCATGCTAGTGAAGAAACTCAATATTTTCCTTTTTTTTTAATTTGTAAAACTACTTTTATTCCATTTTTTAAATTATTAAACTAGACAATTATATTTTACAATCTAAACCCGCCACCACCACCCCTCATCGGAGGACAAAATACTTCCTTTTAGTGGAAAAAATATAATATTTTACTTTCTTAATTTATAAAACTATATTTATTCAAATTTTAAATTGTTAAACTAGACAATTATTATTTTGTAAGCTTAATCCGCAACCACCACCCATCACCAGAGGACAAATAACTGTATTCCTTTGAAAAATACAAGAATAAACCTTGCTTAATCTTTAAAAAACTACTTTTATTCTACTTTTTAATTGTTGATCTAGATAATCATTATCTTTTAAAACCTAAACCCACCTCCACCACCACCCCTCATCTGAGGACAAATAAATTTATTCTAGTGCAAAAAATGCAATAATTTACTTTTTTGGTTATTTTAAAACTACTTTTATTTTTATTTTGGAATTGTTAAACTAGATAATCATTATGTTTTACAATCTAAACCCGCCACCAACCCCCTCTCATCTGAGGACACATAAATTTATTCTAGTGCAAAAAATGCAATATTTTACTTTTTGTTGTTTTAAAACTACTTTTATTTTTATTTTGGAATTGTTAAACTAGACAATAATAATATTTTGTGATCTAAACCTGCCACGACCACCCCTCATCGGTGGACAAATAACTTCATGCTTGTGAAACAACAACATATTTTCCTTTTTTTTTAAATTGGTAGAACTACTTTTATTCTATTTTTTAAATTGTTAAACTTGACAATGATATTTTACAATCTAAACCCGCCACCACCCCCCCTCATCGGAGGACAAAATACTTTATTCTAGTTTAAAAAATAATATATTTTACTTTCTTAATTTATAAAACTATTTTTATTCAAATTTTAAATTGTTAAACAAGTCAATTATTATCTTTATAATCTAAATCCTCCACCACCACCACTCACCACAGCACAATTAACTGTATTCTATTGAAAAAAATACAAGAATAAACATTAACTTTTAAAAATTACTCTTTTTCTTTTTTAAATTGTTGAACTATTTAATCATTATCTTTAACAACCTAAACCCGCCACCACCCACATCATTGGCAGACAAATAATTTTAGTCTAGTCAAAATTTTTTCCTTTTCTTAATTTTTGAAACTACTTTTTTTCAATTTTAAACTTTTAAAAGACAATAAGTGTGTGTTGTTATCTTATCCCACCACCACCCCCTCCTCATCGGAGGAAAAATAACTTTTAACTCAGTTGAAAATTTACTGTAAGATATGTTTTTGAATTTTTAAAACTAATTTTACCTGTCCTCCCACTCCTGTCTCTGCCTCAACTCCTGCCTCAGTTTCTCAGGATCCTCCCACCTCTTCCTCCCACTCTCCTCTCTTTCCCTGTGCTCCCACCGTCTCCCTCTCGCTTCTCTTTACCTTTTCTCCTGCCCCTGTCTCTTCTCCTGCTCCCAATTCTCTGTTTTCCTGTAACATTCTATCTTTATCCTCCTGTGTCTGTATCTGCTCCCGCTACTGTCTGTCCTTCTGTCCCGTGTCTCTCTCACCTGCTGCCATTTCTCTTCTTTTTTTCTGCTGCTGCTCTCTCATCCACTGAACCATCTGTATCCACTCAGTCGTCTCCCCGTCTGTCTGCTTCTCTCTACCTATCTATCTGCTCTTGTCTCCCCCCTCTCCTCTCTTCTCTTCCAATCTTGCTCCTGCCCCCTTCTCTCCTGTCTATCTCTTTGCTTCTGCTCTGGTATCTCCTCCTGCTCCCAACTCTCTTTGTCTTCCTGTACCAATCTATTTATATCCTCCTCTTCTCTATCTCCTCCAGGGGAACCTCCTGCTCAAGTCTCTGCCTCTACTCACACTTCAGTGTCCCAGTCATTTCCTGTCTATCTCCGCTCCTCCCCCTTCTCCCAACTATCTTTGTCTTACTGTAGCAAACTCTCTAAACCCTTACCCAACTCCAGCTGCTGCTTTTTCCATCTCTTTATCCCTGTTCCTGTCTCTACCTGTCCTCTCTTAGTATCCACTTCCACTCCTGTCTCTCTCTCTCCTCTCTTGCTCTCTGCTCCTGTCTCACCCTTTCCATTTTTTCAATCTGCTCTTGCTCCTCTCTGCTTCTCTCCTCTCGCTTTCTCTGTGCCAGCTCCTGTCTCCTCCTCTCCTTCCGTTCCCTTTTCATCTGTCTCTTCTGTCTTTCTTTCTGCTCTTTCTCCTGTCTGCTTCTATCCTCTCTTTCCCTCTGTTCCTGCTCCTGCCTCTCCCTTTCCTTTCTCTCCCTCCCCTCTCTTTCCTGCTTGCTTTTCTCCTCTCTTTCTCTCTGCTCCTGTTCCTGTCTCTTCTGCTCCTCTCTATTCCTCTGCTCTTGATCCTGTCTCTCTCTCTCCTCCCTTTCTCTCTGCACCTGTGTCTCCCTCTCCTCTCTTTCCCTCTGTTCCTGTCTCCTCCTCTCCTCTCTTTCACTCTGCTCTTGTATCAACCTCTCCTCTCTTTGCTCCTGATCCTGTCTCTCTCTCTCCTCTATTTCTCTCTGTACCTGTCTCTCCCTCTCCTCTCTTTCATTCTGTTCCTGCCCCTGCCTATCCCTCTCCTCTCTCTGCTCCTGTCTCCTCCTCTCCTGTCTTTCCTTCTGATCCTGTATCAACCTCTCCTCTATTTCACGCTGCTCCTGTCTCCTCCTCTCCTGCCTTTCCATCTGCTCCTGTATCACCCTCTCCTCTCTTTCCCTCTGATCCTGTCTCTCTTTCTCCTGTATTTCTCTCTGCACCTGTCTCTTCCTCTCCTCTTTTTCCCTCTGTTCCTGCCTCTGCCTATTCCTCTCCTCTCTTTGCTCCTGTCTCCTCCTCTCCTGTCTTTCCATCTGCTCCTGTATCACCCTTTCCTCTCTTTGCTCCCGATCCTGTCTCTCTCTCTCCTCTATTTCTCTCTGTACCTGTCTCTCAATTTCCTCTTTTTCCCTCTGTTCCTGCTCCTGCCTATCTCTCTCCTCTCTTTCTCTCTGCTCATGTCTCCTCCTCTCCTGTCTTTCCTTCTGCTCCTGTCTCATCCTCTCCTCTCTTTCACTCTGCTCCCGTCTCAACCTCTCCTGCCTTTCCATCTGCTCTTGCATCACCCTCTCCTCTCTTTCTTTTTGTTCCTGTTCCTGTCTCTTTCTCTCCTCTCTTTCTCTCTGCACCTGTCTCTCCCTCTCCTCTTTTTCCCTCTGTTCCTGCCCCTGCCTATCCCTCTCCTCTCTCTGCTCCTGTCTCCTCCTCTCCTGCCTTTCCATCTGCTCCTGTATCACCCTCTCCTCTCTTTGCTGCTGATCCTGTCTCTCTCTCTCCTCTATTTCTCTCTGTACCTGTCTCTCCCTCTCCTCTCTTTCACTCTGCTCCCGTCTCAACCTCTCCTCTCTTTCTCTTTGCTCCTGATCCTGTCTCTTTTTCTCCTCTCTTTCTCTCTGCACCTGTCTCTCAATTTCCTCTTTTTCCCTCTGTTCCTGCTCCTGCCTATCTCTCTCCTCTCTTTCTCTCTGCTCCTGTCTCCTCCTCTCCTGTCTTTCCTTCTGCTCCTGTATTAATCTCTCCTCTCTTTCACTCTGCTCCTGTCTCAACTTCTCCTGCCTTTCCATATGCTCCTGTATCTCCCTCTCCACCCGTTTTCTTTGCTCCTGATCCTGTCTCTTTTTTTCCTCTCTTTCTCTCTGCACCTGTCTCTCCCTCTCCTCTTTTTCCCTCTGTTCCTGCTCCTGCCTATCTCTCTCCTCTCTTTCTCTCTGCTCCTGTCTCCTCCTCTCCTGTCTTTCCTTCTGCTCCTGTCTCATCCTCTCCTCTCTTTCACTCTGCTCCTGTCTCAACCTTTCCTGCCTTTCCATCTGCTCTTGCATCACCCTCTCCTCTCTTTCTTTTTGTTCCTGTTCCTGTCTCTTTCTCTCCTCTCTCTCTCTCTGCACCTGTCTCTCAATTTCCTCTCTTTCCCTCTGTTCCTGCTCCTGCCTATCTCTCTCCTCTCTTTCTCTCTGCTCCTGTCTCCTCCTCTCCTGTCTTTCCTTCTGCTCCTGTATCAACCTTTCCTCTCTTTCCCACTGCTCCTGTCTCATCCTCTCCTCTCTTTCTCTCTGCTCCTGTCTCCTCCTCTTCTCTTGTTCCCCCTTCTCTTGTATTACCCTGTCCTCTCCTTCTCTCTGCCCCCAATCCTGTCTCCATCTCTCCTCTCTTTGTCCTTGCTCCTGTCTTTCCCTCTGCTCCTGCATTTCCCCCTCCTCTCTTTCACTCTGCTCCTGTCTCCTCCTCTCCTGTCTTTCTCTCTGCTCCTGTATCAACCTCTCCTCTCTTTCCCTCTGCTCCTGTTTCAACCTCTCCTGCCTTTCCATCTGCTCCTGTATCACCCTCTCTTTTCTTTCCCTCTGCTCATGTTTCCTTCTCTCCTCTCTATCCCTCTGTTCATGTGTCCTCCTCTCCTCCCTTTCCCTTTGTTCCCGTGTCCTCCTCTTCTCTTGGTCACTCTGTTCCTGTGTCCCCCTCTCCTTTCTTTCCCTCTGTTCCTGTTTCCTCCTCTCCTCTCTTTCACTCTTCTCCTGTATCACCCTTTTCTCTCTTTCCTTTGTCTCCCGTAAAACCCTCTCATCTATTTCCATTTGCTCCTGTCCCATCCTCTCCTGTCTTTCCTTCTGCTCCTGTATCAACCTTTCCTCTCTTTCCCTCTGCTCCTGTCTCCTCCTCTCCTCTCTTTCCCACAGCTCCTGTATCATCCTTTCCTGTCTTTCCCTCTGCTCCTGTATCATTCTCTCCTGTCTTTCCCTCTGTTCCTGTATCATTCTCTCCTGTCTTTCCTTCTGTTCCTGTGTCCACCTCTCTTCTCTTTCCCTCTGCTCCTGTCTCAACCTTTCCTGCCTTTCCATCTGCTCCTGTA
Source organism: Cheilinus undulatus (assembly GCF_018320785.1). Taxonomy (NCBI): domain Eukaryota; kingdom Metazoa; phylum Chordata; class Actinopteri; order Labriformes; family Labridae; genus Cheilinus; species Cheilinus undulatus. The sequence goes on along the minus strand of NC_054871.1, from coordinate 50,977,991 downwards.
ACAACCTCTCCTCTCTTTCCCTCTGCTCCTGTCTCCTCCTCTCCTGTCTTTCCCTCTGCTCATGCTCCTGTCTTCCAATTACCTCTCTTTCCCTCTGCTCCCACAGTCTCTCTTTCCCCTGAATGTCTCCCTCCTCCTCATTACTCTTCTGAAGTCCATTCTCCTGGCTAAACTTTTCTTCTAAATCTTTCTTTTTCCTTAGAAGCATCTTACTCTTCTTGCTGGTCTTGGTCTCAGCTTTGAAGCAGAGCTTCAATCTGGAAAAAAAGCCCCTCTTGGGATGAGAGTCTTCTCTCATCCAATCCTGTCTCTCTATATCTTCCTGTCTTTCTATATCCTCCTCTTTCTCCATTTCCTCCTTGTTCTCTCTCTTCCTCCATTCCTGCCTCCCCCTCTCCTCCTGCTCCTGTCTCCCCTTCTTCTCCCTCCTTTGCCTATCGTCAGACTCCTGCTTTACCATCTCCATCCTCTGTAACCTCTGTCCATCCATCCTCTCTCCATCCTCTCTCCTCTCACTCTCCTCCTTCCTACTCTTCGTCATACTTACCTGTCTCTCCAGCTCCTGCTTCCTCAGTCTCTCCATCTCCTCCCTCCTACTCCTTTCTTTCCCCCACTGTCTGACACAGTCAGTCCTTCAATTCCTCTCTCTGTCTCTCTCAGTTTCGGTCACACTTTTTATCAAGCGTCCTCAACTCAACTCTCTCCTTCGCTGGTGGTGATTCTCTGTCTCTGTAGTGTCAACTCTTCTCGTTGATTGTTCTCTCTGTCTTTAGTGTTCTGAAATCTAAATTCACAATGTTGTATCAGTAAAACTGCAAAACAATTTTAACAAAAGCATATTTTCACAAGATATTTAGAATCATTATTCGAGCATCTCATATGGTTCAGGATGGAAAATTTCAGAGACAAGAGTTCAGAGGACATTTTCAATGAAGCTAAATTTAGTAAAGCCTGAAGGATATCAAAGAAATTATCAATATAACAACATTACTTATCATATCAAACAGAAAACTTACAGACCCATATGACCACAGCATACCCCTTCACTACAGTAAAACATTAATCAAAGTAAAGTAAACAGAAAAGGAGAACAGCATGTTAACTTTATGCTATAGAAGAGGGGTGTCAAGCTTAATCACAGCAGGGGCCGGATTCTGAATTCAGGTCTGGCCTAAGAGCCATCCAGAGTATTTAAATATGGGGGAAATCATGATGAATGCTTTAGAGATTTTAAAAAGTCACAATAAACTATTAGGCTACAGATCTGCAAAAAAAAAAAAGTCAGATGTACTAGTTAAAAAGGTCAAAACAAGAAAATAACAAGTCAAACCAATGTTTTTAAAGGTCAAGGAAGTCTAAATGTGAAATTGAATTCAAATCAATGAGGTTAAAAGGTCAAAATATGGGATCAAGTTCAAAATCATGAGTCCTTAAGGTTGTAATCTGAGACAGGTGTCAAAATTGTGTCTAAAAGGTCAAAATACAGAAAGATGTGAGTTTAAAAGTAGAATTTTAAAAGTATAAGATAAAAGTCAAAATCAGGAATCTTAAAGGTGACATTATGACAAATAAAATCCCAACTATGGGTTTTAATGGTGAAAACGTGATTAAAGTTAAAATCTTAAAATCATGAGTTTAAAGGGTCAAAATATGACATGAAATTCAATATCATGAGTCTAAAAGGTAAAAATATGACCTTTAAGACTAAAAAAGTCTATAAGGTCCAAATCAAGTCATAATCATATGTTTTAGAGAAAAAAATATGGGGAAAAGTTGTAAGTTTAAAGGGTCGAAATACAAAAACTTAAGTCATATTTCTGAGTTTACAAGGTTAAAATATGAGATTAATTTAAAAATAATGAGTTTAAATGGTCGAAATATGAGACAAAATTCAAAATCTTCAGCTTTAAAAGTCAAAATAGTAGATTAAATTTGAAATCATGGTTCAAAAATTTTATTATTATACAAAATAAATTTCATAATTGTGAGTGTCAAAGGTCATGAGATGAATGTCAAAATTATTGGTCTAAACTGTAATAATATCAGAAATTGTGCATTCAAAAGGTCAAAATAAATAAATAATAATAACTGACTTTTATTATTAATAATAAAAGTCAAATCATGAGTCCAAAGGATCAAAATATGATGTTTAAACCCATAATTTTGTTTTTAAAAGGTCAAAATGTGAGTAAAAATTAAAAATTTTGAGTTTGAAAGGTCAAAATGTAGGGTAAAATTCAAAATCATGTGTCTGGAAGGTCAAAATATGAAATCAAGGTCAAAATAATCTGTTTTAAAGGTCAAATTAGACAAAATTCAAAATTGTGCATTAAAAAGGTCAAAATATGTGATTAAATTCATAGCTGTGAGTTTAAAAGTTCAGAGTATGAGATGAAATTCAAATCATGAGTCTAAAGGATCAAAATATGACATTTAAACCCATAAATTTGTGTTAAGGTCAAAATATGAGTTAGGATTAAAGATTTTGAGTTTGAATGGTCAATATGTCAGATAAAATTCTAAATCATGAGTCTAAAAGGTCAAAATATGTGATCAAAGTCAAAATAGAGAGTTTTAAGAGTCAAATTCTGAGAAAAAAAAAAACAAAACTGCATAGAAAAGGTCAAAATATGTGATAAAATTCATAGCTGTGGGTTTAAAAGTATGAGATATAAGTCAAAATCATGATTCTGAAAGGCCAAAATATGATGTTGTTTTAAATGTTGAAATAAGTGAAATTTCATATTTTGAGTTTTAAAGGTCAAATATAGGTTAAAATTGAAAATTGTGAGTTTCAAAGGTCAAATGTGAGATTAAGTCAAAATCATGAGATTAAAAGGTCAAAATATGAGACACAATTCAAAATTGTGCATTAAATTGTCAAAATATGTGATTAAATTATAAGCTATGATTTTAAAACTTCTGAGTATGAGATAAAAGTCAAAATCATGATTCTGAAAGGTCAACATATAACTAATCAAGTCAAAATTGGAAGTTTTAAAGGTGAAAATAGGTGATGAAATTTAATATTTTGAGTTCTAAAGGTCAAAATATAGGTTAAAATTGAAAATTGTGAGTTTGACAAGTCAACATGTGAGATTAAGTCAAATATGAGACAAAATTCGAAATTGTGCATATTAAAGGCCAAAATATGTCAATAAATTAAAATTAGTGAGTTTCAAACTTCAGAGTATAAGATAAAAGTCAAAATCGTGATTCTAAAAGGCCAAAATATGACTAAACAAGTAAAAATTGTGAGTTTTAAAGGTTAAAATAGGTGATGAAATTAAATAATTTGAGTGTTAATGCTCAAAATATAGGTTGAAATTAAAAATGTTGAGTTTTAAAGGTCAAAATTTGTGATTAAATTCATAGTTGTGAGTTTAAAAGTTCAGAGGATGAGATGAAATTAAAAATAATGAGTCTACAGGATCAAAATATGGCATGTACACCAACAATTTTGAGTTTTAAAGGTCAACATATGGGTTAAAAATCTAAATCATGAATCTCAAAGGTCAAAATATGTTATCAAAGTCAAAATAATTAGTTTTAAAGGTCAAATCATAAGACAAAATTCAAAATTGTGCACTTAAAAGGTCAAAATATGGAATAAAATTCAAAGTTGTGAGTTTAAAACTTGAGCGTATGAGATAAAAGTCAAAATTGTGAGCTTTTAAGGTTAAAATACTTGATGAAATTAAATATTTTGATTTTGAAAGGTCAAAGTCCCACACATTCTTGTTTTCATTCAAACAGCAGATCACAGCCATTTTTGGCATGTTTAGGTAATTGACCGCCATCTTTGGAATGTTTAGGTCGATGACAGCCATTTCTGGAATGTTTAGGTCGATGACAGCCATTTCTGGAATGTTTAGGTCAATGACAGCCATTTCTGGAAAGTCCCTAATAATGTCATCACAGCCATTTTTGGAAAGTCCCTAATAATGTCATCACAGCCATTTTTGGAAAGTCCCTGATGATTTCAGGGATCATTGGTTTAAACAGAGCTAATTTCTTGGACATATCAATGTATTAATATGAGAAAAAATGTCAAAATCCGATTTAATTATAAAAACGTAACACAAAACGTTGTTTTTCTCTCTGCACTAGACAGATTTCTTTAGGTTTTACAGCAGTCAGAAAATCTCATACCTTCAAGTTTGATTTAGTATCTTTAAGGTTTCAAAACTAATGTAACTCAACCACAAACTTTTTACTTTTTTAAATAAACCTTACAATATTTCTGAAAACACAGGCACTCAAATAATTTTTCAAACCCAACATGATATATTTATTCACAAAAAGTAAGCAAAATGTAAAATGACCGAGCTTAGCTAGCTTAACTAACTGTTAGCCTAGCTTGCTAGCTCAGAGTAAACACATACCTCTCTCTCCAAAAGTCTTTGGTGAAATGAGTCCAGCGTTCGTCTCAGCTTGTATTTATACCCTCGGGATGGAACGAGCGTTCTAGAATTAATTTCCACCAATCACAAGTATGAAACCTTACGTCCTTTACGTCCTATCTGCTGTCACTATGGAAAGTGTAAACGTCCTACTTTACCGGTGTTTCTTGCATAAATAACGGTTTAATATTTAAGCTCCATTTCTGGCACCTAAATTAACTTAACGATATAAGAATAAAACATCAACATCACGACTTTTAGATACATTTTCAGATAAAAAGTTAAAAATATGAGACAGCCGACAAGTTATTAATGAACATCGTTTCAGGAGTAATTATTATAATTATATGAGGTATAATTTTATTGTTTATATTTATTTATTTATGCCACTGTTTTGTTATTTAAATGTATATCTTGATATTTTTCCATCCTGTAATCCCCAGTAAATTGACTAGAATAAAAATCTGGTCCATTTCCACCGTGTAAGCGCCAAGTCAAAGACAGCCCTAATGACTGCATCTTTGTTATAAGATTTGCATAGACTTGAAATTAATCTGTGATGAGTACACACTTTCAATGTTAGAAAAGAGTCAAAGGTATAAGTATTTTAGGATCACCACACATGATGACATAAGCTTTTCAGGAGAATGGAGGGATGTTTCTCAACTTTCTCTGTTGAAGATCTGTCTGAATGAGAATTAGAAATGTCCCTTGAGTTTTTATTTTATTTCAGAATAAAGAGTTCATGGACAGTTAGTGTCTCATAGAATAAACTTACTACCATCAAAGTGATATAGTTGTCAATAACAAAAACATTTAATCTCTAATGTCTCAGTGTCAGTCTCTGTCAGTGAAGTCTGACATGTCTCTGTGGTGTTTCATATGCACAGAGAAATGCTTTATTAAGAGGAGACCTTAAACTGATCGTGTTGATGAGGGGGAAGAAGAGAGCATGTGCTTTACCTTATACCACAGGGACATATGATATATAACACAGTTTCCCAACAGCAGAGCTGTGGCTAGTGGAAATACTAAGTGGCTAGTAACATTAGCGATGGTGGATGTTGTACTGTACTGTTCCACATGCTTTTACAATATGCTCACAATCAAAAACTGGAACACCTTGAAAAACACAACCAATATTTCCTCAGAGGTTATAGGCCTCTCACTCAGTTAAATGACAAAGCCATCACATGCTTCGCACATGCAATAATACAAGATCACACTCAACCACTACAGCAGTACTTTACATTACTGCACATGCAGAACACTCAGATACAGAGCATGGCTTTAAAACAGTCTCCTACCCTCCATCACAGCACTGAAAAAAATCAAAATAATAAGTCTCAAAGGTCATAATATAAGATCACAGTTGAAATAATTAGTTTTAAAGGTCAAAATATGAGACAAAATTCAAAATTGTGCATATAGAAGGTCAAAATATGTCATTAAATTCATAGTTATGAGTTTAAAAGTTCCGAGTATGAGATAATAGTTAAAATCATGATTCTGAAAGGCCAAAATATGACTAATGAATAAAAATGGTGAGTTTTAAAGGTTAAAATAGGTGATGAAATTAAAAATGTTGAGTTTTAATGGTCAAAGTGTAGGTTAAAATTACAGATTGTGAGTTTGAAAGGTCAAAATGTGAGATTGAAGTCAAAATCATGAGATCAAAAGCTAAAAATGTGAGATGAAATTCAAAATTGTGCATTTAAAAGGTCACAATAGATGATTAACGTCAAAATCATGAGTTTAAAAGGTCAAAATATGAGATAGAATTTAAATTTATGAAATTCTAAATCATGAGTTTCAAAGGTCAAATATGAAATCAAAGTCAAAATAATTAGTTTTAAAGGTCAAAATATGAGATAAATTCAAATTTGTGCATTTAAAAGGTCAATCTGATTGAATTTATGCTTGTGTTTAAAACTTCAGAGTATGAGATAAAAGTCAAAATCATGATTCTAAAAGGCCATAATATGACAAATTAATTCAAAATTGTGAGTTTTAAAGGTTAGAAAAAATGATTAAATTCAAATTCATGAGTTAAAAAGGTCAAAATATGAGAAAAAATCTGAATTGTGCATCTAAAGGATCAAAATATGACATGTACACCCACAATTTTGAGATTTAAAGGGCAAAATATAAGTTAAAATTAAGAATTGTGAGTTTGAAAGGTCAATATGTGAGATAAAATTCAAAATCCTGGGTGTAAAGAGTCAAAATAATGAGTTCTAAAGGTCAAAATATGAAATAAAATTCAAAATTGGTTGCATTTTGATTGCAGTTTAATATTTGACTATTTTTACACTCCTCATCTTATGTTTTAGTCAAAAGAAGAAGAAAAATAAACAAATATTGCACATCATAAACAGCACAATAATAGACAAATTGAGGGTGGGATGGATTAATTTTGAAAAGAAACATGTAATTGGAATTCTTTTTACTCCTCTTCCCAATATGATATCAATTGTTATTTTGAAGAGGGTGATTATTTCTGAAATTACGGTTAAGGAAACAACCATGGAATCTGTGGCAACGCCAAACTAGGAAAAATCCTCCATATGATCACTAACCACAGATTCCAACACTTCCTTACTGTTAATAACCTTCACAACAAATCAGTGTCATACAACAGCACACGTTTACTCTCAGAGCCCTGACTGATAGCCCAGTTAAATTCCAACAGAACGTGAATGACACCTGACTGTCTTAATTAATTTGAAATCATCGAACAAATGCTACATGGTTAAATTTGGGTCTAAATGTATTTAAGTCATGTATTTGTGCATAATATTCAATAATACTGAATGCAATACTGATAAAAAATACAGTAAAGTAGAATTTAAAATCACTCTATAGTATCCTTTTTCATAATAAAGCATATTTAAGTGCTAATGGGTGAAAATTTAATCCTATTACTGTCATTTTAGCACTCAAATGTGTACAAGTGCCCTGGAGTGTTCTTGGATTTTGTTCTACACAGAGAAGAAAACTACCGTAAACGTCAGATTCCTCTGAAAAGCTACATAACTGGCTTGAGTGTCCAGTGATGGATGAAACCCTCCCACATAGCTGGAGCTCTGAGCCCAGTCCTGGTCTCCTTCTGCATCTCTGCAGCGGTGTGACTGCTGCTCCATTCCCCTGTTTGTCCTCTAGATGTCGCTCTTCTCTTCCTAACAGACACACAGTGATCAGATTAAGTAAATACTGAGTGTAGTTAATCAGCTATTATTGTTTATTTAATCATAATCTGTTCCTCTGTTCATTAGAATTACTCATGCCTATTTTCATTAAAAGATAGGCCTAATTAATCCGGTTTATCTGATGTTTGATTAATTCTTTCTCTCTTTCATCATTTCTGACTTTTTGTCCCTCTTAGCTTTCCATCACTTTACAGAAACACTTCTCCCTCCTTTCTGTCTTTCTTTTACTGCATCCCCTCTCCTCACCCCTCCTCACCCCCTCTGTTTACTGAATCAGCGTTTCAGTTTGCTGCAGGCCTGCAGAGGCAGAGTGTGTAGTTAATTACCCCCCCTTCGTTGTGTGTTTGCCCTGTAGTAACTGCAGTAACTCTCTCCCCCCTCTTTCTCTCCCTTTCCCCAGCTCTCAGAGATCTTTAACAATAATTTATTCTTCACTTCAACACTTCAGGCAGAGATGCAGCGAATAAGAATGGAAGAATAAAACATGAGCTCTCTGTACAGGCTCATTTTGAACTGTTTCCTCAACAACAAAGCGAGAAACAAGATAAAGATTTTTAGAGTTGACAGGGTGAAATGTCATGCAATCTTACATAAGTTATTATAGTTGTTATTTTATTGTGTTATATTCAAAAGGAAGACTTTTTCACAGCTCACGTGGCTGATGTGCAATAATGTGCAGTATAAATGCAGTCAGTGAGCAGCAAATGTGCAGCAGGCAGTTAGCGTGAAGCAATGTGCTGTTAAGGTGTCACAATATGCAGCTAGTAAGCACTTATGTTTAGGTAACCAATATGCAGCTGTTAAATGTGCAGCAATTTGTAGCAATGTGAAGTCATGTGCAGCAGGCAGTAAATGTGAAGCAATGTGCTGTTAGGGTGTAGCAACGTAAAGCTAGAAAGCACTTACGTTTAGGTAATCTATATGCAGCTGTTTATCTAATGTGCAATGAGTCACTGCTGATGTGAAGTCATGTGCAGCAGGCAGTAAATGCGAAGAAATGTGCTGTTAAGGTGTAGCAATGTGCAGCTAGTAAGCACTAATGTTTAGGTAAGCAAGAGCAGCTGTTAAATGTGCAACAATTCACAGCTTATGAGCAGCAGGCAGTTAATGTAAACCAATGCACACAGCAAGTTTTAATGGCCTTTGGTGTTGGAGTTAGTTGACAGTGCATTAGGTGTTAATTCAACTCTGCAGAGTTTTCCCATCATGCTTTGTGTGTTTGCATGTGTTCTGAATGTTTTTAGATGTGTTGGGAGTTTAATGCAAGGTTGTGGTAATTATTTATGTAACCCACTCAGAACAACATCTTTAAAAGCTGAAATTCATTTTGTTTGTTTATCTGCAGTATCTAGCTTTGTCCGGCAGAGGACGATAGTGGCGCTGCAGAGCAGATAAGGTTACAGCGGCACGCCCACGAGAGAGATGAGCGACAGAGAGAAAACGGATGTGCAAGGTAGGCAGACTTTTGAGCAGAAACTACACATTTAAGCATTACAAAAAACTGGTGCAAAGCTATTTTAACGTGTTTCTAAGTGAAACTTGTCCTCAAAGAAGTTTAAAAGAACACTGGTCGAGGACTGCAGAGGATTCTCTGACCGCATGTTTGAGTGTTTGCTATACTTCTGCCACGTGAACTAGCTAAGATAGCTCATAGATATCTATAGAACACTAGATACGCCAGCGCGCTGTAGCAGCCCGCTTAGCGACGTGCCTACGTGGCGGCCATCTTGGCGGGGGCGACATTCTCATTGAAGGCAATGCATGTACATAGAAAATAAATCATAACTTGCTCATTTCTCAACCGATTTTCATCCGGTTTGCTTTATTGTCAACGTCAAAACATGTGCTATTAATACAGAACATTTGATTTTAAAAGAAAAACGGAAAAGGGCTTACTACCAATGTAGCCTACGATTTTAGTTATTTTACTCTTTAAGTCCAGAGGTCTGGGAATCGTTTATGTTCAGCCATTAAATATTTATAAATGTATATACATAGACATAATGTTGTATGTATAAAAATAGAAAGATAAAGGTATACATATATAGAAAATATGTTTTTAGATCGAAAGATTTACTCTCTCTCTCTCTATATATATATTTATGTTTATAGAAACAAACACACTCTGTGGAGATAGAAAAGAATAGTTTATTGCCATTTGTACAAGTTAGAAACAGGTACATTGAAATTGTTGTTCGTGTCACTGAATAAATAGTAACACTTCACCTTGGACTTAAATAACGTATATAACTATACATATAACTATAACTTATATAACTACTACTAGTACTAGTACAGGGTTGCCAACTCTCCCGCGTCTGTGACACACACTTTCACCTCCTGTCTCACGCTCACACGCCAATCAAACTATTCTCACGCCAGAATCAAACGCTTTGGCGCTCTCAGATTACTCTCTGATTGGTGTGCAATGTTTATCCCGGTGTTGATTGGACGGCTGCTCAAGGTAACGGCCCTAGGCCTGTGAATAACTAGCCAATCACAGCACAGTGGGTCGGAGTTGACGTCCAGCCACTTCAGAACAGCGGCAGATCGCAGCAGCAATTGTACAAAGGTAAACTAGTCAACGTCTTATGTCATGGTTTAATTATACAACGGAACCCAGGGCTTAACAAACTATATAATTTTTGTTTTGAATAAATCAGTGATACTCAACCCGCAGCTCTCGCGCCGCATGTGGCTCTTTAATGACCAGTTGCAGCTCTTTTAAGGCTTCCTCTAAGAAAATCCTCCTGAAATCCTCTATAAATATGAAAACTGTCAGCAGTAAAGACTCATTGCAATAAGTCATATCAATAAATCTAAGTCCACAGAAAGAAGGCAGACTTTAACTTCCAAATTCAAATGAAAACTTGTGTTTTATTACCGCCGGGTCTCTTCCGTAAGTTAATAGAGGTGTGGTGTCCTGTCTCGTGTTCAAGGTGAAGCTTCTAATATCCTCGTTTTAACACATTTCTTCAGTCACTTCCTGCTGAAGCTCCCCCATGCTCGTATTTGATGATGACTTTTGCGATGCGCATCATCACCAACGAGCCAAACACGCACGGATCACATCTTAAAATAATGTAAAACTGAGTAAAACTTTTCCAAACGTGGATGGTTTATCTGATCTTAAACGTACTAATGATGAATACTGTCAAAAGGGCAGAAACAGAAAAATGAAAGCACCAAACTGGCAGGACAGAAGGATCTGTGAGGGGGGCTGCAGGTGTGAGGCAGGGCTGGTTTTAGCCATTTGGAGGCCCAGGGCAAAGACCACTATGGGGACCCTCCCCCTTTAGCTAAAAGTGATAATAATGAGAGGAAAAAAAATAGAAAACATAACTTTAAGTTAACAGAGCCACAGAACTACAGTAAATGTCAAAATATGGAATATAAATACCCAAACAGACTCCCATGATTCATCAGCTCTTTGAAAAGCTCCTTATAGCTCTAAGTCAGCACATTCTGATATTTTAAAAGACTTTAGTCCAGGTGGAGCTTATATAAATACAAACATGCTTATTATCAGTGAAATATCTTTTCTTCTGTACAGACATTTTTCTGTATTTCATCCCACTGAACAACACAATAATCCACCAATTCACTGTTTTATTTCAACTATGGATAGATTGAGCATCAAATGCCCGGTTTTGGATTGTGGCTCTTGCAATAGTATTTTTAAGACAATGTGGCTCCTGGGTAGATGAAGGTTGAGTACTGCTGGAATAAATGCTCTGTAAGGTACAAAGGATATTAGCTGAACAGGCTAACAGTTAACCACTAGCTAGCTTATGTTAATGTGACCAAACGTCCTCTTTTGCTCCAGTAGTAGTAAGTTTTTCTGTGCAATTGATAATGTAGCCACCATGTATGTTTTGAAGAAAGACTTACCAACTGTGTTACTGCAGATGAGCATACTGAAATACTTTAAGAAGGTGAGAGAGAGGGAAAGAGACGAGGGACTGGCGCTAGCAGACGGAGGCAGCAGGAATGGGACATCATCAGAAGAGAGGGAAGATAAAGATGATAAAACTCAGGTACAATCTTCAGAAATGAGACCATCACAGGTGAACTAAGCTCACAACACCATCTAAGATTTCATTAGTGGCTGACCTAACAAGTTCTTTTTCCCCAATTAAATTTATGGCATTGTGAGCATGGCCTCTGCGGTCCATATCTATTTTATTCAAGGTTTGCTGGCAAATAACGAAGAACAGTAAATTGTTGTTTATCACACTCATATCCTTCAATAGTTGTTGCTATTATATGTGTATGTGTGTGTGTGTGGGTGGGTGTGTGTGGGTGTGTGTGTGGGGGTGTGGGGGTGTGTGTGTGTGTGTTAGGGCCTGTGTAAGACACATACTTTTTAAACCCTAATGGTGAAATGAGTCCAAATACGTCGCCATCATTGAGTGCGGGCATGTATAATGAACAAAATCTCACTCCAGCCAGGAACCCAAAGTTGGCAGCCCTGTACTGGTAATGGTAGTACACCAACTACTACTGCTGATACTGGCACTGCTACTACAACTGGTAATACTATTACAAATGCTGATACTACTGCTAGGACTCTAAAGGCTATTTATACTACTACTGCTGCTGCTTGTACAACTATACTACAGCTACTATTAATCATCTGGTATTTAGCTGTCAAGCTGCTAGCTCGCGTTAGTGTTTTGCTCGTAGCCAGGTATTTACTGAAGCTCTCAACAAGATTTAATAATGAAAAAAGAGCCCAAACTATTTTTACCTATGAAAGGTTATTTCCAGTTTCCATGTTTTAACCGTACAGTGTAGTGTGCAACTGTATGCAGCACAATGTGCAGGCATCCTTGTTGTTTAAGTTTTCGTGCCATCTACAACCATGGAATGCCCCGACATTTTTGCCCCCACTAGCTTAGCCTCGCCGTAGGCACGCAGCTCAAAGGGGCGTGTCGTATCTATTCTTCTATATATATCTATGAGATAGCTCAGTCAAAAACTCATGTAAGCTAGCTGTGTGTGTTTTAAAATGTGATAGCGTCCAGAAATGAAAGTTAACCCTTTGGTATCCCTACAAATTGCTGCCCCATTTTCCTCCTGGTGTGCATAAATGCACAGGGAGGCTATTTCTGTAAATAAAAAAGATATATTAATTCGTTTTTAATTGTTTTATTTTACTATGTTTTGTCAATTGTGCCATTAACAAAAATATCAAATACTCAATAATTGTTATATCTTTTAACTCTTTATATGCCATGTTTGTAATGTAAAAAAGTGTTTGATGAAAAAACACACAAATTGATTTTTTTCAAGATACTACACTATAAGTGAAAAACTTAATTGTGGATGATTGCAGCCTGGCATATGTCATTGATTATCGGCAACATTGATTAAAATCCATTTTTATTTTTTTTTAGGTCAATTATTCTGAAATTCTCACGTTTTTCACCCTTCTATGCATAAATGCACACCTTTAAATAATGTTATTAAGTATAATAGTTTTCAAAATTGTTTTACTGTTACTGAATTATATTTTTGTCATTTAAGGTCAGCCCTGATCATAAATGTCAAATGCTCATTCATTTTAATTTTTTTAACCCTTTAAATGCCATGTTTCATTGATGATGTCACAGCATTTTTAGATGCAAAATACAAAAAAAAGAGATTTTTTTGCAAGATACTACATGACAATTAGCTAACTTATTTTTTGATTGTTCCACAGACACAGTCACAGACTCACACACTGATCTGCACTTAAACAAAACCTCAGAGATTTAGTGAGAAGGGGAGCAGAGGGCAGTATAACACTGAAATCTGGTGGAAAGAACTTGTATTTCCTGCCCTCGCCCATATATGGTAAAAGTGACGTCACATGGTAAAAAAAATGGTCCATGTGAAAATGTAAAGCCCCAACTCTAAAATGAAGCCCAGAAACCAGAAAATGCATGATTCATGCCTTAATGGCCTATGGATCAAAAGAAGTGGTTGAATGGGTTTCAATGGGGACTTTTTGCACAGCGGGATATTAATGCTATGAAAAAGGTTTATTTATGTTGGGCTGATTGTTGTGGCTGGGACAGAATTTTGAAAATTGTGCAAAAATGAAAAAAAAAAAATACAATACATGATAATATTAATTGTAAAAGAGGGCAGAGCTATTTAAAAAAATAACAAAAGAGTGTGCATTTAAGGCTCAAGGGGTACCAGAGGGTTAACAAAAAAAAAAAAAGAAAACACAATCGGAGTAAAACTTCTGTGTACAAGTTAAAACACAGCAAGAGACAGCTAAGATAAGGTAAAACGTACTTCATGTTACTGTTTGGTATGAAAATGCCAGAGTTCTACATGTGAAGCTGTTTAGAATATTTGATAATTTTCCTTATTGCTGCAGATTCATTTCTTTGTATTTTGAGATGTTTAAAAATCCAGATCTGGTTTGAAGAAAAAAGAATAGATTAATGACACATTGTCCTGCTTATGCAGGTTGTTTTTTTGATACCCATTGATTTAAGGAAGAGACTGTGCGTGTGACCACGATGGGGAGCATGCCACCGGGTAGCTGAGGACGCAGGCGGGTGTGCAGAAAGGCAGTTACCAGTCAGCAGACCGTTTACTCCGGTTTCTTCACCAGGACGTCCAGATAAGCACAAGAAAAAAAATATTCAAACACTGCAGTGGTAGAAAAAGCATACTACCCTGGTAGATGGACAGTTTTATTTAATTTGATTTGTTTTTTTCTCAGAGCTCTGAACCTTTTAAATGTTTATTTCTTTATTTTGGGTATTATTTCTCCTCAATTTGAGACGGCAAGAGGAGCAGAAAACTGAGTCCCCAAAACTTAAAGGACAACACAAAGGGAAAACAAAACAGGAACTGAACTGATACAAAAAGTGCATAAACAGAAAGAAAGTGTTTAATGTTCAAATATTGTGTTGAATAAATGCCGGCAATTTATTTGTTAAAAGTAATCAGGAGTCTTGATATCTTTATTTCCCTACTTTCCTCCTCGAGAAGAACCTTAGTAGACATTTGCTCTATTTTAGTGCATATAGAAGTGCTTACAGATTCAGCTCAGATACTAGTGGGCTTTGTGCAGTACTCCTGTCTGGATGGTATTGAAGAAAGTAAAGAAGTCTTGTACTCAGCCGACTGCTGACTGCGCTAAAACTTAAGCTAATGCTGGGCACACAAAGAAACAGTGCAGAGCAGCTTCTGTTCTAGGCTGCTGAGGTGATCTAGTAGCCATTGAGGTGAGGGTCACACAGGCTTATATCACCTACGGACCCCCTGCAGAGTCTCCTCTGCTCTCCTCCTTTCAGAAAAGAGAATGTTTCCTGCTGCAAGGGCTCCTGGGATGAGGAGTCCTTCAGTTTTTATGAATATTTGTTGAACAGTGCCCTTCCAAAACAACAAATACATGCCTCTGCAAGTTTGCTAGGCCTGAGTCATGACTGACTGCCAACAGATGTATCTCTACGTATTTAGGTGTGTTTAGATGTCGCCTGCTGTACAGAGATCACTGCTGGATTCCTTTGCTCTTATCTCTGGTGGATTGTTGTTGTTTTAATATTAAACACAGCCGCACCATGAGAGACCAGTTAGTAACTGACTTCTCTTTTATCAAAGGATGTTACTCAACTCTGTCTTACTCTCTCTGCTCCATCATTGTAAGATTCTGCCGTATGTGTCCAATACATGATGGCAATCTTTAGTTGTTGAAAAGTACATTGCGGTTGTAACCCAGGTCACTAAATGACCAGATTAATATTTATTAGTTTTTTACAAAGGAATTAAAAGATGAAAATGATTAAAAGAACTAACCTTATTGGTAATATTGTTTGAATTATGTATTGTAACTTTGGACAAATGTTTTTAATTGTAATCAATTATTTGTGAAACTTTTAATAATCAGATGCCATGATTATATAGCGGAATGTCAAATCCCGTTTTATCCCGTTTTAAACCCCGCGCGATGTCTCAGCCAATCGCAGCACACATGCGGTATTTTTAAACAGGAAGTGAGACACAGAGAGACGCTGAGAGGACGCACACACCGAACAGTCTGCCAAAACTCTGATAAAACAAACATTACAAAGACCTTAGAGAAATGGATGAATCAAACTCATAATTTAAACACATGCACTACTAGAAGAACCGATCAACTTGACGAAGGACCGCCGTAAAGCTTCCAAATAATCGCGAATTGGTAAGTGACATTCCGCAGCTGCGTATGATTCTAACTAATTAATTGCATGGCATTTGTTTATTAAAGTGCTTTAAGGAATTTTATTTTGTTATGAAAGCACATGTGTGCATACATTTAAGTTGAAGTTGTGAGAAAAAATGTCTAAAACTTTTGTTCTGGCCCTGTTACCAGGCCAGGTTTTTTTTTCCCCCCGGAGTTTGGATGGCGAGCTAAACCCAGGACAATCATCATCACAATTCCCCTCACCCATAATCATCATCATTATCATCGTCTTCATCATCATCATTCCCCTCACCCAACGTGTACCTACCAGGCCGGTAGGACAAATGAACCCCCTTTTCCCTCATAACTATTTAAGTTGACCTTTGAAAAAACCCCAAGGACTTTTAAGTATTTCTTTTCTTTTTTATTGATGAACTGAAACCTAAAAAAGTGTTTAAACAAAATTCTAATTTACCCCATTGAAAGAAAGAGCTTAAAAAAAAGACTCTTGGTATTTTTTTTTTTTTTTGGTTATTGTGAATATTATATATGTGTATTTACTTTTGTTCAAATTTTTAATACAAGAATTTTGAGTAACCTTATTTGAGTCTCCTGAGTTTGAATATTGATATGTTTGTTTCTTCCTCTTTTTGAGTTTAGAGTCTTCTGAGTTAATTTAGCCTTATTATTTCTTATGTTGTTATGAGTTTACTCTAAATTAAATTATAAAAAGTAAACTTGTGCTACACAATATAAAAATAACTTTATTTTTTTTGGGACAGTTTCAAATTTGCACTCAAAGTGAGATGAAATCTTTAATCTTTCTGAAACTTTTACATTAAGATAATTTCTAACACTACAAAAAGTATTGAGCAACAGTACCACTGGTTAGTGTTAAGAAGAGACAACTTTAATTTCAGAAAGAGTCAGTGGCACTTTATTTATGTTAAGGCACCAACTCTCCAAAAAATGTCAAATCAACACACGGTGTGGACCCATATAGACACTGGAAACATGTAGTAGTAACTCTGACAGTGTTAATTTGAGCATGCAGGTATTGCTTTGTACTGTAAATGTGTGCATCTAATGTGCAACAGTTTGCTTCTGATGTGCAGCAGGCGATGAATGTGCAGCTAAGTGCACTATTGTGCTGCTAAAGTGCACTTACGTTTATCAGACGTGCAAGGATGTTTAACTGATGTGCAGTTATGTACAGCCTGCAGTTATAGTACAAGTACAGTGCACTCGTGCAGCAAATGTGTAGCCAAGTTGAAATGATAAGTTGTCACATATAGCTGTAAGTTAACGTGAAGCCATGTGCTGTAAATGTGGAGCACTGTGCAGCCTGGGTGACTTTTCAGCACTGTAATTATAATGTCTGGCTTATTCACATTACTATTCAAACGACACTTAATATCTAGCTCTCCCGTGGGGCAATATGTAGATGATTTACAGCCAATGTGCAGCAAGGTACAGCACTTTTTAGCAGGGATGGTTTACAGTTAAGGCTCATTTATGCTCTATGTTGAGTTTCCCGACCATACTCTTTATTACTTCCGTCTGTATTTCTGCATGTTCTCTCCAATCTTACAGATACAGAACAAATGTTACAATAGCACTGGTACCTGGTAACACTCCAGGAACTGCAGCTTTTTATACTTCTGTACTGGCTCTTTTGATCAACCATAGAGGTTGCTGCTTGGACAGAAATTCACAAGAAAGCCATGCCAGCCAAAGGTGCAGAGATTTTGGGACAGGTCCAGGGAAGTAATAACCTTGCAAAGCAGATGGATACGCTTGTTTCCTTGTTTCTCACTGGTGAATCCATCTTGCAAAGCTCCTGTCTGAACAGTTTGGGAAAGTGACAGGACCAATGAGCGACGAGGGGCAGTACTTTCAGGCGCGGCAGAGTCGTGACATAAACAAGCAACAGCAAGAGGCTTGTGCAAATATGGCGGAAGTGCTTAGCGTGGATGCTGCTAAAGCGTAAGTTTTATCAGAACTTGATGACATTTCTTGGTTAAAAGAAGAACAAAGAACAGCAGTGAGTTGTTTTCATTTCAAAAATGACAAAAGTCATGTACTGACATGTCTACAGTCGCCATGGTTCACATTATTCCTCGGTAGCTGTGCACGCACCTTGGTCATGGCTACATCATGTGTTTTGTTGCTCTGATTGGCCTGTAAAGATGTGACAGACAGACCGTTCATCCAGTCACACTCCGAGTTTTTTTCAAATCCTCTGCCCTTTCCCAAACGCTTAGTATTGAAGGTTTTCCAGATGGATGTGTGAAACAAATCCATCCAAGTAAGGCATACAAATGAGAAAAGTGAATTTAGAGAGTCATAACAAATTTGCAGTAGGCAGCCAATGCACAGATAATATACAGCAAATGTGCATATTGAATGGAGCTAATTTGAAGCTAATCACCTGTAGCAGTGCTGTATCTTATCTATTTATGGTGTAAATACAGGGAGCAGGTAAGGGATGTCCACAGGTGCAGATCAATAACTGAGTGTTTTATTTATTACCCACACTGATGAAATCGGTAGGGTTATGTAAAGGGTTCCATATCTTTGTTTGTTTGTTTGTTTTTGTACAAGATAAGTTGAGAATGGAAAGTCGGATCTTCACCAAACTTTCAGGGAATATTGGGATAGTGACAGGGAAAAATCAATTGGATTTTGGTGATGATCCGCACACCTGTTCGGTTTTTCTTGGACTTCAAAATTTTGAACACCAGAGTAATCAATGGGAGCGTGAGTTCCTCGTCGGCGCTGCTTAGGTGTGGGTCTGCCGCCTCAGACGGCCATTCTAGTGTTATTTAATGTTTGTCATCTATCATGTCACCCTCTGGTTACATAATGTAAACAACCTCTTCATCATTCATGGCACACGTCTGAAACATCCTCCCTCATCTCTTTATCATCTGTTAACATGACTGAAAGATCCCCAGCACACGAACACCAATCGATGGATCAATAGTGAAATGTCTCTGTGAAGGAGGATGGGACAGGAAGGAAACAGAATTAAATCGTTCCCTATCTTTTATCCATCCCTCTCTCTCCCTCTCTTTCTCTCGTATTGATCACTCAGTTTTATCTGCAGCCTCCTGATTGATATCTTCAGCTGCTTTCAGCATCTATTTGACTGACATGAAGGTTTCACCTCAGCTAATTCAGTCATTGAACTTCTTGACATTTTTGTGCTGATGGAGCCTTTTGGAGATTCTTTTCATGCAAACATCAGACAAATAATCCATCTTTCTGTGCTTTGTTGTACTAACAGACTGTCTTGAAAGTCTGAGCTCCTGGTCCCTTGTTCCTCTCCTGCAAGTATGATCACTTTGGGCATTAAAACCTGTTTTGGTCATTCAGATACCAGTTGGTAATCCTTAATACATTTAGGTGTTTACTTAAATAGTTCGATATCTGACAGCTCAGACTGCATGCCGAGGGGTCTGGGTTGCCTTCATCTGTACTGGATCGGTTGCGTAGGTGCAACATGTCCTGACAGTGCAGTGGAGAACTGGGGAGCAGGAAAAGCTTTCTGCATAGAGAAATGCAATCACAATGCCAGTGTTTTTTCTCTTTACAGCTGTGCCAGATGTTCAGAAAGGAAATAAACAGGCCTGAACTATTTTTAAGTCCTGACAGTAGTGACACATTCAGGCAAAAAGATTCAAAAGCTCACAGAGAAACAGTGGCAGACATGAAATAAAAGCGCTCTGCTGAAGAGGAAGAGCCAGACAACATTGGTCCAGTTTGTTTCAGGACAGTACAATTCACAGTAAACACTGATCTCTCTTGTGTCTCCACAGCTGATGTCTGTCCATCTGTGGTAACTGTGATAGAAAATCTGTCCCTTTTTAGAGATCTGGATCATTTGGCTAAGTTCAGTTATAAGACCTGATCTTTGGCTCCAAGCTGGTTCTTCATTTGGTACCAGTCTGGCTTTTAAATGTGGATTAAATAACAAAAAAGGGAGGCCGACACTCCTATTGTTTGTATAAAAGAAGCAACTCAAATGTGAATGACACATCATTCCTTGGTATCTTACCCCACGAGGTTTATAAGTTCAATAGTATATCAGCATTTCCATTCGAAGTATGCTTATGACAAAATGAGGGGGAAAGCTGTCATGTACTGTAGGCCTGTGATAATATGGCAAAGAAAAAGGATATCTTCTGCTGAAAAGCCTCAAACAGAGCAATGCCTTGGACAAGGTATGAATACATTAGATATTTCAGGAAAACTTAAGCATGATCATCGTACTGTGAAGTAATTTGTGGATGATTCAGCGTACAGACGGGTTCGTGCAGATAAAGGCATAATAAGGAAGATTTTTTTTTTTTTTTTTTTTTTTAAGATTTATTTTTGGGCTTTTTCATGCCTTTATTAGAGAGAGGACAGTGGACAGAGTCGGAAACAGGGAAGAGTGCGGGGAGAGACATGCAGGAAATAGTGCCACGGGCTGGATTCAAACCCGGGTCGCCTGCGTATATGGTGCGCGCCTCAACCACTCGACTACCGGCGCGCCCCAATAAGGAAGATTTCTGACGGACAAATTCATCCGATTAAGAGAGCAGATGCTAAAATGTCATTACAAAGCAGCAAACAGGTATGTGAAGCTGCTGGTGCCTCTGGAGTCCCACCAACCTCAAGGTGTAGGATCCTCCAGAGGCTTGCAGTCATGCATAAACCTACTATTCAGCCCCCCTAACCAATGCTCACAAGCAGAAACAGTTGCAGTGGGCCCAGAAATACACAAAGACTCATTTTCAAACAGTCTTGTTGACTGATGAGTGCCGTGCAACCTTGGATGGTCCAGATGGAGGAGTAGTGGATGGTTGGTGGATGGCCACCATGTCCCAACAAGGCTGTGACATCAGCAAGGAGGGGATGTAGTCATATTTTGGGGCAGAATCATGGGGAGAGAGCTGGTAGGCCCCTTGAAGGTCCCTAAAGGTGTAAAAATGACCTCGGCAAAGTATATAGAGTTTTTGACTGACCACTTTCTTCCATGGTACAAAAAGAATAACCATGCCTTCCATTGCAAAATTATCTTCAAAAATCTCCAATACATAAATTCCTCTTACTGAATTAACATGGTAGCACTGCTTTTGTCCTGAAACCAAGAAGTACAATACAGTCAAGCACAAGCTTCATATTCAAATATGGGCCATTTCATTTAATCTTTAGAATTTGCTGCAGGCCAATCAAAAATGGATCATGGGCTGCATTTGGCTCCCAGGTCTGTAGTTTGCACACCCCTGGCTTATTCTGTTAAGGGCCTATCCTATCCTGGAGCCTATCCCAGCTGTCATTAGGTGAGAGGTACACCTTGGCCCTGGCTGGCATATAGGCTGAATCCCAATTCTCCCCTTAACCCTCAATCTTACCCTCAGTCTTAAATCGCCCCTCAAAACCAAGTGTAAGGGCCATCTCGTGACTTAGAAATGGGACACCCCTTAATAGCAGTTACAATTTCAGACTGTAGAGGGCAGTAATGTGCCAAAACTGCGTAGTCTGTCGATTCAGAAGAAGAAGAAGGAGAACGTGTTAATATTCACCTTAATAACATGTATAAACATCACAACCACGGACATATTCAGCTGAAAGTCAATGTATAACACAGCCATTAGCTAACGCCAAACACCAGTTGTAACTGGTAGACTTGTCTACTACTGGCAATAAAAGTAACTGTTACGCTACAAAAAGGCAAATAATCCATAAAATAACATTTAATTAAAAAATTGGGGTGGGTTTTTGTAATTTTTAGATCTCTGTTTACAAAGAAATTTACATTTGTAGCTCGATTTCTTCCCAGCATTCACAGCCATCTTTCTTTGAGTAATATCTTTCAATACCAAGGGAGCTCCAGAAACATCTCAAAACTGAGGGAGATAAAGCCCTCAAATTCGCCCCCTCAACTCAAGAATTGGGACAGCCCTCGCACTTCGTGGGAACGCGCATTTTTAGACTGAGGGTGAAGATTGAGGGTTAAGGGGAGAATTGGGATTCAGCCATGAACACAAAGAACCAAACTCTGCACAGAAAGGCCCCTGATCAGGAAGCGAACCAGGAACCTTCTTGCTGTGAGGCAACAGCGCTAACCGCTGCTCTACCATGCAGCTGTGCTTATAAATAGACTATATTTTATTCAGTTTGATCTCTGAGGATCCAAATTTAAGTTTTTTTTTAAAGTGGGACCCTTAAATTATACCTCCTCTGTTATCCTACACAATAAAGCACAGCTGTGTAGTGATTTAGTGTAGGATATGTTTGTGAGAACATGCTTATTACCCCAAATCAATGAGTATTGTTTTGTGTATTGTGTTATGAGGCTGTGGGAAATACCCAGCTCCAGCAACAAACTTTGGCATTTTGACAGCGTTTCACGCTTTCTGTTCCCATATGGAGTTTTTCAGCGATGTGACATCATCTGCAAACAACCTGTACGGCAGATCATATCAGGTGATGTGTTGCATCCACCAGTCCAGTGAAGATAAAGGTACCCCAGACCACCACTGAGCTGATATCATACTGTTTTCAGCACAGATTGAGGTGTGTCCATACAAGCATTAAGGCTTAACTCTGGGTATCTGAACGCACAAATTGGATATCAATAAGCTGGTATCTGTGCGGTCCAAACTCACCTCAGCTCATCAACATGCTGGTTATGAGCTGCACATGTTCTCATCTAGCTGTAATGATGTGCGTGCATGCATGCGTGTGTGGGTGAGGCGGGGTCACCTTTCTGTGAGACTGTTAAAGCGAGTCCTCTCAGCTCCACAGTGGAGACTCAGAGAGGAAGTAAAGAAGGATGAGACCTCATTAAGGCTGCACACAGCTGTGCGCTGGCCCCTGGGAGGCCCCTGGGAGGTTAATAAGGGAAACAGCTCAGATTGAGGTGAAGGATTCTCATCAGAAACGTTTAAATCAGGAAAGAAGTCGACAAGAGGCGGCGAGCGTGGGGACAGAGAGGAATGGGAGAGCGGGGGTGACTTTGCGGGGAGGGGGAGTGTCTGTGTGTATGGGGGGGTTAGTGTGGATAAACGGAAGATTGAACATTTGACATGATGGTTTGAAGGTTAAACACTCAGAGATCACTTTGATCAGCAGTTTGGGAGTCTTCATGTGAAGGGTGAGGTCGAGCTGAGGGGTGAGGCTGGGGGGGGGGGTAATCTAGTGTGATAATGAGCTGTTAGTCTCTGAGGAGGAGGAGCTCTATTCTGAGATTTAATCTGTCCATGCTCACATAGGGTCCTCCTCAGATGTGATTTATTCACATCAGCTCAAACATCAGTACATCTGATAAGGGCGTCCACACAGTGATCCTGTTTTCAGCACAACGCCGCAAGTTGCTCCAGTTGCGTTCATGCAGGTGACTGGGTGGTTAAGGCGTGCCCCATGTATGCGGACAGCCCGGGTTCGAATCCGGCCTGAGGCCCTTTGTCGCATGTCTCTCCTCCGCTCTCATCCCTGTTCCCAACTTTGTCTACTGTCCTCCTCTATCAAAAAACAGCACAAAAATGCCCAAAATAAAACTTAAAAAAAAAAAAATGCATTCATGGCCTCCCAAAACACTGTTCCCATGTAGATGGAATGCCAACACGACAAAAAACTTTTGCATATAGTCCTGAATTCATCTCCGTGTGGACAGAGCCTAAAGCATTCTGTACAAACAAGGGAAATTTCTCCAAGCAAATTTTTAACTGGGCTTTTACTCTGAAAAGTAGATTCCAGAAGTGTACTTGTACTGAGTTTATCTTGCCTGTGTCACATTCTACCAATGTGGAAACCGAAAACTTGATCAGCAGTTAAAGTTCAGAGAACAGTCTATTTCAGCGTGAAGCCTTTATCAGGATCACCAAGAGACAAATCCTATCAATGTTGACAAACAGATCTGCTAAAATGAGGTAGATACGGCTCTCTAACATTTTCTGTCAGTTTTGGCTGAACCAGTGTTGTATGCAGGTAAAAACCGGTGAGCCCTCTATTCTCTAGATTCTTCATGGCACTCATGCAGGCAGTAACTGTGTCTCAAGGACCAGTCTCTGCTGAGGGTCAGAGCACCCAGGTCCCCACCTTCGCCGGGTGCTCAACTAGCAATGCACCCAACCTCTTTCTTCAACCGTTTGGTTGGTGGGCTGAGCCAGACTGGCCCCCACCACTGTCCAGCTCCCCACCCAGCTCCCCACCCAGGTCTGGCTCAAGGGGGTGCCCCAGTTCCCCTCTTCTCTTCCCAAAGGTGACACCCCCCCCCCCCCCCCCAAGTGCCACCTCATAAGGGTTTGCTGAAGTGCTCTTAGTCGGGTCCCTCCCCCAGCACCACTGTGCCTTGGGAGGCCCTACCAGGAGCTAGTGACCTGAACAACATAGCTCCCAGGTTCACAGGGACATGCATCCCCTTTCCTGCATTGGTGGTGGTGATTCTTGGAGGGCAAGAGTTCAAGCGGTTGAAATGAGATTCCTCTAAAGGATGTCTGGGCACAGCCTTAGAGATATGATGAGGAATTCAAACCTCCGGATGGAACTCGAAGTAGAGATGCTGCTCCCTCGTGTCGAAAGGAGTCAGTTGAGGTGATTCGGGCACCTGATTAGGATGTCTTCTGGACTCCCTCCTGTGGAGGTCCTCTGATATGCCAATATACAGTATGCATATACAGTATATCTCATCCGGCCTGGAAACGCCTTGGAATCCCCCAGGAAGTGATGGACTATATTGCTGGGGAGAGGGATTTCTGGGTTGGCTTGCTTAGCCTCCGTGACCCAGCCCCAAATAAGCAAAAGGAAATGGATGGACTCATGCAGTCAGGCTGGAAGCCCCAGCTTTTTAACATAAAAACCAAAATTAAAATCAAGCTTTGTCCATGCACATTTAAACCACCAAGTCCAGTTTGTTTGACTAGTGTGAATCAATTCCTGTCCCAAAGTCTCTTTTTCGTCTTTGCAATTACTGCAGTATTATCAACGGATGACCGATAATTACCGGCTCTAACTTCTACAGAATACGCACAGTTTCAGTCTTAATTTGTGGTGGCATTTAAACTGCTTAGTAGCATTTTGGTGAAGTTTCACAGACTGACATGAGCAGACAAGCAAACAAGTATGTAGCACAATGGATTTGACTCCAGATTAATCTTAAAGTGTTTCTTACTAACTTATTTAGGAGATTTGTTCTGTGACGATACACCAGAGTGAAGCTCTTTATGCAGAGAAGATCTTTGGATGAATCAACCAAGAGTTTAAAACCAACAGGACTGTGTAAGTGTGTGAGATGTGGTGACACACTCCGCTGTCAGGATCGATTGAGGCTGCCTGGATCTGATCTGGGATCAGGTCTGGCACTCTGGCCTCATCGTGTCTGGTCTAACATCCATCCTGACACTGTAAACATACACAGACTTGAACTTCATGAAACAAAGTCCTATTTCTCCATCTCCATGCAGCGTGAACCTCCTCTCTCCTCTCTGCAGCTCCTCCCAACCTGCAGAGGTGAGCAGATAATAAAACTGCTGCTGCTGCCAGAGACGACAGGAGATAACGGGGAGAGAGAAGCAGAATAACTCCATCTCTCTCTCTCTCTCTCTCTCTCTCTCTCTCTCTCTCTCTCTCTCGCTCTCTCTCTCTCTCAAATCGGTGCCAGCGCTCTGCTGCAGAGTCAAATCAATCACACACACCCCACACATTCACACACACACTCTTGCTGCTGCAGGATGTGAGAGTAAGACCATTTCTGTTTGACTTCAGTTTATTTAAAAGAAAAGAAAAATGAAGTTTCACGTGTGACTTCATGTAAAAAGAGTGTGTGTGCTGATCAGTATCAGCTCTTCATTTCTGCTCCACATCAGCTCTAAGTCCTCTCCTTTGTTCATGCATATAAAACAGTAGAAACTGGAGTCCCAGTGAGTGAGTTCATGCTGCATTACAGCATTAAGGAATGGAGGCATGAAGGGATGTTTACACAATTCGATGCATTTTGGTCATTGGGGCATCATCTCCATTAACAGTCTTCAGTGGCTCCCTGATATCAGAGCTCTCTGTCCCTCCTCTGATTCTAACAACAGCCCATCCATAATTTCTGTAGCTCTTACCGTAGCTTGGTATCCCTACATGCTGATAAGAATGAATGGGGGGCGATTAGCCACCAGCTAAGAGGCTAGTGGTGCCTTTTATATAAATAAAGAATATTTTCAATTTTTTTCATAATGTATATGTTACCCAATTTTATTAAATGCGCATAAAATTAGATAAATGTAAAATAAGAACTAGAAAAGCACTCAGAGAGCGCAGACCTCAGCCATTAGCCCAATCTCCCAATAGTGAAGAATCCTTTAAAAACATTCCTGGATCCAGATGGTGATCCGGATCACTCTTTCCCTGGTGGGGTGGAGACACGGTGAGGCAAAGCATTGGTTTTGCTATCGGTGGACTGTTATGGCAGAAGCATTGCCTGCCGGTGCCAACAGATGCACCGACAGTCTCACCCATGATCTCACCGGACGACTGAAAGTCATGGCAGAGGGTAAATATTCCTCTATTCCCCCCGGCATTGTGAGTATTCTTGCTACAATTCGCTGTCTTTCTCTATGTTACGCACCGACTCGTCTCCTTGACCTGGGGTGCGTGTTTCAAACTCTATAAACTCCAAAACTTTGAATAGAAACACACCAAAAAATGCTGCTGGGATTAAAGTTACTCATGTCCGCCATCTCGTGGTGTAAAGTGGTAACAGCTTAGACCTCCACCATTAGCCCTATCTCCCAATAGTACAGAATCCTTTAAAAAAAATTCCTGGATCCAGACAGTGATCCAGATCAGTCAGTGAAGATGGGCAGAGATTCACCAATCTGAGAAAATTGATTTTAAAAATTGTAGAACAATTCCAGAAAATGTTCCATTATGTAAAACTGTAAAGACTTTGAGTCTCCCTCCATCTACAGTCCATAATATCATCAAAAGATTCAGAGAATCAGGAAAAATCTCTGTGAGCAAGGGAGAAGGCTGAAGGGGCCGTCAGGACCCACTGCATTATAAACATTTATGATTGAAATCTGAAATCCATGCATGGGCTCAGGAACACTTCCAGAAATCATCGTCTGTCAACACAGTTGGCCATGCCATCCACAAATAACAGTTAAAGCTGGACCATGGAGAGATGTGAACAGGATCCAGAAACACCACTGTCTTCTCTGGACCAAAGCTCATTTAACATGGACTGAGGAAACATGGAAAACTGTTCTGTGGTCAGATGAATCAAAATTTTAAATTCTCTTTGCAAACCACAGACGCTGTGTCCTGCGGACTAAAGAGGAAAAGGACCACCCAGCTTGTTCTCCTGGCTCAGTTCTAAAGTCTGCATCCCTGATGGTATGGGGTTGCATTTGTGCCTATGGCGTGGGCAGCTCAGACATCTGGAGAGGAACTATCAATGCTGAAAAGTAGAGAGAGGTTTCAGAGCAACATGTGCTCCCAGCCAGACAACGTCTCTCTCAGGGAAGGCCTTGACTATTCCAGCAAGACAATGCTAAACCACATACCACATCCATCACAACAGCATGGCTTCACAAAAGAAGAGTCTGAGTCCTGAAGTGGTCTGCCTGCAGTCCAGACCTTTCACCAACAGAAAACATTTGGAGCACCAGAAAAGGAAAAAATCCAGTAAAGAAGACCCAGGACTGTTGAGCAGGTAGAGTCCTACATCAACTGGTCTCCTCACTTCCCAGACGTTTACAGTGTTGTTCAAAGAAGAGGGGATGCTAGACAATGGTAAACGTGGCCCTGTCCCTACTTTTTTGAGATGTGTTGCTGCTATCAAATTAAAATTGAACTAATGTTTTTTCCAGAAATGTAAAAATGTCTCAGTTTCAACATCTGATGTGTTGTTTATGTTCTATTGTGAATTAAATATGGGTTTATGAGATGTGGAAATCCTTGACTTCTGTTTTCATTTACATTCTAAACAGAGACCCAACTTTTATGGAGTTGTAAGCCCATCTTCGAGTCTGAGTAAACATGAGTGTTTAGTTTGACTGAACTGGATGGAAGGAAGGACAAATGAGAACACAGTGTCTCCTGCCTGGCTATCACTGGTTGACAGTGTTGAGTTTGGAGTCGTTGAGGGTGAGTCTCCGGGTCGTTTCCTGTTCTTCTTTCTCACCTGGAAGATCTTGACGTTGTGGACCATCTTGCTCTCTTTCCCCCCAACATGCAGAGTAAAACTGACAGGCCCAACAACTTTTCCAGACAGGCGGGTCACAGCATCAACACCTCCAAAACACAAGTGGCGTGTGTTTACACCGCCTCCACATCCATGTAAATAAGGTTCACTAAAGTTTGGGGGAAACTTTTCCTTCCTGGACAGCTTCTTCAGGGAGGACAGCCCTAACACTGAACTTTGGGCCCTCAAAGTCCAGTTCCATTTGATCAGAAGTGGATAAAGTAGGTATGCAGAACTGGTGTATGAAGTCCAATGAAGACATGCAGTTTTAGAAATAAATCTATACTGATGCCAGCTAACTGTAATGAAAGGGTATTCAAATCTAGGCCCCCCTCCCTGCAGCTATAACAGCCTCCACTCTTCTTGGAAAGGCTTTCTACAAGATTTTGGAGTGTTTCTGTGGGAATTTGTGCCCATTCATTCTGCGGAGCATTTATGAGGTCAGGTGCAAGAGGGGGTTGAGGTCAGGACTCTGTGTGCCAGTCTTCATCCCCAAACCCATCAAACCATGTCTTTAAAGTCCTTCTTTGTGCTCTGGGGCACAGTCATGCTGGAATAGAAAAGAGCCTTCCCCAAACTGTTTCCATACAGTTGGAAGCACAGCATTGTCCAGAATGTCTTGGTCTGCTGAAGCATTGAGATTGGAGATAAGGGGCCTAGCCCAAACCCTGACAAACAGCCCCATACCATTATCCCCCCTCCACCAAACTTCACAGTCAGACAGGTAACGTTCTCCCAGCATCCTCCAAACCCAGACTCAACCACCTGCCAAACAGAGAAGCATGACTGGTCACTCCACAGAGCATGCTTCCACTTGGAGCCTTGGAGACTTTTACACACCATGCTCCTAGTCGTTGACCCCGCTCTGTGATTTTACATGGTCTTCCTCTCTGTGTATGAGTTGCTGTTGTTCCTAAACTCTTTCATATTCTACTAATATCACTTACAGTTGAGTGGAATATCCAGCAAGTATGAAATTATATGAACTGTCTTATTACAAAGGTGACATCCATCACAGTACCACGCTAAAAAACTGAGCTCTTCAGATCGACCTGTTGAGGATCACAAGTGTTTATAAAAGGAGACTGCATGGCTAGGTGAGAATTTTATACATTTGTGGACACAGGTCTGTGTGGCCAAACACTTTTGTCCATATAGTGTATTTGTAGGTGGCTTTTTATGTTTGTGGGATTATGAAAATCTGCAGATCTGTATTTGTTCTGAGGTTCATCACATTTGCAGACTGTTCCTACACTGGTGGGCTTTACCAGACCGTTTGTTGTGAGTTTAAAAGTCATGAGAAGGGGAGTGAGAGAGTGATGGAAAGTTATTCTGAGCTACTTAAACCCTCAGAGGGTGTTAAAAAAAAAAACTTACACTCAGGGAGTTCATGACCAAAAATGGACACCACATATGAATTTAAATAAAGACAAAAATAAATGTTTTGATCAAGGACAGATCTCATATAGTTCAATGCAATATTGCTCATAAATGGGAAAATTATGCAAAAATACATTAAAGTGCATATGTATTTGTAAAAAATGATGCAACATTTGTTGCTTGGCTAGCCAGCTAAAGGGGGGGGGGTGTAATATTCTTTCTGGAGGCCCAAAATCCCTACCTACACCCCGTGAACGCCTTGAATATGTTAATAATGAGCAACAAGTGCGATTTTTGTTTATTATTATTTTTTTAATTCTAAGATTTTAATAAATTGCTATAATACTGACCCTGGAGAAAAAAAAAAACATACACTTTCCCCGCATGCCAAATATGGAAAATGGCTTAAATTTAGTGACAAACAGGAAAATTGTAAATGTGAAGCAGTGACTCTAGAGAAAAGCTTAACTCATACATGCTTTATTTTGTGATGGTTGTAGGACCAGGAATTGTGGTTTTAATGGGACATTTTTGGTCACCAACAGCCTGAGTGGATACAAAAAGTCTAAGGAGCATATTATTGACCACTGCAGGCTTTGATTTAGGAATTTTAAAATTATATTGAAGAAAAATGTATGTTAGCGTTAACACAGGGACAGTTAAAACAAACATTTTTTAAGAAATGACCGTAAACAGATGTGAAATGGCCTCAGCCTTCGGTTTGTTAATAAAGATAATGACAGCAGCATGCAACACACAGAGCTTTCATGCAGGGTGGAGAGGTCCTGCAGCCTGACTGTGGTGTGATTCTGAGTATAGAAGGAATCTGTGTCTGCAGGGAGAGGTGGAGCTGTGGCGGACAAACGGTCACACTCATGTTTACAGGAAGAAATCATGTTTTAATTCAAGTACTGAAGTATAAAAACGTTCACAGCATTTAACTACTTTAAAGTAAGAATAATCATTTTAATGCAGCTCAGAGATTAAAACAAGATTAAACAATAAAGTCTGACAGAATATATTTCATCCTTTTATACCATTTATTGCTTTATGATCCATGATACAAAACTAGACAGCTTTAAGTACACGTTAAGGTCTTCATCGACAGCTACACACGACTCACACTTACACAGCACAGCGCTCTGCAGACGGACGCTTTACTGCAGTGGCCGGTCAGTAACACTGAAAATAAGGCGCAGTAAAACTGGTATAGTTGATGAGGGATCAATGAGGAGCTAACTGCTGGTTAACCATTGAGTGGAGTGACTCCTCATTAAATTTGATCATCATACTAGTCAACATTGAATCTTAGCTTCATAATCACTAATGAATTACTTCTTTTAAGAGGAATTACTCACCACATAAATGTTAGAGTTGCAGTAAAGAGCCCTTACACTTGAAGATGAATCAGTGTTTTAATAATTCCTTTTCCCTTGTTTCAAAGTCTAGGGTATTTTAATAAGTTTTCAGATGCCTGAAATAATGTCTCTGTGTGTGTTTTTAAGATTAGGCTTTTTGCCCTAATTCAAATAGAACAGCTGAAGAAAACAGGTAATATGGGCAGAGAATGGGAGAAAACATGCACCAGATGGCACAGAGACCAGCAATCAATCCTCCAACCAGTGCACCAAGGACTCTAGCCCCTGTACATGGGTGCCTGCTCTATCAACCAGACTCACTAGGCTTCTAAAGTTGGATTTTTAAACTTAATGCTTTTCATACGGTTCATTGTCAAGAGCTTGCTTACCATGTGACCTTTAAACTTAAACTGAAGCCTAAGAAATTTTTATCCTTTTTCTATAACATAAAATATGCCTGGAAGTGCTCCAGTTGAGAATTTTTGATGCTACATTTCTCATCTGATAAATGATTGTTGCTAAAAATGACTAACTAGGATGACAGAGTTTGTCTGAAATATGAAAAGTCATCAAGCTGAAAATATAAACTCATCTACTAGTCTACCTTTAACACACTGTGTTTTGCACTTTAGGGTGTTTTCGTTTGATGCATGATTTATTCATATCCTTGAGGATGACGGATCCCTCACTGGTCTGCTTTTCCATTAGAACCACTGCTCCATACTCGAGCATGACGGATCCCTCACTGGTCTACTTTCACATTAGAAACAGTGTACCATACTTGAGCATGACAGATCCCTCACTGGTCTACTTTCACATTAGAAACACTGTACCATACTTGAGCATGACAGATCCCTCACTGGTCTGCTTTCACATTAGAAACTGTTCCATACTCAAGCACGACAGATCCCTCACTGATCTGCTTTCACATTAGAAAGCTGTTCCATACTTGAGCATGACAGCTCCCTCATTGGTCTGCTTTCACATTAGAAACACTGTATCATACTTGAGCATGACAGATCCCTCACTGGTCTGCTTTCCCATTAGAAAAGTGTTCCATACTTGAGCATGACAGATCCCTCACTGATATGCTTTCCCATTAGAAACACTGCTCCATCATCGAGCGTGACAGATCCTTCACTGGTCTGCTTTCATATTAGAAACACTGCTCCATACTTGAGCATGACAGATCCTTCACTGGTCTGCTTTCACATTAAAAACACTGCTCCATACTCGGGCATGACATAATCCTCCCTGGTCTGCTTTCACATTAGAAAACTGTTCCATACTCAATATGACAGATCCCTCAGTGGTCTGCTTTCACATTAGAAACACTGTTCCATACTTGAGCATGACAGATCCCTCACTGGTCTGCTTTCACATTAGAAACACTGTTCCATACTCGAGCATGACAGATCCCTCACTGGTCTGCTTTCACATTAGAAATATTGTGCCATGCTTGAGCATGACATCTAAATCACTGTTCTGCTTTCTCATTAGAAACACTGTTCCATACTCAAGCATGACAGCCCCCTCACTGCTCTGCTTTCACACTAGAAACATTATGCTATGCTTGAGCACACTTTTGTTTGTAAACAGTTGGCAGTATGAGTCTGACATTTGCAAATCTGCCAAGAAGAAGTATGAATTAGTAAGTAGAATCAGTTGACCATTCAGGTCAATATTTGTATATCAATGTGGATAATGAATTCCATCCTCCTATTTTCTTCCTATTTTCCCATCTACATACAGCTCAGAGGGTGAAATGGACCCGTGCTGCAGGATAAAACAGTTTGTGAAGAGACAGGAAATGATTACAACTGACTTGACAGCTCTACTCACTCAGAAGTACCCAGTGCTTGAGAACAGTTGCATTCACCTCTCTGGCAAACCATGCTTGAGTCTAAATGAGTCAGGCCTGAGACCCTCTCTATCAGACTTTGAGGTAAAGTGTGCTTCATCACTGCAAAACTTTGTGGTCACAAGAGTGATGGTTTCACATTAGGGACTGAGTACACTTAAACCCAGACTCCATTTCCATTTGGTCATTGTGAACACAGGCATACTGTACTATGTAAAAGCAAACCAGCGGGAGAGAGGGAGAGGTGGCAATTGTGATTGAGGATGCCCAAAGAAGAAAGTCTTAACAATGCCAAATATAAGCTGGAAGTCTATGTCATTAAAGTCAAAGATTTAAAAAATGTAAACTGATTTTCAACATTATAATTTTCCAATTATAACCACCAAAGGCCAACAGATCATCCAGATTCCATGTCTGCCATCAGGATACGTCTGTTAAAGCTTCAAGCTGATACGTTTGTTCTTGGTCAGAGAATGATCAGACCTATCAGCATCTTCTAAGGAGAAAGGTGATAGCTACAGGCGTGGTTTAGTTGAAGTGACTGCAATCTTGTAAGCAGTGGTGTCCAGTGAAGAAAGAAGCGTGGATGCAGCTTTAGCAGTAGTTTGATCAGAACTGGACAGCACTTCTTTATCAAAGAGCAAAGAGCCATACTGAAAGATTTTCTTGGGTTAATCTTGGAATTTTTTTGCGAGTTGTTGTCCCATTTGGAAAAATCCCACAGGCTTTGGTTAAAGGAACCTGCGCTATGTTAATCTCTGGGTAGGCCTAAAATTCCTGCAGCTCTGTACGGTTAATTAGCATTTAGCTCCTTCTTTGATTCCTCATAATGATGCCAATTTTTGTGCTCCTTATTGTAAAGTCTTACTGACCTGTCTGATCTCTGCAGACTCCTCTACACAAACACACACGCACACACACCCACACACACACACACACACATCATTTTCCCAGCAAACACTCACACAGTTTGGTGTAATGTATCTAACATTACAGAACAGTGTATAATGTATAGTTACACCCTGAGTCCAGCACTGAAAAGAGCTCTACCATTTAGCAGCTTCACTCACTCACAGGCACACAGACACGCTCGGCTCACTTTGAATGAAGCTGCGTTCATCAATCAGGAGGATTTCCTGCTGATGACGAAGACCTGCCCACTTTATGTGGCAGGGGAGGAAGAGTTATTAGTCTGTGCTCATAATTCACTCACATGGTCACACGGCGTGCAGTGTTAACATCAGACATAAAACCTGTCTGACCGCCAGTCATCGTTAAGAGTCTCCATCCACCATTAACGAGCAGTGAGAACACCTGAGTGCATGTTTATAGAGAAAGCATGAGGTTGACAAGGGTAAGTCACACAGACAGGAAGCAGCGATCCCATGATGACTGTGGTTGACTCTAAAAACACCACAGATTTTGCATGTGCTCAGACTGAAAACAAGTCCTTCATGAGGTCAGACTACACTTATATTTGCAGCTGAAGCTCCTAAACTTTGGATGGTCTTCCCCATGATATCAGGTTTGGTGAATCTGTAGTTCTTTTTAAATGTCTACTAAAAATTAACTCTTAAAGGGAAGCAGATTTACTGCTGTGTTTATAATTAAATGTCTGCAGGTTTGTGTGTTTTATTGTGGGTCTGTTTGTCTGCCAATACCAAGATTTGTGTGCGCTATGAATAAAGTTGACTAAAGGGCCTGAGCACCGACCTGTAGAAATCCTGTAGAAACTGGAGGAATTATTCTCTTATTTATTATTCCAGCAAATAAACTGCTAATTTTAGGGACTGCTCAAAACAGATCAGTCCTGGTGAAAATGTACAGGTTTTGGTGGTTTTGTGTGTGTAACTCAAAAACATGGCCTCCCAACATACTTTCAGCTACATGCATGAAAATCAGTACACACATTTACCATCTCGAGACGAACAAATAACTAGGGGTGTAATGGTTCACGGTAGCTCACGGTTCAGTTCGTACCATGGTTTTGGGTGCAGACTCGATTCATTAATAATTATTCAAAAGTCCCAGAATTATAATTCTAGATGTCCCTCACTTATTTTCTTTCTTGTATTTATGTTAGTGTGGCTTGTCATTTTTTGAACACGTTTGAAATGTCAAACCTTCAAAGCAGATCGATACACCTATTTACGTGTTTCTCACTGGCAAATCCATCTTGCAAAACTCCCATCTGAACAGTTTGGGCCAGTTAGAAAGTGACAGGACCAATCAGCGATAAGGGGCAGTACTTTCAGGCGCGGTGGAGTCGTGACATAAGCAAGCAGCAACAAGAGGCCAGTGCAGTTATGGCAGAAGACATTAGTGTGGATGCTGTTAAAGCGCCAGTTTTATCAGAACTTGACAACATTTCTTGGTTAAAAGAAGAACAAAGAACAGCAGTGAGTTGTTTTCTTTTAAAAAACAACATAAGTCAAGTACTGACATGTCTACAGTCACCATGGTTCACATTATTCCTTGGTAGCTGCATACGCGCACCTCAGTTGCAGCTATGTCACGCATTTTATTGCTCTGATTGGCCCGTAAAGATGTGACAGACAGAACGTTCATCCAATCACACTCCGAGGTTTTTTCAAATCCCCTGCCCTTTCCCAAACGCTTAGTATTGAAGGTTTTCCAGATGGGGTAGTGTAGCTAAAAGACCAACTATCCACTAGCACATAATGCTCCCAGTAAAGGATCACTTAAAAACATGAATCCTTGCTGCTTTTGCACTGCAAGGAAACAGGAAGCATGTTTTTATACTTCATGACAGTACATTTATATATAGCATAACTCAACAGATAAATTAAAGAAACTTCAATATAGTCTTCCATTTTCGCGGTCTCATTAACCAAAAATTCCCCATCACTGACAGAATTTTCTAAATGTTGACAGGAAATTTGGAGGACTGTCTGTCACTTTTACTGACTGGAATAATGAGGACAGATGACGCACAGATGCTCAGACCTTTTCTATTTTGCACACATGGCCCATCATTGAGGTTATTATCTATTTTAAAAAGGATTCCTCTTGTGGCCTGTGGGCTCTATCACTGACTTTGGCACTGTAGGCTACCACACTGGTATTGCTCTTTGTGCTCACAGCGAGCAGAGAGGCTGGAGTTTTCCACTCGCATTGGTCACAGAGGCCTTCATCTGCCGTTGTGCTGCAGCAGGTCAGCATGCTTCAAATTTAATGCAAAGTTTTAAACAACATCTCATTAATGGTGGCTTTGATTATAGATTGAAAAATAGTTTAATGATTTGTTTTGCACACATCTCTGTGCAGCTACTGCAAAGTGTGACAGCCTCCTGCAAAGAAGAAATATGAGAAGAGGCAAACTTTCCAGGGATCAGAAGTCTGACTTCATAAATGATGCTGAGCCTCATTATATTAGTTTCGAATTCCTCTAATTAACATAAGAGTTAAATAGGTTAGAGGCTGTCAGCTGCTCCAGTTGTTTGTAGACAGAGCCGTTGGAGGAGAATGTGATCGTCACAACAAAATCTTTCTTATTTATTTCTTAAAGCTCATTAAATTTAATGCATTATTTATAAAACTGAATGTTAGTCTAGAAAGGACTAGATTTGTGTGGGTGCAGACGTCTTTTGACACGTTGCTAGAGTGTGCTGCAGGCAACAACATGCAGGGCTCTACAGTGCCACCTTTTAACATCTTCTGGATAAAAATTAAAATGATGGATCAAACAGAATGAAGGCACAGCTAAATCTCTGCTCCATTTCATCATTGGTAGCACATCTGGATGGGAAGCAGATTCATCAGACTATCGATTGGGTTCTCCTTTGATATCAGGAGAATCTAAACCATCCACTCACATACCACAGCTTTAATCATCAGACTTTGTGAATAACTGCGCCACGCAAAACTTCAAATCTGGTTTCAGTCTGAGCACTAAACCCCGATCAAAGACAGAGGAAAGTGAAAGTGAAGAATTTATGGTTGGTTTCTGCAGACATTCTCTGATTTTAAGTTAAATTTGTGCATATTTGGACGGAAACTTGACTAACAATGACTGAGGTCAGACGTGATGAACGATAACCACACCCCTCAGTGATGTCACAGTGTACAGACACACCCCTCAGCACACCTGCACATGACCACAGCTACAGACAGGTGTTCAGGGTGATTTGTTGCTTTTTAAAGGCTCCTGTGGAGTTCTTTAGATGTTTAAAATCAATCACGTGACTATTTGTTCAATCACCTCCTTCACTGATGTGACGTTCACTGACAGTCAGACAGATCTGCTTCTGCTGTTTGTGCACAAAACACACACTCACAAACACACACATAAACACACAGACAACCTTCGGGATGCTTGAGTGCTACGCTGCATCAGTTAGTACATTCAGAGTGTTTGCGTGTCTTTGACCCTGTTTACACCTCACATTATCACCATTTTAGGGCGTTCAGATACCAATCCTTGATGCTTGTGTGGATTCACCTCAAAACATTTGATATCAGACAGCTCAGACAGCATACTGAGGAGGTTTAGGATGACCCAGATCACATCTGGACTGGTTTTGTAGATGCAATGCATACCAGAATTATGAAAAGCCTCCATGTGCACTGGTGTATTTTGCAGTGTTCAGTAAGACAAAGGTAGGGCTTTGTTTCAGCTGTCCAGCCTAGTTGATCCTTTGTCATGAACTGAGATGTCAATTCAATGAAACCCGCTACCTGACAAAGTTAACTTCTACTTTTCTCAGTAGTTTTCATAACATGTTTTTCAAAAAGCTCTGTGTGCTTTAGGTTTCCTTTAATCAAGGAAATATCAAGAAAACATGAACGTGATGTAAAGGAATCCTTTCCTGACGGTGCTGGGCACTTAACCCTTTGACAGTCACAGCTTTAGCACACTTTGCTGTTTTATGGCTGAAATTGCAGCATGTTTAAACAGAAAAACAACCTCTTATTGTGTTGATCTTTTTTGCACACTGGCTCCAAAACTTTGATCTGTCCTTTTTCAGCATAACTTTTGGTATTTTCTGCATGTATTTTTTTTATTTAGCATCCAAGTAATTTAAATGGATAGTTGATTATTCAGACCTATGCTGCATCTCTCTTTCTGTCCCTCTCTCGCCCTGAAACTTCACTTTCACCTCCTGTTTCTGCTTGTTTATTATGTGGATATCAACCATGGACTTACGTGAAAAGCTGCATGTTATCTTTTCAACTATGTGCTAGAAACGTGTGCATATAACTGAAAAATAAGGATTTCTTTCAGGATAGATGGACCCAGTGTTTTCTTTTTCTGAGTTG
Source organism: Cheilinus undulatus (assembly GCF_018320785.1). Taxonomy (NCBI): domain Eukaryota; kingdom Metazoa; phylum Chordata; class Actinopteri; order Labriformes; family Labridae; genus Cheilinus; species Cheilinus undulatus. The sequence continues at coordinate 50,940,104 of NC_054871.1, read as the reverse complement.
AAAGGGCCACAAAATCATCATTTCATTTCTCTATGCTTTATGGGTGTTTGCCCCGGACTGCAAAGTTTTACAATGAACAGAAAAATAAACAGAAATGGACCCAGAGGGCAAGGTTTGAGTGCGTTGAGTTTTTTTTATGGGATTACAGATCCAAATGTGCATCCATAAAGGAAAAGCTCAGTGTTTTAATGGCTGACAAGGCAAATACACAATTATTTCCACGTGTCTTTATAACCTGACAAGTCAGATGGATGTGTTTCACACATCCATCTGGAAAACCTCTCATAGACAGTGTTTGGGAAAGGGCAGAGCTTTGGGTGATTGGATGAACGTACTGTCTGTCACATCTTTACGGGCCAATCAGAGCAACAAAACACGTGACATAGCCGCTACCGAGGAGTAAACTCCACAGAGAGCTGCATAACGTGAACCATGGCGACTGTAGACATGTCAGTACACGACTTTTGTCATTTTTGAAAAGAAAAGAACTCACTGCTGATCTTTGATCTTCGTTTAACAAAGAAATGTTGTGAAGTTCTGATAAAACTGGTGCTTCAGCAGCATCCACGCTAAAGTGTACTTCCATAATTTGCTGCTTGCTTACGTCACAACTCCGCTGCGCCCTAAAGGACTGTGCCTCGACGCTGATCGGTCCTGTCTCTTTCTAGCCAGGCCCAAACAGTTTTGCAAGATGGATGGATTCGCCAGTGAGAAACACAGAAACGGGCAAATCCATCTGCTTCGCAAGGTTACTTTTTTGTTGCATCATGAAATTACTGTATTTTTGATTTTAAGTGGTTTTAGTTTCACTTTGGAGGTTTTATATGCCTTTATGTGTCCACATCTGGCACTTTTTCCACTTGCAATGCTTATTTTCAATTCACAGCCATCAATCAAGAAAGGGGTGGGACTTCTGATAATGGCAAAAGGGAAATCATCTGACACGTCCTTTTGAGTTTTCAGGTTTTAAACCACTGACACTCCTCGCGGACAAGATTCCAGCATTGTCTCCTGTTTTCTGTGATATTTCCTTGATGCACACAGCTTTTTCTAAACAGCATTGCAGATTCTGCTGAGGAAAGCAGGGGTCATTTGGAAAACTGGCGAGGAGCACCGAAAATGAGGTTGTAGGCGCTAGACAGAGAATCTTATTGATAGAGATGGGACAGTGGGTAGGGTCCTATCCGTCAGTTTCCGGGCTGTCCTGTTGGTCATATCTGGGTTTGACGCTAATATGCAGTGTTGTGATTGGTGAAGAACAAGAGTAGGAAACTGACCTTTTTATTTTGATCTTCAGGGAAGGAAAATTACACTCTCAAAGCTCCTGAATCAGAAAGTAAATGCAGAAAACTGCTGTTTTTTTAATCAAGGATGGACCTATTAGTATGTATTTATCATATGCCATATTCGCTTATTATTAGCTAACAGGGAATTTCAGTAAAATCAATCAAATTTTTAGTCATTGCAAGCAAAGTTTTTTAAATTCTCTAAGTTTTTGGGGTTGATTCAGTAGTTTTAAGGATTTAAAGGAAAAAAAAATACACTGAATACCTCAACATACTTTCCTTTGCAGACTTTCAGACTTTAATAATCTTCTGGGGGCCGGATGGGAAGCTGTGGGGGGGCTTATATCGCCCCTGGGCTGCCAGGTGATGATCACTGTGCTGGACCATCTGTGCCCTATTATGGTGTTTTTTTAACATCATAAACGGACACAGGCCTGCTTTTATTTTGAAAGGCAATGAGAAACTTTGGATTGATCTGGGAGTGCGAAATAAACTGTCCACGGAAACAGGAAAAAAGTGAACAGTAAAAAGGTAGATATTAGATAACACAAGGGTCAGATGACTTCTTCCGTTATAGAGGCTAATGGGGAATCTTTTAGCAGCTTTTCCGCCATGTTTTTCTCATAAGCATGCTTTTAGAGGAACTGGTGACATGCTGTTAGAAAATACACCTCATAAGTTTGATAAGATTGAAATGACAAATAAATTTGAGATGAAAGTGGATCAGGGAGGCTGGATGGATGTTTAAAAGCCTGACCTTTTTGCTTTAAGGTGGTGGAATATGACCTAGAAATGGTGTATGGGCTGCTGCTTGCAGGTCATCAATGGAGATGTGCATTCAAGATAAAGTGCTGTTATCTCTGTATCTGATTACCAACGTGTGTGTTCGTGTAAACAGGGTCTGTGTGTGTGTGTGTGTGTGTGCATGTCTGTGTGTGTGTTATTGCTGTCAAATCTCAGAGGTTGTGTTCTTCTTATTGCTCTGCTCGTTGAGTTTCACTGTCTCACTCTGAACGAGAGAGAGATGGGACAACGCAGCCTTTGGTCTCACATTCCCTCATCAGGTCTTTTCTCCTGTCCTTGTAACCTTGAGTCCTTGCATCCTCGTGCCCTTGAGTCCCGGTGTGTTCGTGTCCTCATCCTGTCATTCTGCATCAGTCCGTCACACCTCCATGTTGGGTTTGTTCAGGTCTCCGTTCCCCTGGTTTCCTCCCCCTCCTCCCCCTCCCCCACCTCCTCCCCCCAGCCCTCCCCTATCCTCCTCGTCCTCACTGTCCAGCTCCTCGCTCTTCCTCTTGCTGTAGCGTTCATACAGCACCATGAGCACGCCCATCACCCACGCCGACACGGTGCCGGCGGAGAATATGACGAAGCCGATGGCAATGAAGAACAGGTAGTCCCAGTAGCCCAGACCCTGGTGACAGTCGGCCCGCAGCTGCATCCCCACCTCGGCCAGGCGCTGCCCGACCAGCTCCGGAGGACTGCTGCACACCGTCTGACCTTCATCTGAGGAGACGAGAGAACCATTAGTAATGTTAAAATATCAGGAACAAGAAAAACTAATGAGTCAGACTCACAGACACAGTAACGGTGATAACCTTTGTGATAAATGATCCCAGAAGGAGCTGCTCCTCCATCTGTGTGTGGAGGTCACACTCTTTAAAACACACACAAAGGTGACCCATCCCCACCAACACCATCCCACATCATTACACACAGATCTGAACATGTGCAGCTCATAACGAGCAGCATGTTAATGAGCGGAGGTGATGCAGGTAGAAGGAGCTCAGAGGTCACTCTGTGAATATCACAAACATCATTACTCTTTACTCTGAAGTGTTTGAAGCGCCATACCTGGACTTCTGGACGTCATTAAGTCACCTTTATTTGCTGAGGTTGTTTCTATGCAGGCAGTGACCATATTTAGATCGAAGGGTGGGATATGAGGAGATAGTCTGAGGATAGTCTGCTGCAGACATCAGCTCTCACACACTACTGTCAGGAAGGAAGTACAAGCAAAGACTTTCAGAATAAAACTAGATTACATTTCTGGTTAGGATTAAAGTTAGGGTTAGTGCGGGGCAACTGATTGAAAAATAATCAAAACCAACATTTAGAAATACTAAATGAGCCGTGTCAGTGGTTCATCCAATCACACTCCCAGTTTTTTTTCAAAGCCTCTGCCTTTTCTCAAATGTTTCCTATTGAAGCTTTCCCAGATGGATGTGTGAAACAAATCCATCTGGTGTGTCAGGTTAAGACTGCCTGACATCACAGTTGATGTGTGTACACACTCCGTTCAGTTAAGTAGGTAGCTGTGGTTTAGTTAGTATTCAAATCTGCCAATAAGAAGACAAAGAAGAGACAACCTCTACAACCAGCCCGTGAAGGCTAGCGTGGAGTTCAGAGGGTGAAGTAGGCATGTGCTTCATGGAAACAAAGGTTTATGAAGAGACAGAGGAACTGACTCTGTAAGTCCCCTCACTGATGAACCCGGAGTACGCTCACACATCTCTCACATCATGACAGGTACACATCACATCAGACTCAAATACACTATGCTTGTGTTGACCAAATCAACCGGACTTTGGGCTCAAGTGTACTTGGATCCAGGCATGGGTCTCTATGTAAAACTTGAAGATACCATAGAGCTGTGAGGACTAACACAGTGGTAAAGCTCTTTATTTCTGCTGTGACGGTGGACATTTTAATGTTAGGCTCTATAGAGACTGACTCTGAACTGCAGTCTCTAACACAGAGTTAACTTCTTCATCTAAGTCTGTAGGTCTTTGCTGTTCATGCTGCTGCAGAGAGTCTGCAGTGTTAACACAGTCCCTGATTATTAATGAGTTAATGCAGAGACGCTGTACTATAAACCTACACCAGCCTATTAATCTGTATGACAATCACATCCACCCTCATCATCCCAGCCACATCACATCTGTCCAACCAGGCGAGAGAAGAGGGCAAACATTTAGGAGGGAGCGTCTTTCTCAGACAGGACGTGCCCACAGGCTCTGGCAGTGTTCCTGCTGCTGAAGGATGGTTATGACTCTATCGATGTTCATTAAAGAGCAGTCCTGAGAGCACAGAGCCAAAGGTGAGAACATGAAGAAGGGCGATAACAGAAGAATGAAGAGGATGCTCTGTGACCGCTGCCTGGATGATGTAAAGACTCCAGAGGCTCATTTTATGGAGAGTGGAGTCACAGAGCAGCTGGGCTGGGATCGTCTGTCTGGGGGCTAAAACCAGGCGGCACATACTACGAGATAATCACGCAGATTTTTGGCCTAAGTCTTCTTTTCTGACCAAAGTCAGCAGCAGCCTGTTCATTGGATGGTTCTAAATATTATCTAGGCAGGTTTTTCTGTGGTGTGAGGTACGTTAAGAGTGTTTCTACCCTCAGAAGATGATTGGTTGAATATTTGGATTTGCAAAAAAAAAAAGTGAGTAAAGCTCAAATAGCTTTTATTTCCATTCACACAAATTCATCAGGAACACTGCAAAGTCTATTCCAACTCAAAACATGAGTAAAAGTCATCAGATGTGCTATTACTCTACAGGAAAGTAAGAAAACGGAGTATTAGGCTGTTGAGAACACAGCAGTGTCTGCCTTTTTCTTTCCAAACTCCAACATTTACTGCATAAACTGAAAGAGGCTTGAAGATTTGGCTTTCCTTTGAATCACTGAACTAATATTTAGCTGAAGAACCACTGTTTCTGAGAACTGCTTCACATCTGTTTGCATGGAGTCGACCAATTTCTGACTCCTGTAGCAGGAACTCCAGCCCCGGGCAATTGGACTTTTCCTCTATTTTTGCCACTTTACATTACTGTTTGCACCATTTTTGCCACTTTTAAACTATTTTTTGCCACTTTTCGCCCATTTTGCCACTCTTTAACCTCTTCGCCACTTTCCTGTCAATTATTGCCCCGCTGTTACACTCGTCAACCCATTTCCACATCTTTGCCAGGTAATTTTTTCTATATTTCTGCCACTTTTAATTCGTTTTGATACATTGTCCCTTTTTTTTTTTACCTCATTAAGCAATTTCTGCCATTCTTTAACATTTTTAAACCACTTTCCCTACATGTTTTATCCCCTTTGTACCACTGTTTTTATCAGTTTTTGCCACTTCCTCTTTTTTGCCGACCTTTTTAACTCCTTTTCATTACTTTTGACTACATTTCACTGTTTTTCTGAATTTCTTTGATTTTACCACAGAAACAACATTTTTGATGTCAGCCCTCAAGTTTTCTGTTGGGTGAAGGTGTGGGGCTTGGGCTGGCCACTCCATAACGCTAGTCTTGTTGGTCACTCAAATGTCACAGAGTTACTCTAATGATCACTCAACAGTCACAGAGTTACTCTGATGACCACTCAACAGTCACAGAGTTACTCTGGTGACCACTCAACAGTCACAGAGTTACTCTGGTGACCACTCAAATGTCACAGAGTAACTCTAATGATCACTCAACAGTCACAGAGTTACTCTGATGACCACTCAACAGTCACAGAGTTACTCTGGTGACCACTCAACAGTCACAGAGTTACTCTGGTGACCACTCAAATGTCACAGAGTTACTCTAATGATCACTCAACAGTCACAGAGTTACTCTGGTGATCACTCAACAGTCACAGAGTTACTCTGGTGACCACTCAAATGTCACAGAGTTACTCTGGTGACCACTCAACAGTCACAGAGTTACTCTGATGATCACTCAACAGTCACAGAGTTACTCTGGTGACCACTCAACAGTCACAGAGTTACTCTGATGACCACTCAACAGTCACAGAGTTACTCTGGTGATCACTCAACAGTCACAGAGTTACTCTGGTGATCACTCAACAGTCACAGAGTTACTCTGGTGACCACTCAACAGTCACAGAGTTACTCTGATGACCACTCAACAGTCACAGAGTTACTCTGGTGATCACTCAACAGTCACAGAGTTACTCTGGTGACCACTCAACAGTCACAGAGTTACTCTGGTGACCACTCAAATGTCACAGAGTTACTCTAATGATCACTCAACAGTCACAGAGTTACTCTGGTGATCACTCAACAGTCACAGAGTTACTCTGGTGACCACTCAACAGTCACAGAGTTACTCTGGTGACCACTCAAATGTCACAGAGTTACTCTAATGATCACTCAACAGTCACAGAGTTACTCTGGTGATCACTCAACAGTCACAGAGTTACTCTGGTGACCACTCAACAGTCACAGAGTTACTCTGGTGACCACACAACAGTCACAGAGTTACTCTGGTGACCACTCAACAGTCACAGAGTTACTCTGATGATCACTCAACAGTCACAGAGTTACTCTGATGACCACTCAACAGTCACAGAGTTACTCTGGTGACCACTCAACAGTCACAGAGTTACTCTGGTGACCACTCAAATGTCACAGAGTAACTCTAATGATCACTCAACAGTCACAGAGTTACTCTGATGACCACTCAACAGTCACAGAGTTACTCTGGTGACCACTCAACAGTCACAGAGTTACTCTGGTGACCACTCAAATGTCACAGAGTAACTCTGATGACCACTCAACAGTCACAGAGTTACTCTGGTGACCACTCAACAGTCACAGAGTTACTCTGGTGACCACTCAACAGTCACAGAGTTACTCTGGTGACCACTCAAATGTCACAGAGTTACTCTAATGATCACTCAACAGTCACAGAGTTACTCTGGTGATCACTCAACAGTCACAGAGTTACTCTGGTGACCACTCAACAGTCACAGAGTTACTCTGGTGACCACTCAACAGTCACAGAGTTACTCTGATGATCACTCAACAGTCACAGAGTTACTCTGGTGACCACTCAACAGTCACAGAGTTACTCTGATGACCACTCAACAGTCACAGAGTTACTCTGGTGATCACTCAACAGTCACAGAGTTACTCTGGTGATCACTCAACAGTCACAGAGTTACTCTGGTGACCACTCAACAGTCACAGAGTTACTCTGATGACCACTCAACAGTCACAGAGTTACTCTGGTGATCACTCAACAGTCACAGAGTTACTCTGGTGACCACTCAACAGTCACAGAGTTACTCTGGTGACCACTCAAATGTCACAGAGTTACTCTAATGATCACTCAACAGTCACAGAGTTACTCTGGTGATCACTCAACAGTCACAGAGTTACTCTGGTGACCACTCAACAGTCACAGAGTTACTCTGGTGACCACTCAAATGTCACAGAGTTACTCTAATGATCACTCAACAGTCACAGAGTTACTCTGGTGATCACTCAACAGTCACAGAGTTACTCTGGTGACCACTCAACAGTCACAGAGTTACTCTGGTGACCACTCAACAGTCACAGAGTTACTCTGGTGACCACTCAACAGTCACAGAGTTACTCTGATGATCACTCAACAGTCACAGAGTTACTCTGGTGACCACTCAAATGTCACAGAGTTACTCTAATGATCACTCAACAGTCACAGAGTTACTCTGGTGATCACTCAACAGTCACAAAGTTACTCTGGTGACCACTCAATAGTCACAGAGTTACTCTGATGACCACTCAACAGTCACAGAGTTACTCTGGTGACCACTCAACAGTCACAGAGTTACTCTGATGATCACTCAACAGTCACAGAGTTACTCTGATGATCACTCAACAGTCACAGAGTTACTCTGGTGATCACTCAACAGTCACAGAGTTACTCTGGTGACCACTCAACAGTCACAGAGTTACGCTGATGACCACTCAACAGTCACAGAGTTACTCTGGTGATCACTCAACAGTCACAGAGTTACTCTGGTGACCACTCAACAGTCACAGAGTTACTCTGGTGACCACTCAAATGTCACAGAGTTACTCTAATGATCACTCAACAGTCACAGAGTTACTCTGGTGATCACTCAACAGTCACAGAGTTACTCTGATGACCACTCAACAGTCACAGAGTTACTCTGGTGATCACTCAACAGTCACAGAGTTACTCTGGTGATCACTCAACAGTCACAGAGTTACTCTGGTGACCACTCAACAGTCACAGAGTTACTCTGATGACCACTCAACAGTCACAGAGTTACTCTGGTGATCACTCAACAGTCACAGAGTTACTCTGGTGACCACTCAACAGTCACAGAGTTACTCTGGTGACCACTCAACAGTCACAGAGTTACTCTGGTGACCACTCAACAGTCACAGAGTTACTCTGGTGATCACTCAACAGTCACAGAGTTACTCTGGTGACCACTCAACAGTCACAGAGTTACTCTGATGATCACTCAACAGTCACAGAGTTACTATGATGATCACTCAACAGTCACAGAGTTACTCTGGTGACCACTCAACAGTCACAGAGTACCTCTGATGATCACTCAACAGTCACAGAGTTACTCTGATGATCACTCAACAGTCACAGAGTTACTCTGGTGACCACTCAACAGTCACAGAGTTACTCTAATGACCATCCAACAGTCACAGAGTAACTCTGATGATCACTCAACAGTCGCAGAGTTACTCTGATGACAATTTAATAGTTATGCACTGTCTTACTGCTAAAATTATCTTGAAATACTGAAAGAAATCTTACTGGGGGAAAATGCCTCACTTCATGTGCATTTTTACTCTCACTAATCTATAATAATTGTAACTTAAATCACTGTGCTTAAATGCCTCACCTGTCTGATAAAGCTTGTAAATCAGTCAACACAGTCAAGCTTTAAACACCCTTTTTTCGGGTCAGCTGGAGCTTTAAGAATATATGTGCTGCAGCACTGTCACTGGAATTTAAAAAAAGTAGGTTGGCTAAAAAGACAAAAGAATGGACATGAAAAGATTTTTTTATCAGTAACAGTGATGACAAAGGCTTTGTTTGCACAGACTTGCTCTCCCATCTCTTGGGAACCAAAAGTGTCTTCAGAATATTCACATTTTTGCAAAAGAAAAAAGTCCTTGCGCTATTTTGAATTTTGAGCCATTATTGAAAGCAGTTCCTGTCTGCAGAAACACAGAGGGACACGTCACAGCCTCTCTGTGTCTCTTTCTTTCCCTTATAAACTCCTCAGGCTGTCTCATCCAAAGTGGTTGGAAGAGCGTAAGCATGCGAGGTTTGGCAAAGAATGACAGGACCACAGAACAGCCTGCCATTGGCTGTCACAGCCCATCACAATGCATTGTTGGAAACATTATGGTGGCTAATGCTAAAGCTAGCAGCAGAAACAAGTAAGTGGCTGCAATTTGTTGTTTAAAAGTTAATTAATTTTAATAACGTGTCACTTCTCTTCATATACAACAACATCAGTCTCAGAGGATAAATGGCTGACAAGACAAACAGCCTATCATCAGTGAGGATTTTGGGGTGGCCAGACATATTTTGGGGGTCCTAGTTGGCCCTGTCTACTCCTGGCCCTGCCACAAAACCAAGAAACTGAATGAAGCTGCTGAACTTTACAGGAGTGATGGTGGTGAAGGTGATTAGTAGGGGTGTGACGAGACAGTTATCATACGAGACAAGACGAGACAAGATTTGGGCCCACGAGACGAGACAAGATTTTACATTTTTTATTAATTTTGGAAAAAAATAATGCATGGGTGGATAGTATGTCCTTTTTACAACTGAAAGTCATAATTGCAACGCATTCAGGTCTATTCAAAAATGTTTGAACCATGTGCTCAATAGGCTATCAATGCTTTCAAAGAGTATGTTTTGTCTAACTTTAACTCAAACTGTACATTTTAATGCTCTTCAAATCAAACCTTTCATTTGAACAGTCTATCTTTAATTTACTACACTATTCACTCATCGCTACAATTACAATAACTATTTTTAATATTATACTTAATAAATGATAAAAGCATTTAGATTATTTTAAAAGTACTTTAAGCTGTTTACACTGTTTACAACAGACTGAAATATAAAGAGCTGCATTAGTAAAATCAAACTATTTTTCATCCTCTTTAAGGACATCCATATTTATAACACTCAAAATAAATCTTTAAGTCAGTAACACGTTGTAATTTAAAGAAATAGATTATTGTATCGTTTTGTGGTCTTTTTTTCTCATATGAGCTTTAACAGTGTTGGACACGACCCACAGATGAGCATGTGTGATAATGTGTGTGCGTTGGTGAGTGAGTGTGTGTCTCTGTCTGCTGTCATACAACAAACAGAGCGCGTTTAACTGAAGCTCTAACTTCGCTTTTTGGAGCTAACAGTGGACTCTATGGCACTCAGAGTTAGTTTAGCTAAGTTTACCTCTGCAGCACACAGACCCGTTGTGCTGCTCATGTTACGCTTCTGACTGATGATAGCACAGCCAACAGCTGATGGATGTTTGACTGACAGACGGTGAGACGAGAAGGAGACATGAAAAAGCCGCGACTCAAAGTCACAAATAGCGGCACTACGAGCGAGTCTGCGCAAATACAAGAACTAAATAAACGCCGTATTCTCCTCATGGAGACTGCACAGGCTTTCACCAGCAGCATTTCATCAATTCACACCGTTATGATGATGCATAGGCGGATCACCCCTAGTGATTAGTTAAAACGTGTAAATCAGACCTTGAGAGGGAGCAGATAGAGAAGAAAACAAGCAAGTCATCTAATTCCTGTCAAAATGTTTGTATACAGAATTTTAGTCAGCAAGGAGTAGATCACAGTCAAGCACAAGCTTCATGTTCTAATGTGGGTCACAGTTCATTATGTTATTAGAAGTTGCTGCCATACAATTAAAAATGGGCCATGGGCCACAGCTGGCCCCTAAACCAGAGTTTGGACACCCTGTGTGCTTCTCTGAGCACGTACGACCAACATGAAGCTGTGGAATGACAACAGACTGTCAGACACATCAGGATCATTAACTCTAAAAGAGCAGGTCAACACACCTGATGTGCTTTTAATGAGGTCATGTGATCATAATGAGCGTTACTGAGCATGTGTGGAGGGTTCTGTGTCAGCCAATTAAAATCCTGCTAGCACAGTGACAGTATCATATCTTAATAATAAATAGATCCATCTGATCAATGGAACTTTATGTTTATGGTTTTCAGATCATTGTGAGTGTATTTATTATGTTACTGATCTGATAATTGATCAGGTCATTAAGAGTGTATTAAGTATTTAAGTTGAGTTAAATTAAGTCCTACTTTATTAATCCCTGAAGGGAAATTCACAGTTTACACTCTATTGTTACACATGCTACACACACACAGGCTGAATTACATGCAAATACACATGCAAATACAGGATCCCCATGGACATGCACTAATGGAGAGATGCCAGAGTGATGGCCTTGCTGCTCTTGTTGAAGCGCTGCCGTGAGCTATTGGGGGTTCAGTGCCTTGCTCAAGGGCACTTCGACAGTGCTCAGGAAGTGGCCTGGCACCTATCCAGCTACCTGACCAAAGTCCAGATATGGTCTGACTGGGACTTCAACCGGCGACACTACGATTCCTAGCCCAAGTCCTTCTAGACTGAGCTACTGCCGCCCCCAATTTATCATATAATTGATCAGGTCATTGTGAGTGTATTTATATGATTATTGATATAATAATTGATCAGGTCATTGTGAGTTTATTTATATGATTATTGATATAATAATTGATCAGGTCATTGTGAGTGTATTTATCATATTTTGGTATGAATAATTGATGTGATGAAGGTCTCAGGTGTTGTTTATGTGCCTCCCTCCATCAGTTCAAACATGATATCTGATCTCTGTCAGCTGTGAAACATGAGAGCGCTAAATTGAATAATTCAACCTTCACTTTTGTTTCACCTGTTGGCCAGGTGTGCCGCACACTCTTGTTGTTAGTGCATAAAGGAGGAACTACAGAGAGGACTGACCCACAGCTGCATGATGATGAAGATGGAGAAGAGATGACCTCTTCTTCACATCTACTAAAACAACAGGACTCTACAAAGACAACATCACATTACTGAAGCCGAGGAAGAGGAGGCAGGCTCCCAGGACTCTCAGAGGTCAACAGGGGTTACAGGCCGTCACAGGATTATAATTTCATCTTCAAATAAAACAGAACAATAACTTTTTGATGATAACTTTTTGGTTTCTGATTTTTTTTCAAGCTGGGATGAGAGTTTTATTAACATGAAAACACAGCTTTAAAAACTACAGCTTAAAGTGCACATTTCTCTCTTAAACACAACTTTCACACATCTTAACTACATCACTGTGGCCCTGAGCTCCATCACCATGTTTATCTTGTTCAGTGCTCTCTTTCCTCACTTTGTCTCTATGAGGAGGAAACAGTGACAAACTTTTAATCATCTGCTTTTGGCCTCAGCTCTGTTCTTCCTCTGCTCTGACCAAAACTTGTCCTCACTGGATGAGCACCGAGAGTGAGTGTTGTGAATGAGGAATGCTCCGGTGAAGAATGGAGGGAGGATCTGAGAGGTTTCTGCTCCACATTTAAAAACCCCAACCCTGCCTTTTTCATAAGATTTCCCTGTTTCTATATTTTCCTTCTATCCAGGAGATAAAGGATCTGAATGTCCTTCATTTCACTGAGCGTGAAATTCATTTAACCTCAGTCTAAAGAAACTGCTTCCCAACACTGCTGCAATGCTTGTCATGTTTGCTTCATGTTTCCTCCTTCCTTCCTGTCATGAAACTTACTCATGCAGACGTGACAGAATAGAAGAAGCTAGATTTAACAGATTACATGGACTGAATAATCGGATTATTGAGCAACAACTCGTGTGTGCTAGTCTGATAAATAATATCCCACTTTAGAGATCAGATAATGATGGGTTAATTGGTCTGCATCTAAACACTCTCCTTGTGAATGTTGAATCCCTTCTCTTGTGCATGATTTTTTCTTTCTTCTCCGTCATACAAACACACAGCTGGTCAATAATTGATGCTGTGTCTGTATCAGGTGAATTGATCCGTCTGGTCATGATAAATGATTTAACGTCAGTGATCGTGGCTCTCTGACTCGACTGTTTCTGTCTGTCAGACTTGATCTCTATCAGTTTCTCCGTCTCTGATGAGCCTAAAGATCACTTTCATTAACCATTAATTCAATTAAACCGCCACTCTCTCTCTCTCTCTCTCTTTCTTGTGCACATGCCCTCATGAACACACCTGACTCACATCCTCAGTGAAAGGCAGTGACGGCAGAGATCTCTGTTCATCAGAGCCTGCAGCCAGAAAGCAGGGCATGAAAACACCCACACAGGCCGTATATAAAGATATACATATATAAAGATGTATTGACCCCATTCACTCCGTTTAACCGGTTACTGTTACTGTTCCTGAAGCTGTGAGCTCGTCTCCGTGTCTGTCTGTTTCAGAACGAGCGTGACTTTAAGCCTGGAAAAAAATAAAAACTTAATGACTGTACCGTCTGTATTTCGTCTTCAGGATCACTTTGTGTCAACTTGATCCTACGGTGGCCGGTAAGGACAAACAGGCTGCAAAGGCAGGCTGTCAAATGTTTTGATGTTTTAATATTTTTTCATATCATTTGTTCTAAAACAAAATCTCTGTTATTGTATCAAAATTCACCAACACTTCAGATCTAGTGTTGTGTTTTTAACCTAAAGAGAGGGGATGCTGTTGAAACTGCACAAATATGTTGAAATAGGATGCAGCGGGCATTGTTCCTGATTTTATTCTTATATCTTCACAATTCTGTGATCATTACTCAATGAAGCCACACCGCTAAATTCAAAAAAATTATTCAATATGAAGAATTTTACTCCTGGCATCTTTTGATATGGTTCTATCTTCAGGTGTCCTTTGATGTATTTTTGTATTTACTGTATGCATTTCTGTCTTGTGTCTGAGTTTGTGTGTCTTTGTTGCCTGTCTGCAAGGCAACTTTCCCTCAGGGGAAGATGAATTTAAAGTAAAAATGTGGACAGAGAAATCGCTGCATTATTAATCTAACTGCAGTCACAATGTCAAGCTGTGCAAGTACCTGAAGGTTTAATAAAATGTCTGCAGAAAGGCTTTTCATTTTACAACAGCGCCACAATTGAACTTTGTACACATGCCTTTGTTTTCAAAATAGGAAAAAACTTTTATTAAAGAAAGTGAAATACTATATATATATATATATATATATTTTTTTTTTTTTTTTTTTTTTTTTAAGCAGGTGGCACGCGGCACAGGGGTTGGCGCTGTTGCCTCATAGCAAGAAGGTTCCTGGCTCTCTTCCCTTTCCGTGCGGAGTTTGCATGTTCTCCCTGTGCATGTGTGGGTTCTCTCCGGGTACTCCGGCTTCCTCCCACCACCAAAAACGTAAGGTTGATTGGTGACTCTAAATTGCCCGTAGGTGTGAATGTGAACATGTCTGGTTGTCTGTCTCTATATGTCAGCCCTGCCATTGACTGGCGACCAGTCCAGGGTGTACCCCACCTCTCACCCGATGACAGCTGGGATGCCCCCCCCACACACACACACACACACACAACCCTGAATGGGATAAGTGGTATATAAAATGGATAGATGGTTCATAACACTGTGACCTGTTATAAAACAAACCTAAATACAGATTTGTTTTCACTTTACAGGGTCTTTAATGTACAATGGCATGTCAGGGCCACCATAGAAGACAAAAAATAAAGCAGATCTGTTCATTTTGAGATAATAAAACCATACATTTAAAACAAACTCAGAATTTCTGAGTTTATAAAGTCATGAATAAATGAGGGGGGAAAAGACATCTCTAAATTTAAAGGTATAGATTTTGAAATTATAGATTAAAAAATCTGAAGTTTTTATGCTGATTAATTTACAACATTATCAGGTTATAGATTTAGGAAAAACCAGACTGATAACTGAGTTTAAATAAATGTCTGTCCTAGTCCAGATGTGATGATTCAAGGATAGAACAATAATCATTAGAGATCAGACCCAGGTAAAAGTACAGACTGACTGGCCTCTGACTGCAGAACTTTTGCAAGATAAATAGTTTCTTCTGGAAGGAGTTTCTTTCAAGCAATCAGCTATTTTAAATGCTATAATTTAAAATAATCTTAATTTAATTTCAAGTTAAATTTTAACTTTAATGGTAAAAAAATCAGGGTTTCCTTTTGTAAATTTACAGCTTTTCAGACTTAAAAATGTTGATTTTTTTCTGAAATGAAAGCATCCTCTTTTAGCTTTTGTAGATATGACTCTGGTGATCCTGAGGAAAATGTTTGGGAACTGTTGTTAATGAGAAAACATTTGCTGATGTTTGTTAAAAAACAAACACAAAAGAAGAGGATCTTATAAATAAAAATATATTCAATTGCAATAGGGGAAAATGGACTTAGATTAATTTCCCACATGGTCTAATACAAATAAAGACTGATTTGAAAGTAAGCATTGAAACGCCACATTTTCTGTCCACAGGGCACTCGTGTGAACATTTCAGAGGATTTATTAGGATGTTTTATATTTAGAGTTTATATTCAGTCCAGTAGTGATGGTGAATGCCACTGAGAATAAATCATCAATCAGCTTTGTTTGTCCTGATGAAGGCCTTTTTTAATGTTTAACAAGCTTTATATAATCATGGACTCAAACACACACTGTGCTTAATGGGAGCAGAGCAGAGCAGGTTTTTTTTGGGCTCCATCATTAAACCGTCTGCACCTCAGGGCCCTGAGTGCCTCTGTGTGTCTGTGTGCATCCATACCATAAAGTAAAACAATAACATCCCCCAAAACTCCACAGGGACAGACCTGAGCCCAGAATCAAATTATCACAATGAGCTGAAGAGACAAAAACACATGATGAGACCTTCAAGTGTCTTTACACCCCGATAATTCAAGCACTGTCGTGGATACCAGGCTGTGATAAAAACGTAAGGTCAGGAAGAAGTTAAAACCCACAGAGACACAGAATACAAGAGAAAATGGCACAAACATTTAAGAAGCTGGACCAAGAAAACTAAATATATTCACATAAACCATCTTGAATAAGAGTCCAGGCTCCAGGAGGATCTCTCATTGGTTATTTCAGCCAAACAGCTGGCTGTTTACTGGTAACGCTGCTGCAGTGAAGAAGTCCAGATGGGGGCACGAAGAGATTTCTGCAAAGAGGAGCGGTGTCAAAATACCAGAATGCTGAGTTCTTTTTACTATGGTGCCAGCTATATCAAAAAATCAAGCTGCTTTTAAGTCCTAAAGTAGTTTCAGATTCAGGCAAAAATATAATAAGCTCAGAGAGGAACGGCAGCAGACGTGGATTAAAAACCTCCGTCTAAAGTCTGGAGTGGCGGAGTCAGACAACGCTAACGTACGCTCTGTTGATAACAAGCGGTCCAGTTCAGTCCAGTTAACTCGAATCTTTGTCATGTTTCCACAGCTGATGTCTGTCCAGTCTCACTCGTTTGATGGGATATGCGTCTCTTTTTAGAGATCTGGATTATTAGGGATGCACATTATCGGCATGATATCAGTAGGTATGAGCGTTTCTGCCCGATATGTAAATCCGATATTATGACAGTCTTTTTCTTTATTCATCAGCATTCCTCACACTTTAAAGTCTGGTTTAAGGACTGAAATTTGTTCATTTGTTCATCCTAAAAAAAGGGGTGTCCAAACGTTTTCCATTTGAGTCCATGTACAGAAATGAATAAGGAGGGTGGGGGCCACTTTTAAAGTCCTGAAAAGTCACAAGAGTTCCAGGCTCGCTGAAAAAAGGATTCAAAGGCACCAATAGCGTCAATGGGGAAGGCACAACGGCTAGCTTCAAGAGGAAAACAAGTAAGAGGCAACAATTTATGGTTCTAAAGCTATTTAACTTTTGATAAACTGTGTCACTTCTTGTCGTGTACGACAGCAGCCGTCTGGAAGGCGTTTTAACGATCGCATTCAGAGTTAAACTGTGGCAGTGAAGAAGAATTACAGCGCTAACATTTAGCACGGCTAATCAAAGCTAAATATAAAGTTGAACCAAACAGTATCAGATTGGTGCATTAACTGGTGTACTCGCCGATACCAACACCTGCATTTCAAGCCGTATCAGACATACTTCCTATACTGGCATCAGAACAACTCTGTTGGATATTAGCAAAAAAAAAATCCAATATTGTGCATCCCCAGCTCAGCTAAGCAATGAGGTAATGACTCCCAAAATGCACTTCAGTAGATACCAGTTTGGCTCTTTACATGTGGACTGAATAACAACAAAGGATGGGAAAAAAGGGAACTGGCTCTCAAACAGGAGTCAGCTTTTACGTTTCACATCAGTGAGCTGTTTGGTGAAACCAGCTCATCATACCTAACAACATTTCACTCCAAAAAATATGTGAGGTTTTTTGTTTTCACTCATAAACGATGGAGGAGTGCACTTCAAAGTGCACTTCCACATTCATGCTGGAAGCGGTCTCATGACGTGCGTACGCTAGCTGGAATCACTCCCTTCATGATTGTGTAAGTGCACTTTTCATTGCATTATGGGAAACGTACGAATGAAAACAAAATGTTACTTTTCTCTTTTTATATTCAAAACATGAGGTAAACAGTGGAGGTGGGCGGAGCTTAGCTGGTCTGTACTGCTCATATTGTGTTATTGTTTTGGTTGAGAGCCCCCTGGTGGTGGATTTTACATGCTGTACATTTAAATCAGCTTTTAAACCCTGGTCCTTTGTTTTGGATGATGTGTGTGGGTAGATCTAGCTTTCTCTGTGAACCTTGTGTATCTTTAGTAGGTAAGGGTCTGTGGCCACTGATTTAGAGGGAATGTTTCCACCCAGAAAGGGGCGGGGCTAGTTTGGGCAGAGTACCAGGATGGATTAGCCTCATGAGTACTGACAGGACGGTGGTCCAGTTAAATGACCTCATCCAGCTGTGGCTGTAGCTGGCCTTACTTTGTGTATAAACTTACCGAGTGTGACAGCCGACCCCGGTCTCCCCTACTAGACCCGCTCCTGCTCAGAGAAACTCCAGCGGAGTTTGCAGAAAGTAAAAGTGAACACTTTGGCTCTAACTGTGCTGTAGTTTGTGTTTGTTACCTTGGAACTTGTATCCCTCTATCTGCACCCACAGACACAAGTCCTCGGTGTCGCAGTCGCAGGTCCACGGGTTCCCACTGAGTCCTAAAGAGCGCAGCGCGGGCAGAGCGATCAGACTGCTGATGTTCAACACAGTCAGGTTGTTCCTGCTCACGTCCAGCACCTGCAGCGCCAGGTTCTCTGAGAAGGCGTCCGGATGGATCTCCGTCAGCCCCGGGTTATCCGTGAGCCGCAGCATCACCAGAGACACCAGCGGACCGAACGTGCGGTCCTCTATCTGCAGCAGCGCGTTAAAGGACAGGTCCAGGTAGGCGAGCTTCCGGAGGTTCCCGAAAGTGGACTCGGAGATCTCGCGCAGAGAGTTGTTGCTACAGTCCAGGTAGACCAGGTCGGACAGGTAGTTGAGCTGCAGCGCGGGCAGGTCGCTGATCCGGTTGTTGGAGAGGATGAGCTGGCGCGTGGCGAGCGGCAGATCCGCGGGGAACAGCTCCAGGTCCTGGCCCGCGCACTGGACCACCAGCTGGTCATCGCACACGCACCGGGAGGGACAACCGGCCGTGAGCGCGGGGGAGGGAGCGACCCCCACCACGAAGAGGAGGAGGAAGAGCAGCCGCGGCACAAGACGCATGACCAGGCCGCGCGCTGCGTCATGAAGAGCGGCTGAGCTGGACACGAGGCTCCGCGGACATCCTGCATGAGACACACCGAGCACACGCGCACGCACGCTCACTCAGAAGGTGACCGAGACCCCGCAGACCCGCACAGCCGCGCGCTGACGCGAACCCCCCCACGGTGACTCATCTGCGCGCGCGAGCTGCTTCACTTTACAAACAAACAGAAGAACGACGGAGAGTCTCTGACGTCCTTCAGCGGGTCACTCAGGCTGGGGGGAGAGAAGGGTGAGGGGGTGAGGAGGTCTGATGGGGGGGTGTGATGCTCCGCTGTCCGGCAGACTGATGAGAGAGCGCGTGCCTCCTCTCGGCTCAGACTGAGAGAGACTGAAGCAGCCTTAGAGCGTGTGACCCTCCCACCACCACACACACACACACACACCCACACACACAGAGCAGGCTGGGCTGTGACGTCACCAGGTGTTTCTCTCCACTACCTGTCCTCTCTCTCTCCTCTGATGGTGCTTCCATCACAGTCAGATGAGTTAAGGTGGAACTGAGAGCTCTGTGGTCTGTGTTTGTTATAGATAAGCTATGCTGTACATATTTATTAGAGATGCTCTGATCGATCAGTACTGAATCAATACATAAGAAATAGATCATGATTAAAGCTTCTGATCACCTGTGGTCAACAGCCATTTCAGTCAGGGTGTGTGGTGGCTGTGTAACAGCTGCATGGCTGCTTGATTTTCATTTCGGTGTGCATGTTGTGAAGGCGGGACTCAGACCACCTGCCTGAGCAGCTTTAAACACCCTCTTTTATTGAAAAAGTCCCAAAGTATGCAATTCAGTCCAAGTCCATTTACTTTAATGAGTCTTTAAAGTCGTTTAAAATCCCTGGAAAACAACACAAATACTGACATAAATGACATGATCCAACTGTCCCCAAAAGAAAAACACAAAGCAGTGCCCCCCCCCCCAAAAAAAAAAAAACACAAGAAAGATCAACTCCTGGATTGAAACCAAGTCGGACACGCTCCCTCAGTCCTGCTTTGGTTCTCTGCAAGTACTTCAGCTTCCTCCCACAGTCCAAAGGCAAGCTTCTTAGATTAATTGATGTCTAAATTGCCCGTAGTTGTGAGTGCTGTAGGCTGTTTGTCTCATTTATAGTTCATAGGTCACTGAGGAGGCAACAGAAGTTGTGCAACTCGACAGGTGATTGGATGGATGTTCTGTCTGTCACATTCACGACGGGCCAATCAAATCAAGGCAAAATGAGGGAGTAGACACGCACAGCTCTGAAGGGCTTGGCTGTTGTAGTTTTTGAACAGTGGAGCCTGATGGTGGATCAAACTCATGCTGAAGCTGGTCAGAAGTGCAAAAACATCTCTGCCAAGGAGAGCTCTTAGTGTGGCTGTTTGCTCTTAAATTCATGAAAACAAGTGGCTCAGTTCTGATAAAACTGCTACTACAGCTACATCTGAGCTAATCGCTACACCAGCGGCAGCCATTTCTCTCAGCTTTCAGTACAACCAAACCCCACCAGTACCTACCTCATAGTTTCCTCAAATGATGCAGATCGGCGCTTTGCAGGATGGATCTGCCTGGACAGTCCATCCGCTTTGCAAGGTTAGAAGTCTGCTCTGAAAAGAAGAAAACAACAAAGAGGGAAGGATTGTGGACTTCTCATGTATTAGAAAGAGGGCGGGATATCCTTTAGATAGAACTGGAGCTACAAATGTAAGCTTGAAAAGCAGATGGATTTGCCAGACTTCATGTCTCTCATCACACAAATCCATCATGAAAAGCTTCAATCTGCAACGTTTGTGCTGCACCAAACACTGCCTGGACCACTCAGCGTCAGTCAAGGAGAACAAGGCCGTAGCGATGGGCGGAGTTAAGTTGTATTCAGAGCTGTTTGCATGGCTGCTACTGTGCTTGAATGTAGCTTTAGCGTAGCATCAGATTTACGTGAACTGGACCACGTTTCTGTATGAAATAAACATAAAAACCACACCAAAAGCTTTCATGATGTTAAAGATGTTTTTGCTTTTCTGCAGACCTGCTTCGTTTGTGATCATTAAAGGGAAAGGGTTAGTTGTTGTGTGAGTTTCCGCTCTTCTACCGGCCCACTTAAGCAGGGGTTTGCGATCATTACAGGTGGGGTCTGCTGATACATCCAGAGGCAGCTGTGGTAGCTGTTAGCTTGGATGTAGCTGCAGGAAAGCAGCATAATCAGAACTGGACCACACTAAAAGCTTTATGCACGTCTTCAGACCAGCCTTGGCATAATCTATGGCATTGGTACCCTGTCAGCTCAACAGGTGCGCATGCACAGAACGCCGTTTGGTCTTGTCACTCTGATTGGCCCTTCATGAATGGGACTGACAGAACGTTCCTCCAATCACCTTCTGAGAATTTTTCACAAGTTCTGCCCTTCTCAACACTTTCTACGGGAGTTTTCTTTGGTGAATGTGAAATATATTCATGCAATGCACAGGTGTCAAACTCAAGGCCCGGGAGCCAAATCCGGCCCATGGAACAGTTCAATCCGGCCCGCAAGATGATCTCATATTTCTGTTCCAACTGTCCCATCAGTCTGAGGTCTGCAGATTTCCTCCAGTATAAAAGTGTGGACTTATCCTTGATGATTTTAGATTTCCATGTTAAATCATAAAATCTGAAAAAGTAAGGAGTAAAAATTTTCAGATAAGAAGTCAGAAATGTGGGAAAAGAAATTAATTTGTGTTTTAATTTCACATTCTCAATTTAGCATCTCATGATTAGGACACAAACTTAGGATTTTGACTTTTAATTTAATACTTTGAGCATTTCAATTCATAATTTTGAATTCTCATATAATATTTGGAGCTTTAAGATCCAAAATTCTGATTTTTAAGTGATATTTTGACCTTTTAAACCAGTTATTTTGTATTTTACCTCATATTTTCAACTTCAAACTTTAACTGTATAATCCCATAGTCTGACCTTTTAGACTCACAATTTAAAATTTTGAATCATAGTTTGACTTTTAATTTCATTATTATAAATTTTGAATCATATTTTGACCTTTTAAACTCATGATTTTGACTTCTTTCTTATATATTTGCCTTTAAAAACATTATTTTTTCATTTAAATTTCATGTTTTGACCTTGAACTAATAAATTTACTTTTCTCAGATTGTGAGTCTTTAAACTGATCTCTTTGACTTTTTAGATGTCAAAACTGTTTATCATCAGTCTTACAATACAACACAAGAACTTTATTTATCCCCGAAGGGAAATTCAATCGTCTGGGATTCTCATCTGTTTACTGTAGAATTATAAAGTCTAATAGCTGATGGTGTGAAAGATTTTCTAAATCTTTCTGTCCTGCAGCGCAGGGATAGGAGCCGTCCACCACCGTTGTTTCTTTGCTCACTGAGGGAGATATGAAGTGGATGATCCGTGTTTCTCAGAATGGCCTCCACCTTGCTCAGTGCGCATCTCTCCTCCTCATCCTCCAATGAATTCAATTTGATTCCAACCACAGAGCCAGCTTTTTTAACCAGTTTGTTCAGACGCCTTGCATCCTTGTGTTTTACACTGCCTCCCCAGCAGACTGCAGCATAAAACAGAACACTTCCCACCACAGACTGATAAAACATCTGCAGCATTTTAAGGGGTTTTTATACTTTATTACTGGTGAAATGAGGTTGACAGTTCCTGGTTAAAAAGGTGACCCTGTTAGGCCCTCAGGTTAGTCCTGAGTCCAGAATCCGGCCCCTGCTGTGATTGAGTTTGACATCCCTGATGCAGTGGACATATGAAACACTCCATATGTCCATCTGGTGTTTCAGGCTACTACAAATAGACATTTCAAGAAAACTAGCCCCTTTAATCTAGCTAAACACCCTCATGTACACTAGCTCTGCTGTACTGGTCATCAGGATCCAGGTCTTTGACATCAGATCAGGGTGTCAGACTTGACAGATCAAACTCTTGTAGGTATGAGGCATCCTGGAGGCATCACTGATTCCTGAAGGACAAAGAAGTGCTTATCATTTCTGATGTTCATGTCTGATGTTTGATGATTAGTCATCGATCAATGGTTCAAAAACCTGGTTCAGGTCTTGTAGTCTGATCTGGTGAACTGATATTATGTTTGGATGTGTTTACGATCAGGTCAGCAACGTGGCTGTAAGTCAGATGAAAATAAAATAATCACGACAAATTTAACTTCATGTAGGTTTTAGTGAGAAAATTAAATGATTACAGCTGTGAAAGTATCAGTATAAAATAATCTTATCAGTCAAATAAAGCACCTGAGTGAATGTTTTAGCCACCTTTTATTATTAATGAGACTATTTGTACTATTTTGCCCACTCCTTAGTGTTAATAATTGATGTCAGTGTTGATGATGATGTACATGAATGCCCATAGATGAATGCATGTCTAAATCAGTTATCTCTGCTGTAGCAGACCTGCTGCTTCAGTTTCTGTTCTGTTGAATCTTAGAGAGAGAGAGAGACCGTCTGTAAACAGCAGCACTTCTCTAATCTACTCTCTGATGAGAGACTGCCCTCTACAGGACAGATGCAAAATCAATCAATCAGTTAATCAATCAATCAATCAGTGTTTAATAATGGACTTCTCACATGTACAGTAGGTCCAACAGCACAGACCAGCTCCTCTCCTCCTTCGACCTTATCAAGGACATCAGTGACGTCTGAGAGAGGATCAACTGTTATGTCAGACATCAGCCGGCGTCTGTTTTCCATCTCAGAGCTCGTTTACCTGACGTCAGACCCCGCCTCCTCCTCCAGGTGTGTCTCTGTTCACCCGTCAGAGTGAGATAGAACATTTAAACCCGACACGGCGTCTGATCTCTGACTGAGCCGGGCTGAGATTCAAACAGTCACAGTAGAGACAAACAGCAGACGTAATAACACCAAGGCTCATGAAGAGAAGACATCAGTGATACGCAGATTCACTCTTAAAGCAGAAAGAAGCTGAAGATATCAGGGAAATGTGATCCAGTGTGACAAATATCCAGCATGTTAAGTTCTGGTTTAAGTGTTAAAACAGCAGAAACACTAAAGATAATCTTAGACATCATGTGTAGATTAATGCTTGGATATGAGCACATCAGGATCTACATGATGGCTGGCTGATGGCAGCAAAGGAAGCTGGGTAATCAGTGATGAGTGTTTTATGGAAAAGGAATGGGAGGAATAGTGTGGACTGACTGTGGTTGATAATCTTGTAATGCTCTTTGATAAGTATTATTATTCTCTTATTTTAGATTTATGCACATTTTGAAAACTTTTCTGTGATTCAGTAAGTTAAAGGACTTTTGTTAATCATTAAATGCAGAGGCGGATTTAACAATTAGGCAAATGTGAGACAACCAGGGGCCCCACCTAACAAACTTAATGTTGAGCTTATATTTTACTTGTCATAAATTAAACTTTATTAAAATCCATGTATCCTAAAATGTTGTTCATGAACAGCTAGTGTCTCAGCCTTGTAGCCTGGGAAAGTTCCTGCTAGAGCAATGGGTCTCAACTGCTGGGTGGGGACCCAAAAGTGGGTTGTTAAGTTCTTTCCAGTGGGTCGCAATTGTGTGCTGGGAAAAAAATCTGGCAGGATTTCTAT
This sequence comes from Cheilinus undulatus, assembly GCF_018320785.1. Lineage (NCBI taxonomy): Eukaryota > Metazoa > Chordata > Actinopteri > Labriformes > Labridae > Cheilinus > Cheilinus undulatus. Next base: position 50,915,613 of record NC_054871.1, on the reverse strand, counting down.
AAAAAGAATCCCTAGGGTAAATTTATACCGATTTTTTTTAGGTTTTTCAATGATTACAAGTAAATTTCGTTTTTGTTTTGAATTTTCTATTTATTTTTCTCATTTTATTTGGAAAAACAACAGTTTTTTTCCAAAAATAACAAAAAATACTCAAGAATTTACCACATTTCTATGCTGTCTTGGGAAAATGGTGTAAAGTAAGACGCATGCATGCGTGTCCTTCTGTAATGATGTGCTTAAATATGTGTATTTTGTCTTGTCTCTTTATTTAATATACATTTTCTATATAGAGTCCAACATTTTTATTAGACTAATTTGAGTGCTTTAACATTTTCAGAATCTAGCCCATGATTTTTGGTAAGGTGGTCGTGGTGGGTCCTGATGTTTGACGAGTTGAGAATCACTGTGCTAGAGAACGGTGGTGATTTTATGACAAGACATGATAGAAAGGCTGGGCAATATGGAGAAAATATATCACTTTTTAAGGCCAGATCACAATCTCAATTCATTCATGATTTTTAATTCTGTTTTTTAAGACATATTTGTAAGTGAATGACCAGAAAAAATGTATTACCCATATATCTCTTTAAATACACGACCATTGTGTTAACAAGTCAATACTGAGCCCCCCTACATGGCAGATAAATGAGCAATAGAGAACATTTTTACAGAGATGATTTTATTTATTGAAAGCATCATTAACTGTTGAAATGTTTGTTGTTTTTGTTTGGACTTTCTTAGATAAATGAGGCTTTGAAAAGGGGATAACCATGGATGAAGAGGACCCCTTGCCTGGATTTGCCTTGGGCCCCAAAGTTTCTAAGTCCACCGCTGATTTATTTGGCAGTATTTCTGCCCTGAGGAGGGAAAGCTTAATATCCTCAATATTTTTGATGAATGAGAAGTTCTTTCTTCATGCAACATTTCATGATTTTGGGTTAAAAATTCTCTATAGCTCATTTCTTTTTTTTTTTTTTTATTAAGAACCGGTTGATTCTATAGAAATGAAATATCAGTAAAGTAAGACGACACATGACTGAACCCAGCCTTTTCTCCTGACTATGAGGTGCTGTATGCGTCTGATTTTACTTTTAATAAGTAAGGCATTCATTTTGGTTCTGTTGGTGTCCTCCAGTGTTGGGGTCAAGCGGCAACCGCCGGTCCTAGAAAATGAAGCCAATTCAGAAGTGCGAAAAACTGCTATACCGTGAGCGTCCACTTGAGGCTGGCTGGAGGAACACCAGAAGTTCCGTCTGCACACATGTTAAACAGCCGGTTTTTACACACAAAATAAACTGGTTCACAGCCTGGTTCAAAACACCAAACATGTCCCATTAGCTAGTGTCTTATTGTGCTCCCACTGTACAGTGGGTGAATTTTTTTGTACCAGGATCGTTTGGATTATATTTAGGATGAAAGCTGATTGGCGCGTCTCATTTGATTGACAGATAGCTCGGCAGGCAGAGGCTCCATTTCTGTCAGCTGGAATGCTAGCTAGCAGTCTGACGGGAAGTCCCGCTTAGTGGGCGGGCCGTTAGGTTGATCCAAAGTTCAGTTGAGATCGCGATTTCAATATGGAAGCATCCACGAATGGGCTTCAAGAACCCTTTGAGTCTGCCTATTGTAAGCAGACGACTGACGTCACACAGGGTCTGTCCAATTCTTTCTACAGTCTATGGTTGGGGCGCTTTGCAGTTGAATGACAAATGGTTGAGATGAGGGTAAGCACCTCCAAGTCTGAGGCCATAACCTTCACAGGAAAACAAAAGGTTTCTTTCTGGGGTTGAGGACTGAGCCTTTGACCCAAGTGAAGGAGTTTAAGTACCTCTGCAGGGTCTTCTGCATGAGTGAGACTAGAAAGATGGTGAGACTGACAAGTGGATCAGTGCAGTATCAGCAGTAATGTTGGGGTATAGCAATCTGTCAGAGCTGATCATCCGTCTACGCATTCATCCATGCATCCATCCATCCATCCATCTATCCATCCATCCATCCATCCATCCATCCATGCATCCATCCATGCATCCATCCATCCATCCATCCATCCATCTATCCATCCATCCATCCATGCATCCATCCATCCATGCATCCATCCATCCATCCATCCATCCATCTATCCATCCATCATCCATCCATCCATCCATCCATGCATCCATCCATCCATCCATCCATCCATCCATCCATCAACCAATCCGTCCTTCATCCATCCATCATTAATCATCCATCCATCCATCCATCCATCCTTCATCTGTCCATCATCCATCCATCCATCCATCCATCCATCCATCCATCCATCCATCCATCCATCAATCCATCCTTTATCTGTCCTTCATCAATCATCCATCCATCCTTTCATGCAACCATCCATCCATCCATCCATCCATCCATCCATGCATCCATCCATCCATCCATCCATCCATCCATCCATCCATCCATCAACCAATCCGTCCTTCATCCATCCATCATCAATCATCCATCCATCCATCCATCCATCCTTCATCTGTCCATCATCCATCCATCCATCCATCCATCCATCCATCCATCCATCAATCCATCCTTTATCTGTCCTTCATCAATCATCCATCCATCCTTTCATGCAACCATCCATCCATTCATCCATCCATCCATCCATCCATCCATCCATACATACATCAATCCACCCATCATCTGTCCATCATCAATCATCCATCCATCCATCCATCCATCCATCCATCCATCCATCAATCCATCCTTTATCTGTCCTTCATCAATCATCCATCCATCCTTTCATGCAACCATCCATCCATTCATCCATCCATCCATTCATCCATCCATCCATCCATCCATCCATCCATACATCAATCCGCCCATCATCTGTCCATCATTCATCATCCATCCATCCATCTGTCCATTATCTGTCCATCATCCATCCATCCATGCCACCATCCATCATGCATCCATCCATCATCCATTCATTCATCCATCCATCCATCCATCCATCCATCCATCCATCCATCTATCCATCCATCCATGCATCCATCCAACCATCAATCCAGCCATCCATCCATGCATCCATCCATCCATCCATCCATCCATCCATCCATCCATCCATCCATAATCCATGCATCCATCCATCAATCCGTCCTTCATCTGTCCACCATCAGTCATGCAACCATCCATCCATCCATCCATCCATCAGCTATCCTGTGTGTGAGTTTCTGTTTGTCCTCCTAAAACCGTTCACTCTGTTGTCTTTCTCTTCATTTGCTTGTGTGATTGTGTAACCCGTAAAGAGCTGATCAATAATGCACTCAGACTTCACATGAGCCCCAATGGAAAACTTTACCTCACCCATCACTCACACTGACTCCAGACTGTGTATAAGAAGGGGGCGTGGCCAATATTACATCACACAGCAGGGTTTTGGATTTAGTCTGACATTGCAGCCAACCTGTCAGTCCTAGGTAGAGCCATCCTAACTCTTCCCATCCTTCATAGTCTCTTCAACTCCCATAATTCTCTAATGATCTACATTTAATCATAGACTCTTACATAATCAGGTAGTTGAGTTGCTCCATGCTGGACATTGGAAACAGCGCCATTTTTACACTTCCCCTTCCTCATTGCTACACCTCTAAATTGATTCTACTTTCATTTCTATGAGGAAGAAAACAAACTCTCAGGTTCTAAATGACCTCCATGAGTCAGAAGTTTAGTTTAATGGGAAGTAAAAAAAAAATTAGTCCTTTTAGTAAAAACGAAACTCCTCGCCTCTTGTTTCAGCATCTGGTAGTTTTCTAGATTTCAACAATAACACAAACAGTTCTCAAAAGGTGTAGAGGAGAAAGGAATGGGAATTTAAAGGGGAAATATTCTAAACTAAGCATCAATCAATGATGAATATTAACAAAATATATCAAAAAGAAAATGCTTACACTCCTCATAGTTTCATTGGTATACTTTGCAGCACAATAAACATGGTTATCATGTCGCTCATCAGAATACATCTTTACCGTAATAATCAGATATTTAGCTTTTTATTGCTCAGACTTTGCTTTCTACAAAGTAATCTCCTCTGGCTTAAACAACAGCATGGCATATACGAGGCATTCGTTCTACAAGTTCTTAAGGTAACTGCATTCCAGGCTTTCTTAAGTTCATCAGTGAGAGACTGCTGATACGTGGGAAACATTTTTCTGACTGATCAATCCAATCCACCACCTCCATGATTTATTGTGGGTGTTACCATGGCACCAACCAGCAGGGTTTTGGAGTGGGTGTTACCATGGCACCACCACTTCCATTTTTTATTGTGAGTGTTTCCATGGCACCTCCACCTCCATGTTTTGATGTGAGTGTTACCATGGCACCACCACCTCCATGTTTTGATGTGAGTGTTACCATGGCACCACCACCTCCATGACTTATTGTAAGTGTTACCATGGCACCACCACTTCCATGTTTTGATGTGAGTGTTACCATGGCACCACCACCTCCATGTTTTGATGTGAGTGTTACCATGGCACCACCACTTCCATGTTTTGATGTGAGTGTTACCATGGCACCACCACCTCCATGTTTTGTTGTTGGTGTTACCATGGCACCACCACCTCCATGCTATATTATGGGTGTTTCCATGGCACCACCACCTCCATGTTTTGTTGTTGGTGTTACCATGGCACCACCACCTCCATGTTTTGATGTGAGTGTTACCATGGCACCACCACCTCCATGTTTTGATGTGAGTGTTACCATGGCACCACAACTTCCATGTTTTGATGTGGGTGTTACCATGGCACCACCACCTCCATGATTTATTGTGGGTGTTACCATGGCACCACCACCTCCATGTTTTGTTGTTGGTGTTACCATGGCACCACCACCTCCATGATTTATTGTGGGTGTTACCATGGCACCACCACCTCCATGTTTTGTTGTTGGTGTTACCATGGCACCACCACCTCCATGCTATATTGTGGGTGTTTCCATGGCACCACCACCTCCATGTTTTTGTTGGTGGTACCATGGCACCACCACCTCCATGCTATATTGTGGGTGTTTCCATGGCACCACCACCTCCATGTTTCGTTGTGAGTGTTACCATGGCACCACCACCTCCATGTTTTGATGTGAGTGTTACCATGGCACCACCACTTCCATGTTTTGATGTGAGTGTTACCATGGCACCACCACTTCCATGTTTTGATGTGAGTGTTACCATGGCACCACCACCTCCATGTTTTGATGTGAGTGTTACCATGGCACCACCACCTCCATGTGTTGTTGTTGGTGTTACCATGGCACCACCACTTCCATGTTTTGATGTGAGTGTTACCATGGCACCACCACCTCCATGTGTTGTTGTTGGTGTTACCATGGCACCACCACTTCCATGTTTTGATGTGAGTGTTACCATGGCACCACCACCTCCATGTGTTGTTGTTGGTGTTACCATGGCACCACCACCTCCATGCTATATTGTGGGTGTTACCATGGCACCACCACCTCCATGTTTTGATGTGAGTGTTACCATGACACCACCACTTCCATGTTTTGATGTGAGTGTTACCATGGCACCACCACCTCCATGTTTTGTTGTTGGTGTTACCATGGCACCACCACCTCCATGTTTTGATGTGGGTGTTACCATGGCACCACCACCTCCATGATTTATTGTGGGTGTAACCATGGCACCACCACCTCCATGCTGTATTGTGGGTGTTTCCATGGCACCACCACCTCCATGTTTTGTTGTTGGTGTTACCATGGCACCACCACCTCCATGATTTATTGTGGGTGTTACCATGGCACCACCACCTCCATGCTATATTGTGGGTGTTACCATGGCACCACCACCTCCATGATTCATTGTGGGTGTTACCATGGCACCACCACCTCCATGCTATATTGTGGGTGTTTCCATGGCACCACCACCTCCATGATTCATTGTGGGTGGTATGCATGGTGTTTGGAGACATTAATTGTTTGTCTGTAGACATTGACATAGATGTGGTTTAAACCAAAGAGTTCAAACTCGCTTTTTTTGGTCTTGAGAACTTGTTTCAGTTATCACTGGTCCAACTTTTTTTGTGCTGCCTACTCATATCTCTTTTTCCTGTTCTTTGGATGAAGTAGTGTTTTTTGCTGGTACACAACCTTTTGGACCCAGGCCCGCTTACAGGATTGGCTGGGCCCCTGAAAAACCCAGGGATTTGGCCCTCCCCCACTGTGGTTTATTAATGATAGCAGATCATGTGTGTTGGATCATTAGCATTGTTGTTAGCATCCTGGCTAACAGTTTCCTCATTCTGGAGCTGAAAAGTGTGCCAAGTTATTAGTGGGTTCTTCTGTTGGAATTATTTTTTGTGTAATTTTTTTTTTTTTTTTTTTTACAGATTTTATTTCTGAACATTCTTGCTATTTAAATACACAGACACAAATATTGAAAGCAAATTCAATACAATATACCAAAAACAACAACAGACCAAAAACAAACAAACTTACAAAAAGGAAAAATAACAAATGAATGTGTCCATGTCAGTCCAGTGGTTAGTAATGTCCATGAATCAAACAGTCATAAGGAGAGCCCATCAGTCCCAAGTTGTACATAGTTAAGTGAGGCACAGAGCAAAGACGAGAGGACCGAAGACTAGTATGTTTCAAACACAGCAGCTCATAGCGATTACATACAGGGAAGCAATAAAAAACAGACAAACAAACAAACAAACAAAAAAAAACCAAACAAACAAACAAAAACAGTTGCTCGTTTGGCATTTCTCCTTCCTTATGTAATCAATGATTCATACTTTTTAACCCATTTCACCACTTTTTCTGAATTCATTATTGCCACTTCTTCTTCACCCATTTCCTTTTTACATTTTTGACCCTTTTTTGCCTCTTTTGCGCATATTTGTAATTTTTTCCAATTTACTTGCCCATTTATTTGCCACATTTTGCCCATTTTAGCCTCTTTTCCATTTTTGACTGTTTTTGGCACCCTTCTGCTGTTTTATTGTCCATTTTTTGCCACCGTACCCCCCATTTTTGACCCTTTATGTCCATTTATCCAATTTCAGTCTGCTTTTTGTCCAGTTGCTGCCATTTTTGGAATGTCTCATACCCACTTGTTGCCCATTTATTCTACTTTTGCAAAATCCTTTATACCAAATGTTATATTTAAGTGACTTTTTGCCACTTTTCAGCCTATTTTTGTTCTTTTTTCAAAATTAGTCTATTCTTTCTCAAATGTTGTCTCAGTTTCTTCTACTTCATACATTCTGACATTAGTGCACATCATGGACCAGCCTTGAGGTCTGACAGTACTTTCCTAAATATTTACCATTCACATTGTTGCCCTTATTAACAGGTTATACTATACTACAGTATTTACAGTGTTTTATTTACAGACCCTGATGATTTAAAGTTACTAATTACAGAATTAACAGAACCAAAAACCTTTAAAGAGACTCACACCAAGGTGACCAAGGTCCAAAGTGAATCTGAATCTGCGTGTTTGAAATGTCACTTCATGATTACAGCACTAACAGGTTACAGCAGTGTAGTCCTGTTTGATCCGGAGTCTTTTTTAATATAAACCAGTTTGGTCCAAAGTTCAGCTCCGAGCTCTTCTCTGATTGGATGATATCCGTTCCTACTTCCTGCAGACTTCCGGGTTGCGCCCACAAACAGACAGTGAACAAACACTAAAGCAACAGTCTGTCACCATGTCAGCTCTTCTCCGCAGACTGCCGGGGCTCTACGTCTCCTTCAGGCCGAGGATGGCTCACTCTCTGCGGGGAACACGCGGTCAAACTTCCGCTCTGAGCCACCGGGGGGCAGCGACACTTCATCCAGGAGGGGGTTGCTCTCTGACGGGGAACAGCCTCGATCAGAGCCGCGGGGAGCACACGGAGGCTGGAAGTCCGCCGGAAGTGGATCTGAGGAGGTTAGAGGGGGAGGACCAAGGTAACAACACACACACATGAACACACACACGAACTTTAGTTTGCTTACTGAAGAAGAACTGAGTTTAGACAAAAGTGAAGGGTTAAACTGGGACACAGGCTGCTCAGACTCACAATATAATAACTAGTTTTCAACTGGTGGTTTGGGATCCTAAAGAGGGTCGCAGAGCTGTTTTCTTTGGGTCTAGAAAGTTCTAGCTAGGCAAAAACACACATATCCCCATGTATTTTATTTCACTATGTTTTGCTGTGATACTAAAATAAATTTTGTGTATTTTCTGGAGATTTTTCACCATCAATGTTCATACAGTTTGAAAGCCACCATTGTTTGGGAACATTTCACCAGGCCAAGCCACCTTTAATTTCCTTTACTCGTCTCTGAATGTACTTTGCGTTGTTGCAAACTCTTTCCTGGCTCAGGAATTCTAATAATCAGGAAGAAAACGGTGTAGTTGATGTCGAAAGCTCAGTTCAGACCAAAGATTTGCAATGAGACAAGCTGAAACTTGCTTCTACTTGCAACGGGCCACTCAGCGACACCTGCCAGTTCACACTGCTGTGGTAGAAGGAGATGACACATCGTTTCTATGGATGATGATTTATTTCTGAAGTTACCATGCAATTAATCTGTTGCTACAAGAGAAACAGTTCTGCACGTTTACTGTTGTTTTCTTTATCATGATGATCATCAATGATTATCGTAATTATCCATCTGTCCATCTTCTTCTGCTTATCCAGGGTCAACAGCCCCAGACCCATTTTCCAGGTCTTCCTGGGAGATGCTGAGGCTTTCCTTGGCCAGATGAGATATACACTATATTGCCAAAAGTATTCGCTCACCTGCTTTGACTCGCATATGAACTTATGTGACATCCCATTCTTAATCCATAGGATTTAATGTGACGCCGGTCCACTCTTTGCAGCTATAACAGCTTCTACTCTTCTGGGAAGGCTTTCCGCAAGGTTTAGGAGTGTGTTTATGGGAATTTTTCACCATTCTTCCTGAAACGCATTTGTGAGGTCACACACTGTTGTTGGACGAGAAGGCCTGGCTCTCAGTCTCCGCTCTAATTCATCCCAAAGGTGTTCTTTCGGGTTGAGGTCAGGACTCTGTGCAGGCCAGTCAAGTTGATCCACACCAAACTCTCTCATCCATGTCTTTATGGACCTTGCTTTGTGCACTGGTGCACAGTCATGTTGGAACAGGAAGGGGCCATCCCCAAACTGTTCCCACAAAGTTGGGAGCATGGAATTGTCCAAAACCTCTTGGTATGCTGAAGCATTCAGAGTTCCTTTCACTGGAACTAAGGGGCCAAGCCAAGCTCCTGAAAAACAACCGCCAAACCCAGACTCGTCCATCAGATTGCCAGATGGAGAAGCGTGAAGAAGGAAGAAGGAAACGAAGATGTTGTGGGCTTGTTAAATCCACCCCAAAATTGATTAATATTGAAATAGTTTAAGAATGACTTAACATTTGATCTTTCTTAAGAGAAATTTACTTGCCAGCCATAATTAGTAAAAAAAATTTAAATAGGTTTAAAGTTGGTAGAAATGTTGCAAAAATGGACAGATAAAGTAGTGAAAAGGGGTGATAAGTGGCAAAATGGGTTGTAGAGTGGCACAAAGGGACAAAAAATTGACAGGAAAAGTAGTGAAAAGAGGTTGAAATGTTGCAAAAATAAAGGTAAAAGGGGGAAAGAAGTATCAAAAATGGGGTAAAAGTGGCAAAAATGGATAAAAGAGTAGCACAAAGGGGATAAAACATGCAGGAGAAGTAGTTCAAAAGGCGTTAAAGAATGTAAAAAAATTGGTTAAAGAAAAGTATCAAAAAGGGGTTAAAAGTGTAAAAAATGAGTTAATACTGGTGCTATGTGGGCAGGCCTGTCTTCTTGTGGCCTACTGCACAATAATATGTTAGTCAGACCAAAATATTTATCTTATTTTTGTTTATTTGAAAGTTCGGCCCCAGAGGTTTTGCTGAGACTAAATCTGGCCCTTGTGCAAATGTACCTGATGACCCCTGGTCTTGGCGCTGTTTGATGCATGCTCACTCTTTCTCCCCATATTTCCTCCCTCTCTTCAGCTGTCCCATCAGAATAAAGGCAACATGCCCCCCCCAACAAAAAAAAAAACCTTTACATTTCCTAGAGAGGATGATGAACAGCCTATACATCTGACTGATGAGGAACCACTCGTCTCTTTCAGGGATCGTGGAGGTTCTGATGTGTCGTCACAAAGCCAGAAACGCTCTGGGCCACGTGTTTGTGTCACAGGTAATACACACTCTCATACATGCACACACACACACACTAACGCCCACGCTGACGGCCTGTCTGTGTGCAGATGAGGGCGCTGGTGTCCTTGCTGTCCTCTGACTCAGCAGCTCGTGTGGTCGTCTTCAGGAGCTCTGTTCCAGGTGTTTTCTGTGCAGGTGAGGGAGGTCGACATTGTTGTGATGGTGTGTGTGAAGCACACACAAACTGACTGTGTGTGTGTGTGTGTGTGTGCGTGTTTTAACAGGAGCAGACCTGAAGGAGCGCGCTCAGATGGATCACGCTGAGTCTGATCTGTTTGTTCACGGCCTCAGATCGCTCATGACTCAGATAGGTCAGACACAGATGCTGCAGCCCTGTTACTGAGTGTTTGAGCGTTATATGAACCCTCGTCTCTCTGCTGTGTCCCTCCTCTCCCTGCAGCGCTGCTGCCCATGCCAACTATTGCGGCGGTGGATGGCGTTGCAGTGGGAGGGGGGCTGGAGCTGGCACTGGCCTGTGACCTTCGCACTGCAGGTGAGCAGCTGAAAAGTCCTGATAAAACCGTTTCATGAACGCTTGATAAGTGCTGTATTATGTGGTGCATGTTTTGTGGATCCCAGTTAAGACCAAAGATTTGCATTGAGACTGGTCACAAATTAAACCTGTCTGTGATTGGCTGCTCTGCACCATTCTAAAAAAATATGTCTGCACTCTTCTGCGACTGAAGGAGCCAGCAGGGGAGCACAGTCCTGCATGAATGCATGTCTGATTTTGTGATTATTTGGAGCTCCAGCTGTGCCATACTCTCTAGTCGCCCATAATATAGAGAATCATGACAATCAAATCTTGAATTTCAAGTAAAGCCCCCATGGATCTGTGTGTTTCTGAGTGTGTGCTTCATTAATAACCACACTCACACATCTGCCCAGCTGTTCATGGACCCCAAGCTCTCCTCTGATTGGTTACATCAGTGTCTGCAGCTCTGTGATTGGCTGAGCTGCGATGATCTAGGTGTTTGTGTGACAGCAGCATCCATCAGTGAAACGACCTTCATCGTCCTCTCTGTTTCTGTCTCAGCGGCGTCGGCTCAGATGGGTCTGATCGAGACCAGTCGGGGGCTGCTGCCGGGCGCAGGTGAGACCAGCAGGTCAAACACTCACACCTACACACATCCGCAGAGTCCAGAGTGATGGAGAGGTGGGGGGTCATTAACTTTCACCTGGTTTGTTCCACAGGGGGCAGCCAGCGTCTACCCAGGACGATAGGCATCACTGTGGCGAAAGAGCTCATCTTCACAGGTAGATTCACACAAACATCAGCAGAAACAACAGAATCAGGACAGAGACAGTAAAGAGACAGAATGGAGACAATAGACGATAGAAGGCATTCAGAATTAGGGAAAAAAATATATAGAAGGACCACAGAAGCACTGCTACCAATCAGCATAGAGGAACAGGCCCATGGTGAATCCTCCGTAAAGAGACGTGTCTGCACTCTCTCACCTCATTTTTCTATCATTATTTTGACCTTCTGAGACCCTGCGTTCAAATGTGAGGACATCTTTACATTTTAAATTTAGAGTCTGCTTTATATATTTTAGAGAGAATTTAAAGACTTTCCAAAAAAATTTAAGTAATTTGCCTTAAATGTCTGGAGAATTTGCCTTGATATTTCAGGAATTTTCTTGAAAACTTTTAAGAATATGTTTGTATATTGTGGAGACTTTGAATTGAGGTTTTTAAAAATGTGTTTATTTGTCTAAAATTATTAATTAATTAATTTTTTAAATTTGATTGGAATTTGAAATCCTTTGAAATTTTTCTGAATTGTCCAAGAGGGTCTGGCTGCAGCCCTCGGGCAAACCTCTACGCTGGGGCGTTCGGCTGGAGACCTCTGCGGTGGGGCGAAACCTCTTCGCTGGGGTGTGACATACATTGCCCGAGCCTACACTGGGGCGTGCAGCACATTAGCTGTTGTTAGCATGACCTAGCTGTTGTTAGCATGACTACACCGCTGTGCTTACGACACATTAGCATAGCCCCGTACGCTGGGGCAAAGCCCCAGCATAGTGGTCTACGCTGGGGCGTGCAGACACCGACCCTATGGGTCTACGCTGTACAGTGCAGTAGCAGACGCCGACGCTATTAAACCCCCGACTGGTTCGCTTTAGGCGTTTAAATCCGACTGGTTAGATTTAGGGTCAGCCTGTCGGCAAGCGGATAGAGCTGAAATTTCGTTGCAGGTAATGTACGTCAAGCCCCAGCGTAGAGGTCCATGGCTTGGGCAATGTACGTCACGCCCCAGCAAAGAGGTTTCGCCCCAGCGGAGAGGTCTCCAGCCGAACGCCCCAGCGTAGAGGTTTGCCCGAGGGCTGCAGCCAGATGCCTCTCGAATTGTCAGGGAATTTTTAAGAAATGTGTTTGTATTTTAGGGGTGGATTTTGGTGTGTTTGACAATTTCCATAATTTTCGATGGAATTTATTTGTATTTTTTGTGAGCTGGAGTAGGAATTATGGAGGATTTTTTAAAAACTTTCCAGTATTCTTTTTAGTAAAAATGTAAATCCTTGGGCTGTTAGAGAAAGATTTATAAAAAATACATGGGGAAATATTTGAGGACATTTGGAGTATTTTTTTTAAATTGATTTTATATGCACAGAATTTTTTTGGCAATGTCTTAAGGAAAGACATTTTTTGGTTATCACGCATAATTTTAAAGAGACTTTTCCAGGATATGCACAACTTCTAGTGAGAATTTGGAGAATTTTTCTAATTTTGTCTGGAATTTTCACAAAATTTGGAGAGTGTGTTTGGAAATTTTCCATAATTTCCCATGGGATTTTGGAGGAATTTGTGATTTTTTTGGTAAGAAATTTGGGGAATTTGCCTAACAGTTTTCTGGAATTTTTCTGGATTTTTTTTTTTTTAATCTTAAGGCATTTTCTGGAAAAAATACTATAATTTTTGGTGGCTATTTGAGGATATTTGGAGTATTTTCAAGGGATTTTTGAATTTTTCACAGACCTTTTTGGTAAATGGTAAATGGCCCTAGAAATTGTTAGGAATTTAGGGGATTTCTTTTACTTTTTTTGGGAATCTCTCAATACTTTTAATGGAATTTTCCAGGATCTTCACAACTTCTAGTGGTAATTTTTTTCATACCTTGCCTTAACAAGTTCTTGTGGTCCATAATCTGAAAAAGCAGAGGAAGATTTTATTAGAACCTAGCCTGAGCCAGTCCAAACTATCAGCTTTAAAGAAAAGGAAAGTTTGAACCAACTCCTAGGGTCTGGTCGAATTGTCCATTTTGCTTAGGAAGGTTCCTCACTGAGTGAAACGACCCGGAAGCATTTTAGTGTCTGCCATGATAAAGGCCATTCGAATTCTCCAACTGAAAAGGAAAAGAGCTTCATAACTTCCTTTATTATCTCCTTTAGCCTAGGAAACACTGGACCATCCTTTACCAAAGGAGAGATGAAAAGACGACCCACAATGCTTTGCGTAAACTTCATTTAAAGTGACACACCTGTTGACTGCTCATCAGAACAAGTGAATTACTTGACTGTAACTTTACTAACCCCGATTTAAACTGTAAAATTCAGGGTCAAACTTATTATCCACGTGATAAACGGAAGGGAGTAGAGATGAACAGAGGAATATTACAGACATGACAACTTTATCATTCAACTTATGATCTCGATTTTATTTCTTCTCATTACCTTTTTATTCAAACAGTAAACCAATCAGTCAGTATTTTAAACTGTTTTTTTTTTTGCTATTTTGAAATATTAGAGTTAATGTGATAAACGTTTGTAAATCACAACCAATTAAAGTGATGAAGTCAGCATGTTGCTATATTGTGAATATTATATCTATCATCATAATTACGCAGGGAAGACGCGGTTTATAGGCTTTTCACATAACGAGCTGAAAGAAAGACAGAACCAGAGCAGACCAATAAAATTAACAGAGACGAGAAAATTAAAGAAAAAATGGATAGGTGGGGAATAAAGCAAAACAATTTGTTGTGAAATAAAAGGACTTGAACATTATTCGTCTCGTTGTATTGACGTAGCAGACAGTTTAGATTAAGAGAAAGGTTTCTGCTGTTGTGGATGTTTACAGTCATAGTTCCGCTTACTGAAGAGACTTTGGCAAAAAATCTTAATGAGCTCAGATTTCTCTGGTGTTTTAGCATTTCATTTGCAGCACATAACAACACAGAGAATGCACCGAGTGGTGGATGCGAATTTTGTAGTCCATCAATGTTAGATTGTAGTTTTTACACAAAAAACACACGTCACGTCCGTAACATCCGCCTAGGGAAAGTGCAGTCGGATTCCTTAATCACCACAGTTCTCCTTTCCTATCCTCTTACTCCCACCTTTCCTTAACCCTGTGACGTTTTTTGTCGGGGTTAAGGAAAAGTGAATAGGAAAGGACTTAGGAGGTAACTTTTTGGACTTTTCGAACGGGCCCTTAGAGGTAGAGGGTGTCTGCGTCCTGGACTGTGATTGGTAGATGATTCTACAGGGGTGGGGCCTGAGAGGTCATAGGTCAAGGTAAACTGGTCCTCAAGGTCAGCCCTCACTCATCACATTTCTACTATTCATACTAATACTACCTCAACTAAATACCTTGCAGATGTGTAGGGTGGTACTAATACAAACCAATTCCAAAAAAGTTGGGACGCTGTATAAAATGTGAATAAAAACAGAAGTCAGTGATGGTCATGTCTCATTACCCATATTTGATTCACAATAGAACATTAACAACATATCAGATGTTGAAACTGAGACGTTTTACCCTTTCATGAAAAATATTAACTAATTTTCAATTCAATTGCAGGAACATGTCTTAAAAAAGTAGGGACAAGGCAACAAAAGGCTGGAAAAGTAAGTGGTACTAATGAAAAACAGCTGGAGGAGCTTTTTGCAACCAATCAGACACATTGTCAACAGGTCAGGAACACGACTGGGTATAAAAGGAGCATTTTAGAGAAGCAGTCTCTCAGAAGTAAAGATGGAGAGAGAAGTGACAATCATTGACTTCTGTTTTTATTTGATTTTAAACAGCGCCCCAACTTTTTTGGAATTGGGGTTGTAGTTGTAAACACAAAGCTAAACTCTTACCCTCTCCCTCTCTCAGGGCGTTGTGTGGGGGGGCTCTCAGCCCTTCAGATGGGTCTCGTAAACAGATCAGTGGATCAGAATGAGACAGGAGACGCCGCCTACAGAGAAGCTCTGAGCCTGGCCAGAGAGATCCTGCCCCAGGTCTCACACACACACACACACACACACACTCACACACACCGCGGGCCTCTGTCTTTCCGTGTTTCTTTCGCTCCAGTTCAGATGAAGCTGTGTCGGGGCCCAAGATCCAGTCGAGTGAAGAAACACACCAACAAAACACACAACCTTTCTATGCGTCGCACACAACACTCGAGGATTGTGGAAGTTCATAATACTTTAAGATAGCACATTTTCCTTAAAATGACACAATCTCTGTTATTTGATGATCAAGATTATCAAAAAGCACCTGAACATAAAACCTCTGTTTTATCAGACCAAACATTATATCCACTTATATCATCTGTATATTCAGTATTTATAAAACCAACGCTCTCTGCTGATGTTTCATGCCTGTGGTGTCCCTTTAGGCCCCGCTGGCGGTGCGACTCGCCAAAGAGGCGATGAACAGAGGGATAGAGGTACGTCCTCACTCACCTGCACGTCTGATTTTTGTCTGTCAATCATGTGACCGTGTGTGTGTGTGTGTGTGTGCGTGTCACGCAGGTAAACATGAGCTCAGCCATGGCCATCGAGAGGATGTGCTACGCTCAGGTGAGACTGCAGAACGTTAACATATTTATCCTGTAGTCGAATTTTCAGCTTGGGGTTGTGTAAATCAGTGGTTCCCAAAGTGGGGGTTGGGACCCCCAGGGGGGGTCGCGAGACAGTGAACGGGGGGTCGTTGAATGCTTTTTAAAAAACGAAGAGAAATTTAATACAACTTAAAATCATACATTTTAAAAATTATTGTAAAAAATGTTGTTAGAAGGAGTTTAATTTTATTTATGTATTTGTAACATGGGACAGTGCACATTAATGAACATGGACATGTAAATGTGCCAGATTGTAGCCATAGGCTAATTCCATCTGTAGTCCCTGTCAGGTTGATGGTATAATTTAAAATAAATCTTTATTATCAAGTAAAAGTTTAAAAAAGAACTTAAAATGTAAGTTTCATACATGATGTTTTGTGCAACATCATGCCCTTTATCCCCCTCAAGGGAAGGTGGGGGTCCTGATCTCTGACGCCGTTTTTTTAGGGGGTCACTGGCTGACAAGTTTGGGAACCCCTGGTATAAACCATGTTTTGTCACAAATAAAAGTATTAGAATTAGATTAGAAAACTAGAGACAGATCCACCTCATGATCTGCATATTCATGATAATTCCAGGCTAAATTTAAAGCCTTTCTAAGGCACCCCTGAAAATGCCAGAACAGCTGATCGTTAGTCTGATGTGATCATTTGTAGTCAGATTATTTTCTGTCTGTAGGTGATACCGACGCGGGACAGACAGGAGGGGATGGCTGCATTCATCGAGAAGAGACCGCCACGATATACTGGGGAGTGAAATCAGTGATAAGGAAGTTTTATTGGTCAAACAGATGATTTTATAAAGATAGGGTGGTTTTTATTTTTGTTTTCACCTTAGTGTGATGTTTGTAATAAAAAGTTCTGACACGTCTCGTCTTTATGGGAATGTACATTCTTTATTTCAGGACACACAGCATACAGTGAAACTCACACACACCCAAAGTAACTGGCCTTCATCATCATCGTCCTTAAAGGAGGGGCTCCTCTTCATCATCCATTGTATCAAACACGGCCGTGTGAGCCGTGTTTCCTGTTACATACATGTTAGCTGTGCACGCTAAGGCGCGTTCATGAAATCCTCCTGGTCTGACGTCAGCCTGACGGACAGCCGCACACGATGACAGCGGGCGTCCCACCCTAGGGCTGGGCAACAATTGGAGATTTAAGATTGGGTTTATTTCAAAGACAGAGGGCCGGACATTTTTGTTTATACTGTTTAACTATTTGGCTTTGTCATTTTTTTCATTATCAACATTAACTTAGTGAAATTTTTTTCTTTTACTTAAGAAGCATTTATATTAATAGTAGGGCTGTCAGCATTAATTGTTTTTATTACAGTTAATTATATGCTTTTTTAAAATGGTCCTTCTCTCTGGTTAATCCATGCCAATTCCTCCCTGCAGCAACAGTGATGGAGAACAGGTCCAAGTAATTTTTGCTTTACCTTTCAAAATAAAAGCACATCTGTATCCAAACAAGATATCCACCACCCTTAAAAGCAGTAAAAAAAGAAAAAATACAAAATGAAACATGAAATGTTTCAAATGCAAAATAGCGGAATTTTAATGTGCAACAAAGTTAGTGACTGTTTTCCAAGAAAACCGTTACTGATTTTGGTTACTGAAAGTTGCAGGTGGACTCCTTTGGATCGTCTAAAATGCCACCAATCTGTCGACAACATTTTTAAATTTGAATGGTTCTGGGGAGGAGCAAAGGAAATCGCTAACCTGACATGCCAGAAACCTCCCAGATGTTTGGGAAAGGGCAGAGCCTTTGAAAAAAACACTCGGAGGGTGATTGGATGAACATTGTGTCTGTCACATCTTCACTGGTCAATCAGAGCAACAAAACACGTGACGTAGCCGCTACTGAGGTGCGCCCCTACCTACGAGTAAACTCCATAGAGAACTGCATTACGTGAACCATGGCGACTGTAGACATGTAAGTACTCAACTTTTGTCGTTTTTGAAAAGAAAACAACTCACTGCTGTTCTTTGTTCTTCTTTTAACAAAGAAATGTCAAGTTCTGATAAAACTGGCACTTTAGCAGCATCCATGCTAATCTCTTCCGCCATAATTGCACCGGCCTCTTGCTGCTGCTTGCTTACATCAAGACTCTGCTGCGCCCAAAAGTACTGCCCCTCTTTGCTAATTGGTCCCGTCACTTTCTAACCGGGCCCAAACGGTTCAGATGGAAGCTTTGCAAGATGGATTTAAGAGTAGGAAACAGAAATGGGCGTATCCATCTGCTTTGCAAGGTTAGGGAATGGCAGCTTTCTAAGCAGATCTAAAGCTAATGAGACCCAGCGAGGATAAGCTGAGAGGGTTTCTCCTCAGTTCTCACTTCTCCAAATATTGTTAAAGTATTTTTGCTATTTGAAAGAACCTTCTCTCTTTTGGTTAAAATGTGACTCAAAATCATAAAGCATCTGCGTCATTAAATGATAATTTAATTGTTTTGACACACAAGGTGTTTCAGAGTATAGATCATTTTTATGAACTTTATGTATATGGAAATGTTCCCAATGTTTCTACCCTTACAACAATGTGTCGGAGCTTGTAATTTTTGCCTGCATTTTGATCCGTCGTCAAAAATATTTTCCCCAAGTGTTCGCTCTGACTCGAGGATGAACTGATTGGACCTTGGAGGTCAAAAGTCAAGGTCATTGAGCCTCATGCACACCCTTTATTTGTAAAATTTTTTGCAATTGTGCAACACAGATTTTTTCCTCATGAAGGCATAAAACTTCAAATGGTAGTTCTAGCTGATACCTGACAACAAAAAGTTACAGTGTTTATTTTTGTTGCTGTGATATGAAAAATGTTCCAGTGTGATTTGGGTTTTACTAGAATTATATGAAAGTTTGTGATTCTGGCATTGTGCTGACCATGTCTCATTTCTTTGGCGCCCCCTGCTGGGCCACGAGAGGTTCATGACTAAAAAACATTTTTTTCTACTAAGCTAAAATACCTGATAAAACATTTTCATGTCTCTGAAGTCACAAAACAGCCAGAAGTTTTAACTAATTTCACCTTTTTTAAAATCCTTTTTAGTCTGACATGTGAAACCGGTGTAATGGTTTAACTGGTGTTGGATGAATTGGTGTCACTTTGTTAAAACATTTTTCTAATTTTAGGAATTTATCAGTGATTTTGGAGGCATTAGAGCTAGAGTTTTCGGGGCTACAGAGTACGTTTACAGAGATGAATATAAGAAAAAAACACCACAAAATCTTTCCGGGAGATGTTTATATCTCTGAAAGCCGTGCTTGCACTGAAATATTCTGTTTCTGCAGGTAAATACTTTGTCTCTGGCTGCAGTTGTAGGAGGGGTTTTTCAGATGATTTTCAGGTTTCAAATGTGGCTGCAGGGTTTTTAAGTTTGGGAATGTCTGCTTTACAGAATAAAATATCCTGATATAGTTTGTCTTGTATCACCATTTGGCAAAAACACAATGAGATATGATTTTTAGTCCACATTGCCCAGCCCTAGAACCTGACACTTGATATCACATCATAACAGGATAAACCAGAGATGTTCAGAGACACGTATTTCTTCTTAATGGCACGTACCCTGGTCTCTTTCCTTCGTCCTGCATCAGAAACAATAAAATCATTCACATGCATCCTAAACAAACATATTTTTCTCTTATGTACATCTGACACACACTCTTTAACATGCAGCTTCCAGCACACACACACCGAGTCTGTACATCCATGATGAAGATCTCAGCATCATCACCACCAGTGTTCAGGTCGTTTACATTAAGCCACGTTTTCCTTTTCAGCAATGATCCTAAGATTCTTTCAGGTTGAGCCTTGATGTTGATCGCTCTGAACTCACAAAACACGGGTGTACCACAAAGCGGGGTTAGACTGTAATCCTGGTTTGTTGAGTTTAAAAGTCAAAGTTTTGTCCTTTTTTATTCCACTTTGGTGGAAGTGGTGTAAAAGTGCTATACAAGCTGAAATCTTTCACCGTTCTCTCCAGCCAGATCACAGTGGCAGCAGGCTGAGTAATCAGACACGAGTGTCCCTCTCTCCAGCAACATTTTCCAGCTCCTTCTGGAAGGGCGCTCCACAGCTGGGTGGGATACATAATCTAAGGATGCCCTGATACCACTTTTTTTAGATTCAGTACAAATATAGCCACTAATCCCATTACAGTCATTAAAATCATTTGAAAGTTTGCCTTTTTTAATCAGATCTTGGCACAGTTAAACATCTGTTCTATTTGTTATCCTCAGTCATGTTCACCAAACTGCAAACATGGCACCAACAAAACGAGATGCAAGCATCATGCCCTAGAACTTTGGTTCTTAACTGGTGGGTCGGGGTCCAGAAGTGGGTCACAGATATGTGCCTGGGGGAAAAAGGTGGCTATAAGTCTAGGATGTACAGGGTCATTTTAGTTAACTTGAACAAAAAGTAAAATCACTGTAGTTAAACTGTAAATAAGATGATGACAATTGACAAAAAAACAAAACAAAAACAGAATTAAATGCATAAAAACTTACTGAATTAATGGGACTTTCAGTGCTGATCAAAGCAGATAAAGAGAAAATTGTCCCGTAGCAGAGGAAGACTGTGATATGACACCATGTTACTCCCAGCACTGCTGGAGTCTGTTAATAGTATGAATAAGCCACAACAATATTGCTTTCTGTTTTTGTTTTTTAAATACATAAGGTCTTTACAAGATCAGGGTTTCAATCTCCATTCCTGGACATGTCTGCCTTTAAATGCTGCATCACGGGGATTTTTTGATCCTCCACTAGAAGCAGAGAGCTACTCCCCACAGGAGGGAGCAATCCACCATCTCCCACATCTCTCAATCAGTTTAGATTTGTAAAAATCCTGTGGAGCAGTGGTTTTCAACTGGTCAGGTATCAGGACCCATCACCACCTCCACATGATAAATTGCTTTCCAAAAAAAGGAGCTCGGACCTTAGCTGGACCAAAATGTGATTAAACAAAGAGATCAGACAAAACTAACATGTCTGAAAAGTGCCCAGTGCAGAAAGGCATCCATACATTTTATTTTTATTTCAGTTTACCCCCGACAGAATAGAAGTTTTGGTTATTTCTGGAGGAACTACTTCATTATCTGGGGTAAACCAGCTCTGTTATCCTAAGAAAAGAGGGTAAATAGGATGAAGTCTTGTGTTAACGGCTAAAATGTTCCAATCACAGGAAAACTTAGCAGCATTAAAGTTTGCATGCATGTCCTCTTAGGGCTTCCCACTGGAAATGGCTCAACCCGTCACTTCTGTGATCCACCAGTTGAGAACCACTGGTCTAAAGTGTCTGCTGTCAAAATAGGATCAGATATGATGAACTCGGTTTGTGGTACACCCCTCCTGACAGCCCCTTCTCTCATCTAAACATCAGTTGATTGGCTAAGGGGGGCGTATATACACATAGAAAGGATGGATAAGAGCAGTGCAGCGTCACATCCTGATGTCCAGAGAAACCACGTCCCCGTTTGGGTGAAAACAAACCCTGAGTCTGAATGGCGGTAGATTGGAAAACAACAGGAACAGTGAGGTGAAACGCTAATCAACATAACTTAAGACTCGTTTTTAACCAAAACTGACAAAGGAATGAAAAAGAGGAGCTCTGTTTTTTGAGAGCTGAAACTAGAGAGGAGTAAAGAGGTCAAATGTTGGACTGGTGTCATGTTCCTACTGACTTTAAGCCAGCGATCACTCTGTGACTGTTAACAGATTCTTCACACATTCACTAATGTTTGAAAAGTGAAGAGTTGACTCGTTTAACAAGGCTGAAATACAAATGTAAGGTATGTGATGTCAGTTTATGACCTTTCAGATGTAGGATGCAGGATTCTGAGTGAGTTTTTGAAGTTTAATACACATTTGAGCGATACAAATATCTATCCAACAAGATGAACTTGTCTGATCATGCAGGGTTCCTTTTAAGAATAAAGAATAGTTTAGTTTTCTCTATGCTGAAATCACTTCTTGCCCCCCAGCAGGAGTTCTCCACTACTTTGAAATGTTATGATGCCGATCCATATTCAAAAATGATGTAATTATTATGAAAACCTCACTGGCTGTTGGATTTGGGCTCTCAATAACCGGTAAACTGACCCTGTCTGTCCCGTTAACCGCCATTCATGATGATGGACTGTTTTGACCCAGAAGGGAGCCGGTCTGATGCTGTTTGGGTACCTGGATGGGTCGCTTTTAACAGTTTCTGGACGTTCCCACAGTGATGTGTTTTTCTAAGCAGCTGATCCATCATCAACGTGGCATTTACTGACCAAAACTCCTCCTGGTGGTTTCAGCACTCGTCCCACTCACATTATTATTTTGTTTTGAAACAAACACAGAGAAATAAATAAAGTTGACATGTTTGTGAAGAATCACGTAGTCTTTTCCTCATTCTTGATAAAGTGAACAGAGTTCTGCGCCTGTCCTGCTCTGACAGAGATCTGCCGCTCTGATCAGTCTGATGCAGCGCACGCCCTCTTTGTGATGTCACTGGGGCGGTGGAGGAGGCGGGCGGCGGCTGCAGTGTGCATGCTGGCCGGTGCGTGCTTGGTGGCGCTGCAGACTCTCCAGGATGCTCTCGGCCAGCAGGCGGACGTCTCTGTGCGTCTGAGGGTGAGTGTGAACAAGCTCCAGCTGCTGCAGACCGCCCTCCTCCAGCAGCATGCTGCAGTACCGCGCCGCTGCATAGAGATGGGGGGGGGGGGACATGAGATCTGTGAGGAGGGGGTGGCGCTGACAGACTTGATTTATGAAAGCACTTCATCATCTCATGAACATTTATGTTCTTGTTTGTGTTACCGTTCTTGCTGCAGACGTGCTGCATGGCCCAGGCCGCCCACAGCTGAACCCCGGGGGTGTGAAAGCACTCCAGCAGGGGGAAGAAAGGGTTAAAGGACCTGCAGGATAACAGGAACACATCAGGATTTAAGTCATGTGATCACTCTACCTGCTCTCATGTCACCATGTGATCACTGGAGAGTTTCTCTCACCTGTACGCCACCATCTCACACTCAGGAGGGGGCCACTTTGTGATGACGGTGTGCTGAGGAGACACAAATACACCAAGTCAAACACACCAGGATTTAAAGTTTGATACAGTTCTAGAAAAATCAGATAATAAGTGAAACCTGCCTGATACCACAGCTACAAAATACAAGTCCTACACACCCAGTATGTGGAGATTTTTGGATTCTGATCACCAGAATTTGGAGGCAAACTCTAACAGAACCAAAACATCACCAATGTTTATGTAAAATTCAGACACTGCAAGAAATTGACTTGTAAATTCTAATGGATTCATTTATCTCCTTCATTTTTAAAAGCATTTGACAAATCCTTTTCAACCTTCATCAAACTGAATACAGCACAAAGACAAGATCTGTACATATCAGATTACATAAACCACTAATGTGAGAGTAGCACTTTTATTCCTTTAATAATCAGTGTCTTCAGTCTTCAGACATTCACAGTGTTGTTAAATAAAAAGGTGATGGAACACAGTGGTTAGCATGCTCCTGTCCCACCTTTTTTGGAAGACGTTGCATGCATTCAATTAAGAATGTGTGTATATTTCCACCCCCCCCCCCCACCCAGAACATTACAAATCTTGTCTTTGTGCTGTTTTTAGCTAAATATAAATTGAAAATTATTTGTGGATTGCTGCATTCGTTTTAGTTCACATTTACACAACAATCCAAACTCTGACTAAAAATGTTTGTCAGCAACCTTTTTTCCACAAGGGAGAGGAGATTATGACCAGCTAAAAATAGATCTTTGGGGTTAAAAACTCTGACAATGAGTTTAATTTTTGTCAAGGAGGTTAAAAACAGACAAAAATGTAAGTTCAGGACTGATAAACCCTTAAAATCCATTTCTTTACTGTCCTTATGAGGCATGTCAGTATTTTCATGACTATTTTAAATAGGGCTGAACAAATTTGGAAAATAATCTAAGTCCAATTATTTTCTCCAATATTAAGACTGCGATTTGAAATGCGATTATTTCTTAACTCTCTTTTTTCCTGAACAAGGGCTGAAAAATTCTTTAAAAATGTCTTATTATGATGATTTGGCATCGTACTGCAAATTGGACAGAATTGTTCATTGAAAGTATTATGTCATTCTCATATTTAATAAGAAAAAAGTACAAAATTAAAGTTAGGAATTTTTTATAGACTATTCTGACAAAAATAGCACTTCAGTGATTGCATATGTCATGCATAACATCTCTGCTGCAAAAACAAAAGTTTTAAACAAGAATTTTGCCACAAATTTCAGGTCAAAGAAAAATCGCACCCTCTGTGATTTGAAAATTGCTGCAAGCCGTGTTGCGATTTATGCTTATTTTCGATTAATTGCCTTATTTTAAATCAATTAAAGCAATGATGATGCAGTGTATTATTTTTAAAATATGGCTACTTAAATTTGTTTAAATAAAATAAATGCCTTGAATGTCTCAAAATAGAGAATAAAAATAAAAGGTAAGAACCTTCTTTTGATCAACTCTTAGAGCTCTCAGCTATTTTTCAACTCTCCTGGACTTTTTGTCTTAAAAAGTTTGTTAAAAATAAACTCTGTAGTGCACAGTCAAGCTCTAAACAACCTTTCCTTTAGGAGAACCTGGGCATTCAAGAGTATGGGTGCTTCAGTAATGTCAATTGAATTTGTAAAAAGTTATGGGGCTATTAGGGATGGGAGAAAAACATCAATACAGCATAGTATTGCGATATTTTGTGTGGTGATATATCATATTGTCTTATTCACCAAGTATCGGGTTTTTTTTTTTTAAGTAATTGCTAATATAAGCTGAAGTCTATGATAATGGAAAAATAAAATCAATTGTTTGGAAAATTGTTTGTCCAGTGAGGTCAGCAGAGGTGACGGTCATAGAGCAGGAGAAAGTTAGTACAACAAACATGGCGACACCAGGGAAAGGAAATTAGGAACGAATGAGATGGACACGACACATGAGGTTAGCAAGAAGTGCTACATGAGAATAAAATACTGTGGAAATATGACAAACATGAGGGCAAGACTAATATTAAATCAGTTAAACAGTAGGAAAAATGGTATAGATTGCAATATATCGCAATATATGGTATCGCAATACTCACTGCATCGCAAAATGTTTAAAATCCCAATAATATTGAATCATGACCCAGGTATCTTGATAATATCGTATCATGGGGGCACTAGTGATTCCCAGCCCTAGGGGCTATAAAGACAAAAGAAAAAACTAATTGGAAATTAAAACGCAAAGATTTTTATGTACTGTATTTTTACTTTTAAAACAAAGGATTACAAAGTGCTTTGACATGCAGGAAAACAAAGCAGCAGAACCCAACAAGAGATAAGACAACAAAACAAGAACAACTAGAGAACACTCAAGGAGGAGAACCTAAAAAAGATCAAAACCCAGGCTACATGTTCAACCCAAACAACATTATTACTGAGATTACATATGTGCACAGTCAACATTAATGGCTCAGAGTGTTTTTGCACAAACTTGTTCTCCCATCTCTTTGGGACTAAGAAATTAAAAAATAATAATTCTGAGACAAAAAGTCATTATTTTCACATTTTTACAAAAAAAAAAAAAAAGTCCTTGCCCTTTTTGGGAATTTGAGTCATTATTTAAACTGCAGTGACTCTGAGGGACAAATAACAGCCTTCTTTGTTAATTTCTCTCTGTTTTGAGCCATTGAGACTCTCTTCTTAATTTCTCAATCTGTGCACATGCGCTGTTCAGCAAAGCATGATATGACAACAGAACAGCTTCCCATTGGTTGTCACAGCCCAGTCACAATGCCTCTGGGATACAAACAGACAATATGGGGGTGGGCTAGCTAGCTAACTGCAGGAATGATCAAAAAATTGATTCTAAATGCATAAAGAGATTTCCCATATCAGAGTTACTGGTGTGGATTTAATCTTTAAAGACCACCCAAAATTCAGCCAAGATCCAGGCTCACTTGAAGACATTCTGTAAGAGCTATTAATGCATGGAGAACATCATTAGAACCACACAACAGAGAGTTCAAGAGGAAAAAACAAGTGTGTTCGATTTACGATTCAAAAGTTACCAAGCAATTAACAAAGAGTGTGTCTGTGGCATGAATCCATGCTCTAAGGGTTAAAATTTGATTAAAATGTTTTTGAGTTTTCAGGGACTAAACTTAAAAATGACTAATGGGCCTAAAACTGAAGAACATTTTAATGTAACAGACTAAGACTAAATTTCAAAAGCTGCCATATTTAACACTTTTCCCCGTGTTTTTGGCATTGAGGCGTGTAGTTTAAAGACAGTGTAGACCCTGGTATAGTTTAAAGACAGTGTAGACCCTGGTATCAGGGATATTGTGGTTCCTACCAGCTGCTCCAGCAGAGCTGCTCTCAGCTCGGGGCTCAGCGTCCACGTGTCCTCTCCTCGGGATGTCAGGTGAGCCAGGATCCCTGCTGCAAAATAGCTCACCTCCACCTCTGGACTGTGCAGAAGAGTGCTGATGTGGTCCAAGAAACTCTGCACCATCAGCTCCACATGCAGCTCCCCCACCTCGGCTATGTTGTTCTACAGGCAGACAGAGACGGGGGAAACTTTAGGTCTGAGGTTAGGAATAAAACAGATGATTTAAGAAATAATCACAGAGAAGCTCACCAGCAGACCCAGAACCTTCTGCTGAATTGAAGACTCATTGGGGAACGACTGCATGGAAGAAAAATCAAAAGTAAATCAGACCAGCCCCCTTCCTTCATGGTAACAAAATGTATAATTAAAAAAAGGGCTAATATCAAAACCTGTTGATACCAAAGCAACAAAATCAGAAGTCCTGGATATGTAAAGGTGTTAGATTCTTGTTTTCAACTATCAAAAGTTTAGAGCAAACTCCTGCACACCAGGGAGGGAAAATGACACCCACCAACAGCCAAATGCAGGTACTTCTGAGCAGAGCCAGGTGAATCTGCTCATCCTACCAGCCACTGGGGCGGCCTCATAAAAGTAACAGGACATAATGGTTTTGTGACATAAACAGCATACAATTAAGTCCTGTTTTTTTCTTGTTTCTAATGACTTTTCCCTGTGTCAAAGCTACTCTCAAATGTTCACAGCCAGCTATATGATGGAATAGTTTGAGGGTAGTGGGTAGGGCTGCAACTGGTCTACCTGCAAAAGATCCCTTCAAGCCAAAGTTTACCCTCGTCTAAGTCTGAGATAGTTGAATAAGGCCTGAATTCCAGTGTGATATTACAGGAATCATGCATGAAAAATGAAATTCTCTGAAGTCCGACACTCATAATACTGGAAAATGCTGTTTGAATTTACAGTGTATGACACATCTGCATGGACTAGAACAGGCCAAACTGGTTTTAAACGAGCGACAGTTTAGACTTTTTCCTGTTGCAGCTGCTTCTTACTACTGATCATGATTGAGAAACAAGATCTGAATACTGTCATTATACTAAATACTAAAACTATAAATCTTTATCTTCATAGTACACCTCATCTAATTGCATGCTAAAATAAAATGGCTGGTAAAAATGTGAGTGGCGCATTGATTTTGGAAATTTAACTTCCAGCCCTGCTGCACTCGTCTAAATCTTACAAAAACAACGGCAATGTTATGTGGAAGTTTTAGTGCAATTAAGACTTTCTGCATGTGTTTGTCTGCAATTTTAAGGGATTCTGACTTCTCTTTAGCACCACCACTGTATTATATTATCTTAATAGACTTTACTTTGAAAGCTGATAGGGAAGTTAAACTTTATATCAATGTCTCATGATGGTGATGATTCGTTGTTTGGTTGCTTTAGTGCAGGGACCATCATCTACATTTGTACAAGGACAGACATGGTGGAGGCCAAACTTTTAAACAATCTAAAATAAAATTTATATTTTGGTCTTATTAATATATATTAGTATTAATATGGGGCTGCACAGCGGTGCAGGGATGCTGTTGCTTTACAGCAAGATGGTCCCTGGTTCACATCCTTTTCAGGGTCTTTCTGTGCAGAGTTTGCATGCGTAAGCCTTCTCCGGATACTCTGGCTTCCTCCCACCACCAGGGTGAACCCCGCCTCTCGCCCAATGACAGCTGAGATAGGCTCAAGCCCCCCCCCCCACCTGCAACCCCCAACGGTATAAGTGGTATAGAAAATGGATGCATGGATGGTATTAGTATCAATATTCTCTAGGGGACAATTGAGATATTTTGCTACATTTCTGGGGTTGCCATGTTTTCCATCACTGGGTTTGGGTTTGGGTCATATGCTGTATTGGGATTGGTGAAGAACACATGCAGGAAAAAAGGTATTTTAGTTTTGATTCTAAGGTAGTGTGGAGTACACTCTCTAAGGAGCCTGAACTGGAAGGTTGACATAGAAAACAGTAGATTTAATGAGGACCAGCTGGATTTCTACTAAACTGGTCAAACATTAAGTCATTCCTGATAGAACTGCTCCAATATCAGTCATTTCTTGGAGTTGATTTAATAGCTGTAGCGATTTAAAGACAAAAGATATACCCTAAAATTCACCTTCCTCAATATCTTTTTTCCTCCTAACATTTTCTAAGTTAATAACCTTTTGGGGGCGGGAGAGGAAGCTTTAGGGAGCCTGATGTAGCTCTCGGGCCGCCAGTTGATCATCACTGCTGTATGTCAGCCTCTGTGTTTGGACTTAAAGCAGTTTGTGGCTCTTACTAATGCTGTTCCCTCCCGTCCAGATCCTTGCTTGTGTCGTAGTAATTCTCAGATGTAAGTCAATTCAGATAAAAGCGTCTGCAAAACGAAACTCTAACATCGTAAAACGTTGAACTTGTGCCAGATGCACAAATTCCACCCTAAAAGTAAAACGAGCCCACAGTTTCCAAACATGAAAAAGCAACAGAGCTGGCTGTTGTGGGTCAGTGCGCGAGTGAAGAAAGGAGACTTTGTTTTTGGATTTGTCATAAAACACATCTAAATACTGGTGTTGGGCTGCTGTGTGGCTGTGACTCGTGGCCAAAGGACTCCCTAAAGACAGTCTTCATAACTAAAGGTCCCATGTATTATTTTGATAAAAGGCCTTTATGATGAAATATCCTCTGAGTGAAACGTCACATCTATTCCTCAAACATTCAGTTTGAAGCTACAACATCCTGAGAGCTTTAAAGGATCCTTCTCTGGTTTCATGAACATTTCAGGAGAGTCACATCAGGTTTGTCTGAAGGCGAGTGGCAGTTGTGAGCGTGCTCTTTGTGTGCAGGACGTGTGTACCTCTAAGACTTTGATAAACAGGTCCAGGCCCTGGTTCTCAATGAAGTGACGGCAGGTTGTCGGTGACTCGTCAGTCAGGTTCCAGAGCGCGCTCAGAGTGAACTTTAAGGTGGCGTCCACCACGCCCTGAGATGCCTTCTGACGCACGATCTGGAGGAGTTGCTGCAGGTCAAGAGAAAGACTGTCATATTTTGTTTTTAACATTTTATTTAAAATGATGTTTTAGATGCTTTATTGTAAACAATTCTGTTACATTAGACAGAGTTAAAAAAGAGGAGACATCACCTTGACAATGAACAACTCTGTTCCCAGCTGAGCCGTCTGCTCTGTAGAGAGCTGGAGGAGAAAGAGTTAAAAAATGAACAAACCATCAGAAAGTAACTCAGAGACAAGGCAGAGACGGTGATCACACAGCTGGCTGATAACATGATTCATTTTTACAGATAACACGTCACTGGAGGGGTCTGTAAATGCTTTATCCTGGATCTGCTTCATCTTCTAACTCGGGTTTATAATTATGTGTCAAATCTACACCATCGTTAGCAAAACATACATTTGCAACTCTCTGCTCAGCAATTCCTACGCCAATTTCTGGTCCTGTCGACACATTTCCTGCTTGTCTGTGTTCATGAAAACCATGGTGCTTACACTAAGTATATTGTGCTGGGGTTGGAGCTGATAACTATTGGCCATCAGCTGATTTTTCTGCAGTTGTTGTACAGAAGGAAAGAGCAGGGACATCTGAGGAGATAAATGTGCAGCTGCTGAACCAGCTGAGGCAGAAGTAGAAGAATTTTTGTACTTCTTTGGCCACAGAGACTTGGATGAGGATGCACGTCTGATATTTTCAGATGCTGGTAAATAGATTTGACTAGTGGTATTGCTGTCTGCAGTCACTCATCTCAGTACACAGCGTGCTTACAGACATCACTGAGGGACTGGCAGGCATCTGTGCTAACCAGTGCACCAATCACAGGGCTGGTAGGCTGCATGCACAGGCTTTTACAAACAGTTCAGGGCTATGGGGACCTATGGGGTAAGCTGCAGCACAGGTGCACAGGGACACAGAGGTATAACTCAGGATTTAGAAAAGCAGAGCCAGCCCAGGACCACATGAAGCAAAATATGCATGCTAAATAAGCCTTTTGTTAGTGTGAAAATATTGTATTTTGTAATGGAATGATGTAACAAGGTTAACAAGGTTGGCTTAGCTGGCACCCTACCAGAAATAGTGGTCATGGAATGTACTTTTAGGGATCTGAAGTGGTCACATGGGGTGACTCCCTGGATCGGGCGTCAAGTGTATAAATGACTGTCAGTGTGTGCATTCTTTGTCCTTGGCCTGTGCATCTGTCGATGACCGCAGCTGTTAGTAAACCTGAGAGAACCCAGTCTTATTGTCTCTGTGAAGTTTCTGAATCTTCCTCTCGTGCCAATACATTTATTTCCACATAACACCTATAAACACTCATTTTTTACTGAAACATCTTCTGCCTCTGATCAAATCCAATTCATCCCCTCCTACAACTCCATACTTAGGATATTTGACCTCAGATATCAAAACCCAAATGACTTTAAAGACTTTTCATGGATCTGTTGGGATCCTGCCCATAATAAAGAGCCACATTTAAACGGGGCGGGGGCTCCACATACACAGCACTTCCTTGTTGAACCATACAATCCTGTCAAGCCTCTGTTTCTACCTCTGATGTGGTACCCCCTAAGAATGCCTTTGTGTCATTCATATTAAAAGGGATAATAACACATAGGCAGAAATATCAAACCTTGAACCTTTAGTCTGAATTAATGAACAGGAATAACAGCACCAGTACGTATAGATGTCACAGATATTTACCTTTGCAGCCAGGATGGAGATGATGGCCACGGCCATCCTCTGCATGTTCTGGTCCTCATGGTTACAGAGCCACTGCATCACCAGTTTGGCTGCTTCAAACCTGAAGGAACACAGCAGAGAAACGACACACCTTTGACTGACTGGGTGATTTTTCTATTTAAATTCATTTAAACAGGAAAACCTCAATGAAATTAAGAATAATTTACAAGAGTCTCTTGGCCAAGACAAGCAGCGGCACATTTAACTGAGTTATAGATGTAAAATATAAATATAAAAACACCACAGACACAGATCAGAGTTCATTAATCCAAACATCTACAACCTGATAAATCTTCCTCCAACTCTTTTAAAACAATTCAAAGAGGCCAGATCCCACAGACGCAGAAGATTCAAGGCTGCAGGAGCAGCAAACCTGAAACTCCTTTCACCATACTCAGGAAGGACTTTGGGAACAGATAGCAAAAGTAAATCTAGTGACAGAGGCACAGAGTGAAGACTGTAGCTTTCAGAACTTTTCACATGAATAAAGCTACACAGGTATGATGGAAGTAGGTTAAGTATAGCTTTATAAATAATGATATGCCAATGATTTGTGTACAAGTGGTCAACCAACTCAGTCATACAGACAGACACGTTAAAGCACGGGTGTCAAACTAAAGGCCTGGCGCCAAATCCGGCCCATGGAACGATTACATCCGGCCTGCAAGATCATATCATATTTGTATTATTACTGGCCCACCAGTATGAGGTCTGCAGTTTTTCTCCAGTATAATAATGTAAACTTCAACTTGATTATTTAAAATATCCTTGTTAAGCTAAAAATCTGAAAAAGCAAATCATAAGAAAGATTTCATAAAAAGTCAAGAATGTGGGGAAAAAAATTAATCTGTGTTTAATTTTTTATTTTCAAATTTGGCATCTCAAGATTACAACTCAAACTGTTGATTTTGACTTTTCATTTCATGCTTTGACCTTTTCAACGCAGAATTTTAACTTTATGTCACATTTTTATCTTTTAGATTCCAAATTTGAAATTTTAAGTCATATTTTGACCTTTTCAACTCTTTACTTTGGCTTTTTAATTCCATATTTGACTTTTAATAACATAATTTCAATTTTTTTCTCATATTTTGACATTTTAAATGACTAATTTTTACTTTTTATATCATATTTTGGCCTTTTACCCTCCCAATTTTGAATTTAAGTCATAATTTAAACTTTTTAAGTCATAATTTTAAATTCTAGCTCATATTTTGACATTTTCAACTCCTAATTTTTGTTTTTTTTATTCCACATTTAAAACTATCAGACTCACAGTTTAACATTTTAAGTCATATTTTGACTTTTAAACTCATGATTTCAAAATTTATCTCATATTTTGACCTTTCAAACATATGATTTCAACTTTCTTCTCATATTGTTGCTCTTTAAAAAAAATTCTTATTTTTAATATCGTGTTCTGATCTTTGAACTAATAAGCTGGTATTTTTTTTCTCAGATTTGAGCCTTTAAACTTATCATTTTAACTTTTTTGAATTTCCAAATGATTTATCATCAGTGCTGTTTTTAAATATTTTATTACTGGTGAAATGAAGTTGAATGTTATGGTTCAATGTTGACCCTGTTAGGCCCTCATGTTAGACCTGAATCCTGAATCTGGCCCCTGCTGTGATTGAATTTGACTCAATCTCTGCGTTAGAGATTCAGCAATAAAATCTACAGACAACTTTAGAAAATAAAATTTTATGATCCAGACTAGATGGTTTCCTTCTATCTAAAAAACTGATGGCTTTGAGCATCTCAGCAACAGTGACTCATCTAAAACTGAGTAACTGAAGAACAGGTACCTGATGTGCAGGACAAACAGAAGTTTTTGTTTTCACATGTCTGTCAAACAGTGCCTCATAGGCGCTTGTAAATAAATCAAGAACTGAGGCTTCTTCAACGACGTTCTGATTATCATTAAAGGGGACATATTATGCAAATACACTTTTTCCAGGCTTTTCTAGAAAAAATATGTGACCCCGACCTGTCCACAATCCTCCCAGGAATCAGAAAAATCCATTCCTTCAACCCTCTCTTTCTCCAGCTTTCAGAAAATGTGTGCTGAAACAAGCAGTTCTCAGATGTTCCCCTTATGAAGTCATGTGGGGAGTTAGCCCCGCCCCCAGGTTTGGTTGGTCCTCCCTGCTTCAAAGAAAGTTTTGCCCTCCTCTCCTGACCTTCCTCTCAGCTGCCAGCTGATCCACAACCTCTGTATTGTTTCTGACACCCATTTTTCCTCTTTTCTGCATGTCCCCCAACTCACAAATAACGCCTTCTTTCACCTAAAAACTGGAGCCTTCATCCATCCACTACTCTTCTTCCCTACAGCTGAAAGTTTGATCCATGCCTCCACAACATCCAGACTTGACTACAGCAGCATCCTCTATGGCACATCTTCAAAAATCCTCAAACTTCAGTACATCCAGAACTCTGCAGCACACCTCCTCACCCATACTCGCTCCCATGACCACATCTCCTCTGTCTTTCAAAACCTCCTCTATCTCCCCGTCCCATACCGACATCCACTTTAAAGTCCTGCTCCTCACACACAAAGCCCTCAACCACCAGGTTACCCTCCTACACCACCACACTCCTACCTGTAACCTCCTCTCCTCTCTCCGGCATCAGGGTCTGAGCACTGAACCTGAGGGGATGGAGCCTTCTCTATAGCCGCCCCTTCCCTCTAGAACTCACAAAAACATCAACAAGACTGAACAGACTTCGCACATTCAGACTGTTCATTTTAGATGGAGTTTTAATGTGTGACTTTGACGTTGTTTTGTCTGTCTGCCTGTTTGTTTGTTGGCAGCGATCATACAGTGTCTTTGAGTTTTCTGAAAAACACGCTGTTAAAAAAGCATCACAGTTGCAAATGTTCATAAATTCAAGTAAATGACAGACTTTGAACCAAATGCTGATGCCCCAGGAGATTCAGAAACTTTTACCGCTATTTCCACATAGGACGACTGCGCTGCACACTGTAAACTGGGTTTGCTCTGTCTGAAGGCGAGTGACCTGATCAGTGGGCAGAGATCACGGGAGAACTGCTAGTTCAAGCAGGAAGAGTATATCAACGGCAGACTATTTTACCTTTTGGGGTTAATTTATCATCTTTTCCAGTAAAAGTCCATGATATTAATGCTTCCGCCATTGGGTGAGTACATTAGGAAGTTAAAAGGTTAATGTGTGCTTAAAGGATCTGTGGTTTTATGTAAAATTCTTTGGCTAAATGTCCTCATACGTTGACTTTTCCTCGTCAATGGCGCCGTTTTAGCACTGTGACCCGCTGACCTCTCAGTGATCCTTTGCTCTCTCTGTAGGATTAGTTGTAATGTTGATATAGTGATGATTTACGATCGGGAGTCTGTGCATTGTGTTGTATTCTGAAAGAACCAGATATTCTACGTTTGTGACTTTCTGTTTGGAGCTTTCTAACTGATGGTTTGGCAGCGGCCGGCGCTGAAAATAGACCTGCAGCATATCTCGAGTAGCACTCCAGGGACGCGCCGCTGCCGGACATGGAACTGTTCTGAAAGACTAGAGAAGAAGCGATTTGCTCCGCAGTATAATTCGCCGGCCAATCACAGCGCGGTCGCTGTATAGGGAAATGGGAGGTTAGAGGTCCGGTAACACCAATCCTGAATAAACAGAGCTTAAGAAATGGCACAGAAATGAGATTTTCTCACCTGTTGAAGGGAACTTCCTGCAGGATGCGATCACTACACAGAGACAGCAGACAGTTCTTCTGCAGCTGGAAGCACACAGTGAGGAGATGAATCAGGACACGGCTCATAAATAAATATGAGAAAATCCCTGACAAACCAAACCTCTCACAGCGTAATAATACTCTCAAATTTCTCTCATTACGTCATCTGCAGCGAGCATGCAGATACCTGCTGGTGGTTGGGGAACGTCCTCATGGCCTCCAGCAGCAGCTGAGTGACCGAGCTCAGCAGTCGGACCGGCATTCCTGCAGCCAGGTCCTGTTTGGTCAGATTGAACACACAGGCACTCGCAGCCAGCTGTACGTTCAGCGTGGCGGGATGATTCTTCATCCCCAACACCACCAGCTGCAGAGAGAAGGTGAGAGTGGGGGGTGAGTTTTTCAGGGGTCATCCCTAAATGTTTAACTAATAAATACTGCCAAAAGAGTAGGAACACACAAAAACAAGCTCTGAAATAAGGCAGGGTGTTGAGACGCTGTGAGAGGAGAGATGAGAGGATGAAGAGAATATTAAGATGTGCAGATTAACGTCAAGCCAAACCACCCAGGTAGAGATTATGTCTGTGGAGACACTGCACTGCTTTAATAAATCCACTGCTGATAGATGTGATTAAACTTTATATGAAGTTGGTGAAAGAGTTTCCTCTGACCTTCAGGATGTCGGCTCGTGGCGTCTCCATGACGTGCGTCAGGCTGAAAAGGTGAAACAGAGCTTCTCTCACAAATCCTTCCCTCTCACTGTAGCGACGCAGAGCCTCGCAGATCTGTGTCTCATTGGCTTCACCTGTTACCTGTTCACACACAAACATATTAACACAACAGCTCACCTGGGCTCCTGCACAGGTATCAGATCAAACATAAGATCATAGGCATACCTTAAGATTCCCCTCTCCAGACAGGAAGTCTGAGAATCCAGCATCTGTGGCCAACAGACCTACGAAACTCATCCCTGGCCTCTCCTCCACAAACGCTCTGACCGCTGCATCAGTCACCTGAAAGAGGCATGCAGGAACAAGAGATAGGAAAAGCCTGATTCATACTCCTGTACTAAACCTACATGGTGATAGCTTACACTGTCATGAGTACTGGCTCTGCAGCACTCTACACCAGTACTATCCTGCAGTGCATGTTTTAATGGCAAGTTCGGGTCTTGTGCCACATTTCCTGCTTGTTTGTGTACAGGACCATTAAGACTGGAGCTGATAAATATTAATTATCAGTTGAATATACTGCAGTTATTACAAAGAAGAGGAGACAGGAGGCCTGGTTTAATCGTCATCTGCAGCCATTTATCTCACAGCAGAGCACATATGAAATCATTGAAATCAGGTGTTCCAATTACTTCCATGTCCACAGGTGTATAGTATCAAGCACCTAGGCATGCAGACTGTTTCTACAAACATTTGTGAAAGAATGGCTCGCTCTCAGGAGCTCAGTGAATTCCAGCGTGGTACTGTGATAGGATGCCACCTGTGCAACAAGTCCAGTGGTGAAATTTCCTCGCTCCTAAATATTCCAACTTTCTGCAGAGTCAATGTCTACAGACCTCCAAACTTCATGTGGTCTTCAGATTAGCTCAAGAACAGTGCATAGAGAGCTTCATAGAATGGGTTTCCATGGCTGAGCAGCTGCATCCAAGCCATACATCACCAAGGTGCAATGCAAAGTGGCAGATGCAGTGGTGTAAAGCACGCCGCCACTGGACTCTAGAGCAGTGGAGACGCGTTCTCTGGAGTGATGAATCACACTTCTCCATCTGGCAATCTGAAGGACGAGTCTTGGTTTGGCGATTGCCAGGAGAACGGTACTTGTCTGACTGCATTGTGCCAAGTGTAAAGTTTGGTGGAGGGGGGATTATGGTGTGGGCTTGTTTTTCAGGAGCTGGGCTTGGCCCCTTAGTTCCAGTCAAAGGAACTCTGAATGCTTCAGCATACCAAGAGATTTTGGACAATTCCATGCTCCCAACTTTGTGGGAACAGTTTGGGGATGGCCCCTTCCTGTTCCAACATGACTGTGCACCAGTGCACAAAGCAAGGTCCATAAAGACATGGATGAGAGAGTTTGGAGTGGATGAACTTGACTGGCCTGCACAGAGTCCTGTATACATTTGCTATTTGGCAAAGCATGACCTGATGATGGAACAGCCTGCCATTGGCAGTAACACCCCATGTGACAACCATTGTGGGAAAAAAATAAGGTGGCTTATGCTAAACTAGCAGTGGAGCTGAATGAAAATTGATTTAAAAAAATGTATTAAAAGACATTCAAGTTACAGACGTGGATTTAATCTTTAAATGCCTCAGAAAGTCACCAAACTTCCAGGTTTGCTAGAAAAGCCTCTGTAAGGGACACAACATCACAGATAGCATCATTCCAATGGCATAACAGCAGGCTGTAGGAGGAAAAACAGTGACTGCGATTTATGGTTCAAGAGTTATTCAGCTTTTTTTTACATATATATTTGTCTCTTCTCATCATACAGGTGTCTCTCTCAGAGGGTTAAGAGACTGAAAACCTGTTGAAAATGGTGGCCGGTAAAGAGCTGCAGTTTGATCAGAACTGGACAACATTTCTTACTTAAAAGAAGAGCAAAGAAACATGCTGAAAGCTGGAAAATATGTGTTTTTTTTTTCTTGACTGGTTTTAGCAAGAGTTTAATTTAGCTGCTGGCTCCACTGATAGTGAAAAACAACTATGGCTGCCTGCTAAACTCACGTTTGAGTTAATTACCCTCTAAGTTTCTTCTCTTAAAGGTTCTGTCCTTCCCAAACACTGTATATGGGGCAGAAGGATGTGATAAATATCCCATGCCATGGAGATGTGAACCAGTCTATGTGTTGTGTCAGGTTATGAATAAGATTTCAAACATCAACACAACTAAAAGACACACTTAGACACACACCTGTTTCCTCCCTGATACATCCAGAGACACGAGGGCAGGCAGAATCCCCCGCTGGCTGAGCAGCTGACGGGCCACGTCAGAGGTGAACTGTTTATCATCACTAATGTCCAGGTGCTGCACCGAACAAAGAAAGACAGATCCTTAATCATCTCTGTGGAGAACTCTGTCACTGTAAGGACTAAAATATGGACATCTCAAACTATTAAACATGCAAACAAGCGTAAAAAGTGGGCAGCAACATCAGATGAGCTTTCATTTATAAAAAATGTAAACAAACATGCAAAGAGTAAACAGACCTGCAGTGCGTCCAGCTGCCCGATGACGCCCAGCAGCTGAGCCGTGCTCATCTCCAGCCTCTTCAGCTGGTGCAGAGTGAGCGAGCGCAGACGCTCCTTCAGTCCCAGCAGGGGACTCAGGTTAGTGACCGACGTGTTGGACAAGTCCAGACTCTCCAGACGAGGCAGAGAACAGACGTCCACCAGTCCCGAGTCATAGAAGTCCACGTTAGCCAGAGAGAGCGAGCGGAGGCCGTGCAGGGAGCTGAAGCGGTGCTGGATCGGTTCCTCCAGAGACGACATGGTCAGGCCCGTGAGGACGAGTCTCTGCAGCGACTCCTGCAGGCAGACGGAAGAAATACAAGTTATTATAAAGTTCACAGGAGGGAAAGGACATATTTACAGCAGGGATTTGACAATACTGTAAAAAGACTACTAAGCAACCTGACAAAGCCGCACACAGTAAAACTAACAGAATGCAGAGGCTCTTCTGCTTTAAGCCTAGCATATAAAGATTTTGAGGTTTATAATATGTCATGCTTAAAAGCGGAGCTGCAGACCTGAGAGACAAGAGATGAATGTATGACACAAATAGCCAAACCAACATGATACAGCACTTAAAATAACGCCACACTGTGAAGCTTGAGACTCCAAACCTATCAATAACACACACTGTGAAGCAGATCTGAACCCCTGAGCACATTAACAAATGTAAAAGTCACAGAAATAATTCTACACAGCTGTGTTTTAAGGATTTAGGCTGATGATGAACACGTTACAGCCAGCTGTAATGAAACAAGCTTGCAAACACATGGTTGTCCACTTCTATTTGTGCTTCAACCATGGCTAGTTTGAGTTATTTTAAGGCCCCAGGCAAAGACCAAGATGTGGTCCTTCTCCATTATACTAAAACTGATCACAGGGAGTGAACCAAATATTCTGAAGCATCTCCTTTCAGATCAGGACGTACCCAAATGGTAAATCTAAATTCCCAAATAGCTAGTAGCTCTTAAAGGAACATCAGAATTCAAACTCCTCCCATCTTAATATTTG
Source organism: Cheilinus undulatus (assembly GCF_018320785.1). Classification (NCBI taxonomy): domain Eukaryota; kingdom Metazoa; phylum Chordata; class Actinopteri; order Labriformes; family Labridae; genus Cheilinus; species Cheilinus undulatus. The sequence continues at coordinate 50,876,416 of NC_054871.1, read as the reverse complement.
AACATGTCTCTAGTCCTGGTGGAGCTTTGAAAAATAAGAAAAGATGTGTACTATTGGTGACATATTCATTCTTCTGACATAAATCAGACATTTAACTCTATTAAGCTCTTCCTTTGCTATAATTATAGATGGACCACAATAACTGGGTGAAAAATTCTATTTTAAATATTTCACTTATTAAAATTGACAATTCAAAAACTTCCCTCTTGTACCCAAAACATCTCACATCTCTGTTTTTAAGGTCAAACATGAGAGAAAATGTTGGAATGTGGGAGGATTACATAAAAAAACAGTAATACCAAAAGCATGATTTGTTACAACCAGTGCATCTCCCCCTCATGCTCGCTGGCGTTACCTGGCAGTACTTGTTGGTAGACAGACCCTGCAGGATGTCGGGGATGGTGAGATCTGCGTTGACTCTGGCGGCGTCCAGCTCCAGCAGCCGGTGAGGACACAGAGCTTTCTGGAAGGCCTCCGCAGAGATACGAGCCGTCCGTACACACGCTCGTCTCAGACGCAGATACTCACAGGATCGAAACACGCCGACTGTGCTGTCATTCAGCAGACCTGCAGGGGAGAGACAAAAGAGATCCAAGGTTTTTAATGAACACAAACATCCACGGCTCCTCTCCATCATTCAGGACACTGTGTGACAGGGGTTTGATGTTTTTAGGCCGGCTACACACGGGATGGTTTTATAATCTAAAATGATTCTGAAAACATGGAAGACAACAGACAAAAGGACAGTTTTTTCTTAAAGTTTTGTTCTCAGATAGTTATTTTTAGTGCTTTTATGATTTTGATATGAATTATTCGAGACAGAATAGTGGGTCAATTGATGGTGAGACACTATCAGGCAACATCAGATGCTCTGACATGACAGCGAGACTATCCGCGCCTGAGTTACGACTGATTTTTAACATCATTACCCTCTGAATGCACACAATAGACCAGGGGTGTCAAACTCAAGGCCCAGGTCCAAATATGGCCCTTGGAACCGATATACCTGGTCCACAAGACCATATCATATTTTTATTATAACTGGCCCACCAGTATGAAGTCTACAGATTTCCACCTGTTTAAAAGTGTAAACTTAACGTTGATGATTTAAAATGTCCTTCATAAGTCATAAAAAATCAAAGAAAGTAAAATGATAAAATAATTAGATAAAAAGTCTGGAATGTGGGAAATTCATTTGTGTTTTCATTTTAAATTTTGAATTTTGTATCTCACAATTACAATTTAAGCTAATAATTTGGAGCTTCTATTCTGACCTTTCAGATTCACAATCTTAAATTTTAAGACAAATTTTGCCCTTTTAAAACTTATGATTTCAAATTTTATGCGACGTTTTGACCTTTTCAACTCCTAATTTTGACTTTCAACTCAGACTTTGACCTTCTAGATCCACAACTTTAAATTTATAGTCATATTTTGACCGTTTTAACTCATGATTTTTAATTGTATCTCACATTTTTTACATTTTTAACTCCTAACTTTGATTTTTAATACCATATTTGGACCTTTTTATGCTCCCAGTTAAAATGTAAACTCATATTTGGACCTTTAAGCATTTTTGCATTTTATCTCAAATTTTGACCTTTTAAACTTGGAACTGAGCTTTCTATCTCATAAACTTACCTTTAAAAAATATTTTTAATTTTAGTTTCATCCTTTGACCTTTTCAACAAGTAAGTTTGACTTTTTATCTCATATTTTGACCTTTTAAACTTGGGACTTAACTTTGTATCTAATAAACTTACCTTTAAAAAATTATTAATTTAATCACTATTATTTTTACTTTTAATGTCATGTTTTGACCTTCTGAATTAATAAGTTTGACTGTTATCTCAGATTTTGAGACTTAAACTTATCATTTTTCCTTTTTTTTAAAATCTAAAAATTATTTATCATCATTTTTTTTTTCCTTTTGTTTCCCTTCAGTTATTACTGATGAAAATGAGGTTGACGGTTTATTGTTGAATGTTGACCGTGTTAGGCTCTCAGGTTAGACCTACATTCAGAATCCGGCCCCTGCTGCGACTGAGTTTGAAAACCCTGCAAAAGACAATTCAGCCGGACTGTGAGCCCACATACCTGCTGTTTACAGTAGAGATTTCACAGTGGAGATCCCACAAACAAAAGATCTCACAGAAAATCATCAACTAGCTGTCCTAGCTCATATTCTGCTTTGCAACAAGCAATAACACAACAAAATAGTAAAAAGAATGCATATAAAATCCCACTACAATATTTCACTTGGCTTGGGCAAGGTTGTGCTTATGTTTGTAGCCACACTGCCATGTTTGTGAGCCGTAAAAGTACACAACATGCAGATGGTAACGCCCTCTGGAGCTCGCTCTCATTGGCTTTTGTAAATATTCTGTTGGAGGCCGTCTAATCTGGAATCATTAATATACAACATGTTTGAGATCTACAGCCCAAGACTGAGAAGGCTCTGATGTCATCAAGACACTTCAGAGTTATTTGCACAAACAATCAGCCGTGATAAACCTTGAGTTTTGCTGTGCTCCCCTGACCACAGAGGGGTCACATAGGGCCTTAAACTGTCCAGTGAGTAGACACCTCAGGTGTTCTGTTCTCCAGGCTTACCTTCAGACGCCATCTTGCCGAGCAGCTGGTCTGCGAGCTCCTGAGGGAAGAGCACGGCCTCTCTGAAGCACAGCGAGCCATCAGGACGCTTCACACAGAACTGGTCCAGGTTCTGACTCACGTAGGTCAGACACAGGTCGGTCAGAGCCGGGGGCGAGGCCTCGTCCAGGAACATCTACAACATTTATTTATCAGATCAGTAACCAGAACATGTACAGGATTAAACTTTAAAGACACCACGCGATTGTCCTATTATGAAATTTTAGATTTTTGCGCTGTCCTACACTAAGAGTAACTGACTTCCTGTTTGGATCCAGACCTGCTTTTACTTTGAAAGAAAATACTGTACTTCATGTAGATCAGAGATAAGAAATGTAAATGTTTGATAATGTGAGGATCAGATGACTTCGCACTTGTCCACTGAGCTGACTTTGAGTTTTTTTAAAGTGAAACTAGACATAAAAGAGCCGTGGTGGATTAATTTTACATCACTATGGCTGAAGGGAGATGCTGGCGCAGCTTAAGCCATCTCAGTCACCATTTATGTGTTCACACTGCAGCATCCAATGGTCGTGCATGACCCTGAGAGCTCAGACTGAATGAGGGAAGTCAGGACCAACTGTGACAAATGTCTGTGGAGTTTTTATAAGTCCCACTGACAGAGGTCAAAGTCATCTATTGTCTTATGACATTTCATAAAGCTACAAACAGTAATAAAGCCACTCTTACTGTCTCTCTCTCACACATAAATACTAATAGCTAAATAAGATGAGTATTCAGCTGGAAGTAAACAGGTAAGCTATTTACTGCTCATTTATTTGCTTTATTATAGTTAAGGAAGTCACATCTAAAACACCATGCGGTCGTCATGGTGCTTTAAGATGCTGTCTGACAGTTTACAAAGGGAAAAAAGCCCCAAAGTTGGGGATTCTGCTCATAGTTCTGCTCTCACTGTTGGAGCGTGTGTAGCTGTACGACCAAAATAACAAACATGTCAGAAACCCATCTGACCAGTCAGGAACAGCCGGTCGGGCTGTTGTGTCCCCCTTTTACATTGCATGATGAACAATGTACGCTCAAACTGAAAGTTGGTGCAACTTCCAGGCGTGTAACTCATCTACTGAAAATCCACACTTCATGCCTGGCTTTAAACAAAGTGTGCAGAAAGGAACGCTAAGCATGCAATGAATTGTGATTTTAAAACTACTGCACCAATTACAGACCTTAATTGATCACAGATAATGCACCAAGGCAGATAGTGCTTTATTAATATTGCCACAGCTTCACTTTTGCTGTTAAATAAAGAGGATTAGACTTTCCCTCCCCAGTCCTTTTCAAGCGTTTTTATGTCTCCTCTGGTTAAATGTTTCTCTTGAAGCATAATAGCAGCAGAGGAGTTGTAATATCCTATTTACTGGATTTAAAATCCTCTCTTAATATGAAGAAAACAGGCTTTGACAGAGCAGCTTTACATGAGAGTTACATGATTACCAAACCAGGAAACCATCTGACATTTAACTGTAACATTAATCTGGAAACAAATCTCTCCTCACAGCCAGGACTAAAATAGTCTCAGTGGGAAATGCTGTAGAGGTTTAGAGAGATTTACACTGTCTGCAGGTGTCTGCCTGCAGTTTTTGACTTTAAATAACATAAACGAGCTATCATTGGGTGCCTATGCCCTTCGTTTCTGCAGCTACTGTATTACATTTGTATAGATATGGTCTGACTTATGCTGGTCTGACTGGTATGGTGTGGAAGTCTCTGGCCCCGTGATAGCTCCGTTAGACATAATGAATGTCTAATTAGATACATTAATAACATGCAGACTGAACTGTCCAAGCAGCTGTTTGGCTTTAAATAAGAGTGAACTGATGATGATGATGATGGTGAGATGATGAACGTGTGTTCAGGTGAGCCGTTGCAGGTAAAAACAGACCGTGTTTAGCATCCTGAAGGCCGGGCTCTGTCTCTAACGTTCTGGGCTCTTCTCCTCCACAGATTAGCCCGTTGGCTCGTTAGCTGTGCGGCTCCGTTCACCTGTGGTCACCTGTACGTCGGCCTGTTGTTCGCTTTGACGGACGGTAAACGGCTAACGTTAGCCCGCGACTAGCTCGCTCGCTGTCCCCGCTGAGTGACGTCACAGCGTGCGCAGAGGTGTCGGAGCGTGTTCACTGAAGTCATTTTGAAATAAACCTGAGACTGCTGCGGGGACAGACTGGCGGTCCTCTAACACCTGTCGGTTCAGTTCGGGACCAGAATCACGGTAAACAAAGGTCACGGCACCGGAACTACATCAACCAGAGGGCGGGGCGACGGAAGACTGGTGTGACGATTCAAGTAGTAACCGTGTAAACTGGTGACCTTCTGTCGAATGCATCAAAAGCAGGGGCGATTTTAGCATCAGACCTTTAGGGGGCTCACTTCCTTTATAGTGGTGGGCGATACTGCAAAATTTAGTCTTGATCCGTTATCAAGTAAATACCAAGGCTATTATAGTTTAATAAAACTAAAATTAGTTTTATTTTTTATTTTATCTTAATTAGTTTTATCCTTAGTTTTAGTCTTTGACACAACATACTGACTGACACCTACACCCAAGTCTGGGGGCTTTAAAATTGCCTGAATCAACTGGTTAAGTCTTCAAATAATGGTACCATTATTTTAAGTCTTAACCAATTAATAACCAATAAACCAACCAATAAATCAACCTAGTTTTATGCCTGAAGTTGTAGTCAAACATCACCTTTAAATAAATGAAATAACTGAAGAGTAGCCTGTTAGAATATGTTTTTAAAAATGTATGATGTTCGCTCAGCCCTGACATGTATCATAAAAACCCAAAACTTATACTAAAACTAATAAAAAGAAACTAAAATGAAGCTTTTTGCAATATAAAAACTAAACTAACAAACCAGCAGTAAAAACTAATTAAAGTTAAACTGAAATTGATTTCAGAAAGTGAAAAAGAAATAAAAATTAAAACTAATAAAAATCCAGAACGATTATAACCTTGCTAAATACATCACTGATACATCACTGATACTTCATATTTTATATATAATTTTTTTTTTTTTTTGGAATATTTTTTATTGACCTTTTTTTACATTTTCACATTCAATCAAAATAGCATGTTGTAGCAACATAACTGCTCAGGATCAGAAAAAGAAACATTCATACATTGCTGGGGCACACAACACACATACACACACTTACACACCAGTACACTGCATCATTATTATATAGAATATAATTGATTAAAAAATGAATCAATGAATAAATAAATTTAAAAATAAATAAATATGTGAACAATGATAAAGAAACTATTGTTAATCTGTATTATTTTTTATTATTAGTATTATATTTCATTTATTTATTTTATAAATAATTCTTAAATATAATAAAACAATATAATATAATATATATACAACATAAATAGACTTACTCTTCCACTCTTCTTTGGTAGTTTCTCTGGTCTACCTTTATCAGTCTCTGTTTTATAACCATCAGAAGACACCATGTAGGTCCTTTTTCAGGGTCTGAAATCAGACACCTCCTCTCTGCCTGACCTGCCGAGAATTCCAACGAGAAACAAGCTGGACTACCGCAAGATACTGGGATAAAAGTAGGTCTGTTTACTTTGGGAATTAAAAAAATGACTCTTACATGAATGAAGTCGTTCAAAGAGATCAGAAGCATGATTTTATAAGGTTAAAGTTGCGCATTTTTGTGAAAGTAATGTTTATAACATCAAATCTCCTTTTACCAGGTTTAAGCCTTACATGTATATGATAGTGAATAAAGACTGGGGTATTGGAGTAAACTAATAATTTTATGCCAATTAAATCTTGACTTTATCTGATTTCAATTGTGATCTGACAAGATAAAAATCTACATTAATAATGCCATTATTTATTTAAATTGAAGGTATGATTTAACAGGTGTAAAGGTATTGAATCTGCAAGATTAAAATGTCAAATCTATTATGTTCTTAGAGCCGTCCAGGTCAAAGCTCTGCTAATGTGTGCTTTCAGTCATTACTTTCGCTTAAGTAATCGCAACAAAGCAATATAAACTCGTTATTCTGCAACATTTTTGTCCTCATTTTACTGAAGTTGTAAATTTACTGTGTTAAAGTTGTATATCTAAAGACATGCATTAAAGACGTAAACTTATCAGGTTGAAGAATATTTACTAGAAACACATCAACGACACTGTAAAGCAGCTTTATTTAGATTTCATTCAGGGAAGCGCAGTCTGCTTTACACTGAGGGTTTAAAAGTATCAACAGTTATTTCCACAATCATAAAAACACTTTAAGATAGCTTTAAAAAATCATATCAGACACAAGACATAGAAATTAAACAGTGGGAAGCATTTAAAGGCAATAGAAAGGCCAGATCATCTGGCAGCTGGAGCCTTTGATTGTTTCGGTAGTCCAGCATTAAAGTGCATCACAGTAATTTAACCTGGTGAATACAAACGCATGGATACATTTTTCTACTTGGATTGGGACGAAATTTGACAAAAATCAGGTTGGAAGTTTATCTAAATAGAGTTGTATATGTATTTGATCAAAATGGTAAATTTATATACACCAAGCCGCAAATCTACGTAGATAACCTGGTTGGCGAAACGGAGGTAAAACGTTTAATAAATTATTTGCCTGTGGGTGGCGGTAATGTGCCCTAACTCTGAAACCCAGCAGGAGAAGAAGACGCATTCCTGCATACAGTCACCAGTTAACACGGCCACGGATTGCACCGTGACACCAGGGAGGACGATTACAAAAGTAGGAAGAGAGCTTGAGCGGCGTGATCTGTCTGCTTAGAAACAGAGTTTAAAGTGATTATAACGCGTTTTTCAAAGCCATATGGTGCGATAATCACCTGCATCGATTGCGGATCGTAGGAGAAATATTGAAACCATCGCCGGTTAATTTATTGACCAAGGTCACAGCGGGTGTTTGGATGAAGGGCTCAGTTTTAAGGTGATTTAATGTTAGATAAATCCCGGTGATTTTATATTTAATAAACCCAGAGAGCAGAAGGATGGCCGGGCTGATCAACTTTGAGGACGAGAAGGAGGTGAAGCAGTTTCTGGATAATCTGGGGGTGGAGTACAGCTTCCAGTGTTACAAAGAGAGGGACCCTGAAGGTAACACTGACACACTGCACACCTGCTGCACGTGCTGACTTTATAAATGATTTTTCATAGGGTTGTAAAAAAGTCCGATAATTCTGTACTTGTCTGTACTGCATGTTAGAATCAGTACGATCTGTTATTTTATTGACTGCTAATTTCAAACGTTAAACATCTATTTTATTGGACGGTATGTAGCAGAGCAGGGGTGTCAGACTCAGTCACAGCAGGGGCCGGATTCTGAACCCGGGTCTAACCTGAGGGCCTAACAGGGTCGATGTTTAACCATAAGATGTTAACGTTATTTTAACCATAAATAAATTATGGGGGTAAAAACCTTGGCACAGATGATGAATGATTTTGCGATTAAAAGGTGAACATGCTAAGTTAAAAACTCAAGATCTGAGATAAAAAGTCAAACTTATGAGTTTCAAAGGTAAAAACATGACATTTAAAGTCAAAATAATGTTTTTAAAAGGCAAAATATGAGACAGAAGATTGATACCTTAAATTTTAAAAGTAAAAAACAGAGATAAAATTCCAAATCATAATTTTAACAGTCAAAATATGAGGTTAACATTGAACTCACGAGTTTCAAATGTCAAAATATGAAATAAAATGTTTAAAAAATCATGTGTTTTTAAGGTTAAAAAAAGAGATAAAAGTTAAAGTTGGGAGTTGAAAAAGGTCAAAGAGATAAAAGTCAAAATCATGATTTTAAAAGGTAAAAAAATTAGATAAAATTAACAATCATGAGTTTTTTAGGTAAAAAAATTGAGATAAAATTTAAAGTTAGGAGTTGAAAGATGTCAAAATGTGAGATAAAAGTCAAAATCATGATTTTAAAAGGTAAAAAAATGAGATAAAAATTAAAATTAGGAGTTGTTAAAGGTCAAACATGAGATATGAGTCAAAATCATGACTTTAAAATGTCTAAATAGGATTTAAAATTTAAAATTATTAATTTAAATGGTGAAAATATGAGATGAAAAGTCAAAGTTATGAGATGCAAAGGTTAAAATATTAAATAAAAAGTCAAAACCATAACCTTTAGTCATAACTGTGAGATGCAAAATTGAAAATATAGAGAAAAGGTAAAAACACAAATTTCTTCCCCACGTTCCTGACTTTTTATCAAATTATTTTTACTGTTTACTTTTTCTAATTGTTATGACTCAGCAAGGATATTGTAAAACATCGAGGTTAAGTTTACATTTTTATACTGGAGGAAATCTGCAGATCTCATACTGGTAGGTCAGTTATGATAAAAATATTGTATGATCTGGTGGGCCGGGTTTAACTGCACCACGGGCCGGATTTGGCCCCTGGGCCTTGAGTTTGACACCTGTGTAGTAGAGGAATGAACTAGAGCTGGGTGACACATACAGACACATATGATTTATCTCAATATTTATGTTTTTAGTGAAATAACAAATGGTTGTCACAATACCAGGATTTAAAACTCTAATATTAGTCGGGTAAAAGTCATACTGAAACCAGTTTGATTCTATAGCAACAACAACAGAAGTCCAATGCAAGCAATATAGGGTATTTTTTCATTGTAAAAAAATCATACAAACTTCTACATGCTGTCTACATTGTGCAAAAACTCTGGTAATATTTCCATACATTGAGGTAACCAAAATTTCCTACCCACTTAGAGTTTCCTTTTAAAAAAACAAAAAACAAACAGACAAAAAAAAAAAAAAAAAAAAAATCAAATCCACATTGTTCTAATGACTGGTGGTGTCAAAACCCAGAAACTTTATAATCTTAAGTCAAATTTTTAACCAACTGAGAGAGAGCAATATCTTCATGTCACAATATTTTAACAACTTTTTTAAAGAAAGTGGGTAAAACTGTTGAGTAGTGAGTAAAAATGTCATCAATATATTCGTACAGTTTAGATGGCATGAAGGCGTCTGCTTGCAACTTCTGAATATTAAAAATAATTTTAAAAAATTTTAAAAAAATTGTTTTTTATGTATATAAATGTTATTTGAATAATATTTAATTTAGACCCATTCCTTTGGTTCTACCCACTCTTCCAAAAGTTGCCAATGTATTTGTAGATTTTAGACAGTCCCCCCTCAAAAATAAACCCATATTGAATTCTTTCTGATACCAGGGAAACATAAATATAAGACGGGCAAAGTTGGGAAATTTTTGTTTTTAGTTTCCAAACATTTGCATACATACTTTTACATGCTTTCAAAATTGTGCAAAAACATTGACCACGTCCCCATAAGTAATGTGGTTGCCAAAATGTTCCATCCAAGACCATGTGCTCTGGCATGATTCAATCTTCATTTTGTAGAAATCAGTGAGATTTAAAGGGGATATATTGTGCAAAAATCACTTTTTAAGGCTTTTCTAACAAAAACATGTCCACAACCCTCTCGTACTAGACCCCTTTCTCCATCTTTCAGAAAATGTGTGCTGAAACAAGCTGTTCTTGTATTTTCCCCTCATGACCTCATGTGGTGAATCAGCATCCGCCCCCAGGTTTGGTTGGCCCTTCCCGCTCCTCTCCTTATCTTCCTCTCAGCTGTAGCTGAAATGCTGGATAGCTCAGTGGGTTACCCTGGTAAAATATGTCCCCTTTAAATACAGAATTTTTATCATTAGTCATATGTTAACCAAAAGAGAGAGAGTGGAGAAAGAGTGAGCACTCTCTAAACTGCATAAGAACCCTGGCAACTTTCAGTAAAATGGGAAGAACTGGCCAGTACTGAGAGAAATCCTGCTCCTCGCCAGTTCTGACTTTTCCAAGTGTTGTCCATGTATTGGTGTGATTTAGATGGTTAGCAGGAGTACCCTAAAACTTATGACCATTTAAAATGAAAAATTGCCCAGCACTGAGAGTATAATACTTCTATTTTGTTGCTCTGGTATTGAAAATGAATCAGTACAATCTTATTTTTACCAATTCAAATCCTCTTGGAATAAAATTAAATTAAATAAAAAGTATATTATTTAGACTGGCTCCTCACCAGTTCAACTCACTTGTCCAAAAGTTGCCTCTGTTTTTCCTCGATTAAGACAGTTGGCAAAGGAAAAGTGAGAGGAACCTGCAAGGGATGAGTCTAAATTAGGCTTTTTATAATTTAATGTAATTTTATTCAAACAGCATTCATATTAAGAAAGATAGAATCACACTGGGACTTGTTTGGTACCACTGCAACAAGAACAGAATTATAAGGCATTCAGTATTGGGCAATTTTTGTTTTTTAATGATTTTTTATAAGTTCTAAATTGCAGATGGGCTGCACGGCGGCACAGGGGTTAGTGCTGTTGCCTCATAGCAAGAAGGTTCCTGGCTCTCTTCCTGGTCAGGGCTTTTCTGTGTGGAGTTTGCATGTTCTCCCCGTGCATGCGTGGGTTCTCCCCGGGTACTCCGGCTTCCTCCCACCATCAAAGACATGCTCATCAGGTTGATTGGTGACTCTAAATTGGCTGTGGGTGTGAATGTAAGTGTGTCTGGTTATCCGACTCTATATGTCAGCCCTGTGATTGACTAGCGACCAGTCCAGGGTGTACCCCGCCTCTCGCCCAATGACAGCTGGGATAGGCTCCAGCCCTCCAGGACCCCCAACGGGATAAATGGTACAGAAAATGGATGGAGGGATGGATAAATCAGAGATATACATTGACAACACTTAAAGAGCTGGTGAGGAGTGGGGATTTCACTGACTACTCACCAGTTTCACCCACCTTACCAAATGTTGTCAACATATTTAAGAGAGAGCTCTCTCTCTCATGTGGTTTAGTTTATGACTGAAGGTCCTGAACCTTCTGTGGTTAACACTGATCACTAAAATAATAGATGTTTGATTGTTTTGAAACACATGAAATTTAAGGTTAAAAAACATTTTTAAAACCTCAATTTACATAAATGTTGTCAATGATTTTCTACAATTTAAAAAGCGTGGAGTTTACCTTTCTCAATTCTTAATTTCTATCAATAAAAAACAGGAAGTTACCCTATATCAGGTGTCTCTGACTCATTATTTGTTTCTGTTGTATCAAGCAGGTTTGGTTGGATTTTTACTATCAGATGTTATCATTCTGGTGTCCTGACTGTCCCGGTGTTTTTAGTATCTGTGTGGTGTGTTTTTCTGCTCAGGCTGTCAGAGACTTGCTGACTACCTTGAAGGTGTGAAGAAGAATTACGAGTCTGCTGCTCAGGTGCTGAAACACAACTGTGAGAATAACGGACACGGAGAGAGCTGCTATAAACTGGGAGCATACCACATCACCGGCAAAGGTAACACAGCAACTTTCAATCATAATGGTTTTGATTTTCCTGTCTCCCTGAGAGATTCCAGAGCTGGAAAGAGTCCCCATGGTACCCTGAGCTGGGTTTTTGTGTTTTTCAGTCAGCTGTGCTGTCCTGGCCAGTTACCTCTCTTAAGTTCAGGATTAACGTCCACGCAAAGTGATAAAAGAAATGTATTTGAAGTTTACAAAACAGAATACTGCGATTTAACACCAGGCCAATTTTCAGTTCCCAAAAAATGCAAAGAATGCAAAGTTAAGTTTAAGTACCCTAAAGAATTAAATAGGAATTTCTGCTCTGGAATGTTGTGGGAATGTCCATGATTGTGTGGAAACCACACCAGGCTGTAAGAAAGACCCGCCACTCTAAACCTCCAAAAACTGCAGTTAAATTATTCCAGCATTATTATTCCAGACTAAGTTGAAACTTGAGTTGCACTATATGGACAAAAGTATTCAGCCACCTGACCATTGTATTTAAATACATGTTTTCTAATATGGAGTTGCAGCCAAACACAGAAATGATTTTTACTCCACAGAACATGCTTCCCCTGCTCCACAGTCCAGTGTCGGTCTGCTTTACACCAGTGGTTCTCAACTGGTGGGTCAGGGCCCAAAAGTGGGTCATGGAGCCATGAAAGACCAAAGTCAAAATACATTCATACAATTTATTTGACTCTATTTCCATGATAAAAAATATATTTTTGTAATTTTCTTGAGATCTAAACATATTTAACTCCTTTTCTGAGGAACACAAACCTGGCTGTCTTGCCTAAATGTTTTAGTTTAGAATTTCTAGACTACATCCAAAATTTACACCTTACAGTTGGAAATGAAATAGAGTACAATCTGTGTGTGCATATCTGTCAAGGGTTTCTATAATGTCCTGTCTCTTCCTTCTGTCTCAGTATATTCCAAATGAGATACAAACTTCTGCATTCATTATTTAAAAAATTTGACATGTTGAAAATTTTTGGAAATTTTGCTCGATTAGGAGTTGGTGTTGGGTCGTGAGGCAAGACTGGTTGAGAATCACTGCTTTCCACCAGTGGTTCCCAACTTTTTTCCATTGACCCCCCCCCTCACATATCTGAGAAGAGCTGTGACCTTCTATGAAAAAATGAAAAAAAAAATGGCTTATTACTGTCAAAAATACATATTGATTTGAATCATTTTCATGATTTAAAGCCAAATGAAATAGCCTAAAACACAAGTGTTATTACCAGAAAACTTTGGTATGATCCATTCATGTGTTTTATCATGATTTTAGATCATTTGAATGACCCAAATTTTAACAGCCTCAGAGCAGACAGGCCATCACTCTGGCGCCCCCCCCCCCCCAAGGGGTCCCGGACCCCCAGGTTGGTAACCAAGGCTTAACACCACACTGTAAACGGCAACATCAGTTTTACTCAGAAACATTGAGTTAAATTAACTCAGTTTGTAACCTGTTCTAAATACTTACTATAAACAAGTTACTTGTACTTCTTGGCCATAGCAGCTAAAGGGCTCAATTTACTTTAGTTTGCTTGGTGTAAACAAATTAAGAAAAGGTAGTTAAATTTCAGTTGTGTTTACTTAAAAATCCAAAACAGTGATTACAAGTCTATTTTTATGAGCTGATAGAACTCATTTCAAGTTTTAATTGACCAATACTCAAAAAATGTAGGTATTTTTGTTATAACTCAAATTAATCGAGTTATGACAAATCTGCAAAGTTTTTCCAGCATGCCTTTGGGCACTAAACCTTTATGTACTATGAGTGAAGTTGCTGTCTCAATTACTGAGGTCCCACCTATGGGGGATGATGTTAATTTTAATAATGTCAATGAATGTTGGATGGCACACTGACATCAATGAAATATCAACTACCGGTTCAGTGGGTCACTAACAGCCATTGTTGCAAATGGTTGCACTAGTTAGTCCACTGTAGATGAAATGATAACTTAAAAAAGAAACTTTTTCAGTGAGTACAATTTGACATTTGAAGGTAAGCAGTTACTTATATTAGTTTGAGTTCTGTGAACTTATTGGTGTTTACAGTGCACTTAAAATATTACGTATTGCACACTCATAGTAGATGGTTAGCCTAAGTCCTGCAAACTTAAATTAATATTTGAATCTCAGTTTTGAGCACTTAAGATAATTGATTTAAACTAGAAGTGAATACTTAAATAGTTCACTTAGTACAAATACTTTACACTAAGAATATATTTTTTAAACTCACAAAAATCAAGTGTAGTTTAATTGTTATTTTTGAGTCAACAAGTCTGCATATTTTTCCTTAAGCTCAACTAATTTTATTTTATAGTGCAGCTGCTGAGAAGCATCCCCATAGCATGATGCTGCCACCACCGTGCCATCTGACACTTTGAAGTGGACTTGGACATAGAAACCCATTCATGAAGCTGCACAGTTTTAGTGTTCACATTGATGCCAGTGGAAGTTCAGAGCTCTTCAGCTATGGAATCTGTACAACGTTGGAGACTTTTGCCCACCATGATCCTTAGAGGTCGTTGACCCCACTCTGTGATTTTAAATGGGCTTCCGCTTTATAGCCAAGTTGCTGTTATTCCTACACTCTTCCACTTTCCAATAATATCACTTACTGTTAAATGTGGAATATCCAGCAGGGATGAAATTTCATGAACCATCTTATTGCAAAGGTGACATCCATCCCAGAACCATGCTGAGGTCACTGAGCTCTTCAGAATGACCTGTTTAGGATCACTGATGTTTATGAATAGAAGCTGCACGGACACAGGTCTGATTGAAACGCATTAATTCAGTAATTACCAGGTATGGACAAATACTTTTGTCCATATTTTTTATGTTGACAAAATTGAAATATTGGAAGCCTTTTGGCACCCTTTCTTTCTTTGAGTTTAAAATATTAGATGAACAAATATGAGCAGAGTAATATTGTGTATTGCATTAATACAGTGGCCACATTTCTGTGCAGGAATGTAGCCAAAACATTAGTGGAGCAATGTTTTCAACATAATGTTGTGAAGTCAGAGTGACTGTACTTGTGGCTCACATGAATGTGTGCTTCTCTCTCCAGGTGGAGTGGCAGAGTGTCTGAAAACGGCGTACTCATGTTTTATACGATCCTGCAAAGCCGGAGGGAAGAAGTCTGTAGATGCCTGTCACAATGTGGGTTTGTTAGCTCATGACGGTCGGGCGTTGGAGGGAGAACCTGACCTCTCAGCCGCCCGAGAATACTATGAGAAAGCTTGTGCCGGAGGTTTTGCCCCTTCCTGCTTTAACCTCAGCGCCCTGTACATCGAAGGAAACTCCAAAGGCCTGAAACCGGACATGACCAAGGCTCTGCTCTACGCTAACAGAGCCTGTGAGCTGGGACACGTGTGGGGCTGTGCCAACGCCAGCCGCATGTACAGACTGGGAGACGGAACAGAGAGAGACGAGAAGAGAGCGGAGGAGCTGAAGAACCGAGCCAAAGAGCTGCACGGGTTAGAGAAGGAGAGGCAGCTCAAGTTTGGAGAATGAACTGGATTAGGATTAAATCAGCAGCAAGAGCTCGATTAGAGAAAGGTTTAAACTGGATTAAAATGATCCAGATTCTGTTTGCTGTTTTGTCCACCAAGGATCTAATAATCAAATTCACTTTTTCCTTTTTAGTCAAAGAAAAACTGGATCCTAATAAACATCAGGGGATCTGATTCAGTTTTTCTTTGGTAAACTGAGCTGCATTACCTGATCCCTGAAAGGAAAAGTTGATTACCAAATCATGATCATTTTTAACAGGATAAAATCTTGGGAAGATTCAAGCCAGGATTAGATTACCTGATCTAATCTCTTACAGCCAGGATTCAAGATGTTCATATGTGTGTATGTGGTTATGTAAATAAATAAAAAAAAATATTTCAGGGTTCAAATGTAGGATTTATTATTTTTCAGTCTGTTGTTGAAAGGGAAATGTAATGTATGCCTATTTTCAAAAGTACATCATCACTCAGTGTCTGAAAGTCAAAGGGGTTAATGCAGGGGTGTCAAACTCATATTGAGTCTAGATTTGCTCCAATGAGAGGGCGGACTAGTTAGGCCAGCAGTGTCAAAGTCAATCACGGATTCTGAATTTAGGCCTAACCTAAAGAGCCTAAGAAAGTCAACATTTAGCCATAAACTGTCAACCTCATTTTCACAGGAAGTAAAATATGCAAATAATGAATAATGAATCATTATGAGATGGAAAAAAGTCGAAATGATAAGCTAAACCCTTCAGCTACTGAGTCTAAAAATGGCGATTTGGACATATTTTGTTATTATGGCTGTAAAATAGTCAGGAAATGCCCTAAGTCTGAGAGCTTTGGTCCCTTTTCCCAGGAGTACTTGAACTTGACTTTTCAACATCTGGTTAATGATTATTGCACATTATATGAAACTGTCAGCAGTTTAAAAGAAGAAAAACACATAAATGGATTTGTTTTTCATGGCTTTTATGAGAAGAAATTTTGTTATTGCTCATGAAGTTTTGATTTGACATTTGAAATGTGAACCTATACATGTTTAGAACAATCACCAGTCATTTTTGAGTCTAGGACTCTGGGTGTGCAAAACACAGTGCAAAAGATAACTATATACATAGGCAACAATTAGTGCAAATAAAGGTGGAAACATGCATTCTCAACATTCTCCAGTAACATATTGTTATTGCACATGACAGACACGCATAAATGCCACTATCTAACGCTATTTTTAGAAAAGAAACTCCACTCTCACTCGCTCTCCTTTTACTCTCTTCCTTCACTCTCCTTTCTCACTCGTCTTCTGCCAAAGCTGCCGTTTTCATGGTGCTGTTCGACATTACCATAATATATATACCACACATCATATATTGCTGGAAAGCACAGATTCTCAGCTCTCTGTCAGCCTTGGAATTTTTTAGATTGAGCAAACCTTCAAGGAGTTACAGTGTTGAGAATCTGTGTTGCGGTACTTAGTTCTGGTGTTTTGCTATGAATGCCCACATGATATGGTTGTGAGTACTGTAATGAACCATATATGTGCGCGTGCCCACAATTCTCAGCTTTCCAACACCGTTGGAATTTTTCTGATTGGGCACACTTTGACAGAGTTATGGTTATAATACTCTGGACGTATAAAATCAGCGCTGGCGCCGGGTCAGTAGGTAAAGGGTTAAAGGCTCAAAGTCTGAGATTTAAAAAAACAAGCTTATTAGTTCAAAAGGTTAAAAAACAAAATTTAAAGGCAAAAAAATGTTTTTAAAAGGCAAATATATGAGATAGAAAGTCAAAATCACAAGTTTAAAAGGTCAGTATGTGACTTAGAATTTTAAATGTGAATCTTGAAGGTCAAAACATCACAAAAGTAAAAATCATAAGTTTGTCAGAATTGTTTGATTCAAAATTTAACACTTAATCATTTTTCCACCTTCCTGACATTTTATCTAATTATTTTTACTCTTTTTCAGATTTTTATAATCAAACAAGGGTATTTTAAATCCTTAAGGTTACATTTTTATACTGGAGGGGCCAGTTATAATGGAAAGATCGTATGATCTTGCAGGCCGGATACAGCTGTACCACCGGCTGGATTTGGCCCCCAAGGACACCCCTGGGTTAATGCAATTTTTGTGACTTACATTCTCTTCTCTTTCGTCCATGCAAATAAGCATTTACAATCCATCTAATACCAGAACTCTCTGCCCCTCCTCTTATACCAACAGCAGCCTGTACATCATTTCTGTGGCTCTGGTTTGGTATCCATTAATGCCATGTGCAGTGAAGCTGCTGCTGATAAGAATGGATGGGACCCAATTAATCATGAGCTAAGAGGCTAGCGGTGCTTCTTTTCCCTCATGTTGTCATTCATTTCTTTTTCTTTTTTTCTTTTTTTCCTGAAATGGGGGTACTGTTACAAGATGGGCCACAGAAGCCATGAGAGATGAGGGTGAAAACTAGTCAACACATGATCAGATCAGAATCACTAATATGGCCAGTGGTGGATCCAGGATGTGTGAGGAGCAGGGGCGAAAATGATTTAAGGCATCCTGTTGTATGAAGTGGAGGAATAGCACACAAAAAGTTGTAAGAAATGGTTTGAAACCCTGGTGAAGATATAAAATTATGATTGTACCCACTAAACCTCTGAAACAGACAGTTATCAACTATTTATCCATTCACCACTCAAAGATACTCCAGGGAGGATGTCAGTGAAAATAAACTTTATACTGAGGAGCTTATAGCACTTGAATGCATTTTCTCCACTACTGGACATTAGCCATAGAGCACTGATCATCAACTGGCGGCCTGAGGGCCACATCAGGCCCCCCAAAGCTTCCTGTCCGACCCCCGAAAGATCATTAAATTCAGAAAAGGAGGAAAAGAAGATGTTGTGGTTTTAAGAGTATCCTTTGGCTTTAAATATCTGCAGCTGTTACATCCATCCCACAAACAACATTAAAATAGTTTTAGAATGACTGAACATTTGATCTGTTTTTACAGGAATTTATTGTCATGATTATTAGATATTTAAAGAAGGGTTAAGGTTGGCAGCAATGTTGCAAAAATGATCAGATAAAGCGGTGAAAAGGGGTTAAAGAGTAGCAAAAATGGGTTAGAAAGTGGCACAAAGCCACAAAAATTGGCAGAAAAAGTGGTGAAAGGAGGTTAAATTGTGACTAAAATTAGTAAAAGAGAAAAAAAAGGGGCAAAAAGTATCAACAATTGGTTACAAATGTCAAAAAGTGCAAAAAAAGTAATGAAAAGGGGTTAGAACGTGGCAAAAATGGATAAAAGAGTGGCACAAAGGGGATAATACATGCAGGAAAAGTGGGTCAAAAGGGGTTAAAATCTTGCAAAAAATGTTTAAAGAGGAAAAGGGGGACAAAAAGAATCAAAAATTGGTTACAAACATCAAAAAAGTGCAAAAAAATGTATGAAAAGGGGTTAGAAAGTGGCAAAAATAGATAAAAGAGAGGCACAGGGGACAAAATATGCAGAAAAAATGGTTTAAATGGGTTAAGAATGGCAACAATTGTGTTTAAAGAGGAAAAAGTATCAACAATTGGTTACAAACGTCAAAAAAGTGCAAAAAAAGTGATGACAAGGGGTTAGAAAGTGGCAAAAATGGACAAAAGAGTGGCACAGAGGGGATAAAACACGCAGGAAAAGTGAGTCAAAAGGGGTTAAAGAATGTCAAAAAATGGTTTACGAGTCAAAAAGGATTACAAATGTCCAAAAATGGTTAATATTGGTGCCAAATCAGAATTGTGGAGGTCCCATTCTCTTGGATTTTCAGGGGCCCAGGCCTGTGTCCTTGTGTCCTGCTACATGATAGATAACAGGGATCGATCTCACTGATAATGACTAAAAATGTCCTGTAGTTTGAAATAAAATACAAATACTATTAAAACAGTCAGTCAATCAGAACAAAATATTCATTTAGATTTTGTTTATTTGAAAGTCTGGCCCCCAGAGTTTCTGTCGAGACTGAATCCGGCCCATGTGCAGATGTACTTGATGAGCCCTGCCATAGAGGGAACTTTATCAGGCTATTAGAGGGCACTTTGTCTAATTTGGTCAACTTTTTTATTTATTTCACCTTTATTTAAGTCTCAAAAATCACTGAAGTTTCACTCATTTACAACGATGTAAATAACCAAACACACAATAAAAACCAAACCAAAAGCATCCAAAGACTAATCAGTAAAAGCAATTACACATTGTGAAGAGATGACTTAAAAGCATCATCTTAACTTGTCCAGGAGGAACTAGAGAAACTTTGTTATAATTTGATCCATATTTTAAGAGCATAAAAGCTAAAAGCTGATTTTCCCAAATCAGAGTAAACCCTTGGGACTTAGACAGTCGGTAGAGCAAGATTGGTAATGCCCATTGGTCCAGTTCAGCATAGATGTTATGTAAGAAGGTGTACTTAAAATCAGGGTTTTAAAGATATATATAAGTATTTTTCACATCTCTGTGTCTGAAGACCAACCAACTTTGTTATACTTGGAGCACACTATAAAGGGAAATATCACTGTATTTTCTTTAAACACACCTGTGGCCTACCTGTGAGTCCACCAGTGGATGAGACACTGATGTATCAGAAAGTTGTACCATAGTAAAGCAGCCACTGAATGATAAGGTTACTAACTGGTAATGATATACAAAGATAAAATAAGATCATGTAGGTTTAGTGTCTTTATAGTTCTACTGTTATTTGCAATAAGTCATTTTGCAAAAGTGTGGTTCCAGCTAGAGCACTGATCATCAACTAGCGGTCCGGGGGCCACATCAGGCCCCCCAAAGCTTCCTGTCCGGAGCCCAAAAGAAAATTCAGAAAAGGAGGAAAAGAAGATTTTAAGAGTATCCTTTGGCTTTAAATATCTGCAGCTGTTAAATCCATCCCACAAACAATTCACATTGAAATAGTTTTAGAACGACTGAACATTTGATCTATTTTTACAGAAATTTACTGTCAAAATTAGTCAAGATTTAAAAAATGGTGAAGGTTGGCAGAAGTGTCGCAAAAATTGGCAGAAAAAGTTGTGAAAAGAGGTTAAAATGTGTCAAGAATGGTAAAGGAGGAAAAAGGGGCAAAAAAGATCAAAAATTGGTTACAAATGACAAAAAATAGTGCAAGAAAGTGAAGAAAAGGGGTTAAAAAGTGGAAAAAATAGAAGTGGCAAGAATTTATAATACAGTGGCACAAAGGGGATAAAACATGCAGAAAAAGTGGTTTAAAGGGGGTTAAAATCTTTCAAAAATTGGGTTAATGAGACAAAAAGGGGCAAAAGTATCAACAATGAGTTAAGTGGGAAAAATGCTTTTAAAGATGCAAAAATTGTTGAAAGAAATGTAATAAAAAGGGTTAAAAAGTGGCAAAAATAAAAGAAAAGTGGCACTAAGGGGAAAAAACATGCAGGAAAAGTGGTTTAAAATGGGTTAAAATTATGCAAAAATTGGGTTAAAGAGGCAAAAAGTATCAAAATGGCATTAAAAGTGTCAAAATGGGTTAATATTGGTGCTAAAAGACAATTATGGAGGGCCCATTCTCTTGGATTTTCAGGGGTCCAGCCAATCCTGTTGTCAGGTCTGTCTCCTTGTGGCCTGCTGCATTCTAGATAATAGGGATAGATCTCACTGGTAATGACTCCAATTGTCCTGTAGTTTCAAGGGAAATACAAAAACTTCTGCAATAATATATCAATAAGACCAAAATGTTCATTGAATTTTTGTGTATTTGAAAATCCAGCCCCCAAAGTTTCTGTTGAGACTAAATCTGGCCCTTGTGCAGATGTACTTGATGAGCCCTGAGCTAGAGGAAACTGCCATATGACGGGTTTAGAAAACCCTGAGTTAAACAGCTGGTGTGATGAGATTTGGAGTTCTATTATTCATCAACAAGCTAAAGGTGATGACCAAAAAAAAATAATGCCTGCATTTTAGAAAGTCAGATAGTTGTACCTTATAGCTTTGTTGTTTTTAGCCAGAAAAGCTCCAGAAATCTTGATCATCAGGAGAAGGGCCTTCTGTGGGTCTCTGCCTGGGACCTCTGGATGACTGACATCCATCCTTCACTAACATGAGCACGGGATCAGTTCATGCTTGTGATGCTCGGTTTGACCGCTAGATGGCGCGAGGTGATGATACAAAGACTTTGCGCCTTTTTGCGTCCTCACAGTAGCGGCTTTATTCTGCACAGACTGTCTCCTGATGCGGAATATTAACCCTGCACGGTCTGAAAAGTCTGCAAATGTAAACTGTGTAATTCTGTGTAAACGTCTCCGAGGGCCTGCAGAAGTTACGGTACCGTTACGGTGAGAGGAGGAGGAGGCTGAGGGTTGAAGCTCCGCCCGTTAGCCGTCGGTCCTCATTCAAAACACAACACAGCTGTGAGCAGCACCGCCTGTCTGCTAGCATCAAACTGTTAGCCTAACACAGTTAGCCTGTGGACTGTTGTCTGTGTATTACAGTGTGAGTTTTGGCTTCTAATGACCCCGCTCACACACCACCAGAGGGAAAAAAAAGAAGCTCCGAGGTGAGTTTAACTCTAACATGACACAAACTTTAAACACAGCTAACTGCTAGCAAGCTAACAGGAGTTAAGCTGGGGTACGCTTGGTTTGGATATCAGGGTGTTCCTGTAAGAGGCTCAGCTGTTGCGCGCTGTGACTGTAGGGGTTTGATGAGGTTCACATCTTGGTTTAAATCAGACTTGCTCGATGACGGTGGGGACTCTTTGAGTTCTAGGGTAGTTTCTTTTCCGCCCGCGCGAGGCCAGCTAACCCCGCATTCCCTAGCGCTCAGCAGGCGCTGATAACCATAAATCAAGCGCTTCCTCGCAGAGCTAACGCAGCTAACGAAGATCAACACGCTAACTGAGTCAGTTATCGGTGTGTGGGTTTCTCTCCGTGGGCTGTACTGATACACGACGTGCTTCTGGGTCTGACACCGTGGACTCTCCGTGGGCCAGGACCCTGCTGGTTCTGTCACAGGCGCCTGCAGAGGCTTTGATCCGGGGACGCTCTTCTCACGGTGAACCCCCGCAGAGCCCCGCGGGGAGAGCGCAGGGTGTGGCGGGGTTCTAACACCAACAACACCGAATACAAGCAGCTGGAGCCAGGACTGGTGTTATCAGAATACCAGATTATTAAACTGCGATATGATACTAAATAAATCCGATATCCGCACTTGTTCCGATGCCACTGCAACTTAAATAGAAATCACAGATCTCCCATAGTAGGAAGTGTATTGTTATTAATCTCCTATGAGGGCAAAAACTCCTGAACACTGTCTTAAATGTACAAAAGGCTTTGTACGTTTGTGCAGTTTAGTCTGAAGAAGTTTGCCTGCAACTTTTGATGGTCTCTCTTCTCCTGCACACAGTTTTTTTTTTTCATTTTCAATGTTGATCATAAAAAATAAATCTTTATCTTTTTTTAGTTAGTGGGTCCAGAAAGAGTCAAGGCATTGCAGTCTCAATTTGAAGAGCAAAATATGGGTGTGATAGTTCACAGAGGACAAGGTTCAGTATTGGGGTCATAGTTGGGTACGGGTTCAGGTCATCGAGTAAAAAGGGAACATAAAGTCCCAGATTTATAAATCTAGATTTCCCTCACATATTATTGTTAGTATAACTGTGCAGCGTATGCTTTGTTCCATCTAGTGTTTACAAATATCAGTGATAGCTGGTACCGTCTGTAATGAAATTAAAAAAGAGGAAAACAAAAATATGCCAAATGAAAACCAATATGGACTTTAACAGCCTAATAACTCCTGATTTGAAGGAATTGAAATGAACAGAACAGAATTTAAAATGTGCATTTGAGAGCAATTTATCAAGATTTATGAAGTGTGCTTTGGCAGTGATGTAGGTTAAAAACCAGTGCATAACCCTGTCTTGTGTTGATCAGTGAAGGTCCCCAGACTGGCTCATGTAAACATGGGACTGGGTGTTGCAATGAAGTCTGAGCAGAGCACCTAACTACACGTTTAAGCTGCCGTTCTCTACTTCTACAGGTCCGCACATAGCCTTTGAAATGTACTAGCATCGGGCATACATTCAACCTTCTCTGCGTTTGCACCCAGAGGCGTTTTAGAAACAGCGCAGAGTTGAGGAGAGGGAGAAGGAGCCGGCCCAGCAGGTCTCGCTTCTCTGCCGTTCTTACAGCAGGAGCTAACCTTTCTTCTTTAACTGTTATTGTTTTGCTGGCTTCTTCCTCTTCTTTGTTGGTTGTTTAATAGTGGTTAGCAAATATTTAAGAACATTACTGTCACTGAGATTGGCGCGTGAAGACATGTCACATTTACTTGCTTTTAAAAAAAATGGTTTGCATGTATTTGTCCTGTGATTATGTGGACCAAACTGAAAGTTCAGGATGAATACTAGAGCTGAATGTTTTGGAAAGTCATCTAATTGGAATGTTTTTCCCCAATATTGCAATTGCGATTTAATATGTGATTATTCCTTAACTTTCTTTTATTCCTAAACAAGAGCTGAACAATTCTTTTGAAGTGTCTAACTCTGATGATTTTAACTCGTATTGCAAATTGGATATAATTATTGCAATGAGGGTTTTTTGTCATTCTTATATTTAATAAGAAAAAAGTACAAAAACGAATAAGGTAGGATTTTTTTGTTGACTATTGTAAAAAGTGTCACCTAAATGATTGCAGGATATGTCATGCATTACATCTCTGCAGCAAAAAAGTTTAAAACTGATATTTTGACACAAATCTCAGAGAGAGAAATATTGTACCTTTTGCGATTTGAAAATTGCAGCAGGCCATATTGCGATGTAATCTAATTTTCTATTAATTGCCCAGCCCTAATAAATACAACTACTAGTGTAGATTAGGGGTGGGTAAAAATATCGATGAACTGATGCATTGCAGTACCCCCCCCAATTCAATATCAATTCAGCAAATCCTCTGAATTGATTCACCTCCTGGCCAGTGGGGGTCGCTGTGCGTGTGATTCGCGTTGTATGGACGGAGGCCGCACTCGACCAAACAACAACCAACCATAACCATGTTATGTGAGGTTTATCACAATTTCCAAGAGGAAAGAAACACTATTTTAGTTTACATGCACTTTACTTTTTCATTGTTTATACAGAAATGTCATGTTTTTTACTTTTGTACTGCATATGCACAAATAATTATTGTGCAAATTTTTATTTTGATGTTTTATTGCTCGAAAATGTGAGGTGACTTACCACATATGTTCACATGGACATGAAAATTAACATTAAAAAATTGTCAACAGGTTATTTGTGTATTTCTTCTTCTTACTGAATCAAAATCAAAGCATTAAAACCAATATTGAATCGATATCGAATCAAATCGAATTGCAACCTGAAGTACTGAAATCAAATCGAATCATGAGGTTCTTAACAATACCCAGCCCTAGTGTAGACATTAAAAAAAAGTCAAGGTTCAAAAGGGGGTGGGGGGCAAAGAGTGTCTTTCACTCTACAGCAGAAGTGCTCGTAAAAAAGGAAAATAGGACACATTTTTGGATTGGATTATGGATAACAGTTGTGGATGTGTCAAGAGGAGAACAATATAGGTTTACTCTCCTTCAGATAGAACTTTAGGTGTGTAATAGCCTAAATAAAATCAAATCAAATGTACACATAAGTTTTTAGGGAATAAAAGGGGATCAAAAGTGGTAAATCTTAAATGTAAATGAACACAAATTTTACAAAGATAAGGAGCAAATACGCTCCTGTTGGTAGACGTCAGGATTCATGTCGCTGACGTTGGGTCAGGGTGTCAAACTAGACGACGACGTGAGAAAAATTCTGACATGCTATCTTGTAGAATCGTGGTCGCTAATTATGTCACACTACAAGACCGTTGGTCGTTCCCGACTCTCTAAATCTGGACCGAGTTTTGACGATGAGCTGCGACATTGCAGTCAGGCTTAAATCTGTCTGAGCTGGCCTTTAGTCTAGGTTTTGTCATGGAAATAAAGACTGACGACAATCATTGTTAGTCATAGTTTTAGTTGACAAAATTAACACTGCTACAAAGCTGTTTTACATCTTTCATGGCCAGGCTTTTTCCTGGCTGAGAATGAGCTGGTGGTGGTACCTTTGTTACTGTGTACACCTGCATACTACAACCAACCACTTTTACCAGATAACATGGTGTATTTATGGTGTTTAAACTGGGGCACTGTTAATAATATAACATCCAAAAATAATGCATTTTGTATTGTTGAGAGCAATATGCTTTTGTTTTGTGCTAATCATATTTGCACACGAATGCCCGGACTTTCTTCCATCATTATTTCTCTTGGAAAGGGTTAAATATATATACATATATATATTTTTTTTACATCCATCAAAGTCATTTGAATGGGTGATTGATTATTAACAGCAGCTGCAGCTTCATTCTCTCTTTTTGTCCAAGACACACCCAAGATCAAGCCAAAGTCTCAGGGAAAACCATATCCATATCCATGAAAAGTAGGCCTAAACACATGTCACAGTGTCTTCTGTTGATGTACAGATGTAGTAATAACATATGGCTGTACAAAGTCCCAGGGCAATCCCAGACTTGCCTCAGAGCACACCATTGTGCCTTAGTGCACCATTTGGCAACCACTTGTTTAGAGCAGTGGTTCCCAAATGGTGGTTCAGCACCCAAAAGTGGGTCGCAAAGATGTTTTCTTTGTGTCAGGGATGTGTGCCTAAAAAAGTAAAACATGGAAAATAAAAATGATTATGATATGCAGAAGAAGTGAGCTTATATCATCTACACATTTTATTTAATTTCATTATTGCATGATAAGAAAATTACATTTTTTACCAAGATTTAAACCTATTTATCTGATTTTCTTGGATGGCAAAGCTGATTTTCCAAGATAAAGAGGCAGTTCCTTGAGTCATACCCCAGATTTCCCACTTTCACAGGAAATGGACTAAAACAAATGTATGCAAACTTCCTCCAAGTGCTTCGGCAACGATGGTCTTTCTAATGCAAATCTGAGCCTACAGTAAATTTCTGAGGTTGGGAAATGTTCAATAACTTTGGATTGCAGTTCTAATGAGACGATAGTGGTTGAGAACTGTTAGTTTAGAGCACGTTATGGAAGTATCCAGAATTGTGACACCCTCACTGAGCGGGTGTGTGTGAGTTGTGTTGACCTTGATGAGTGTGTATACATGACGTCTCCATCACTGCCTGCAGAGTTTAAACCTCCAGCTATCTTATCGCTCTGTGTGTGTGTGTGTGTGTGTGTGTGTGTGTGTGCTGTGTTTGGCTCTGTGAGCTGTCAGCCAGTGTGAGCTCCAAGTTGAAGTCTCTATCAGACCTGCTTTCTCTTCTACATTGTGTCTATGTGATGTTCTGTCCTGTGAGTAATGCTCCATTTCTCCATGCCGTGGGGGCGTTTATGTAAAGCTGGCTACGCACATGATCAGTGAAGCCTCAAGATCCACCCCTACCTTTATGATGACAAATCAGTACCAGAATTTCTTAAAGCACTCAGACTTATATGATGAAGGAAATGCAGTTTGGACATGAGATAGTGCACAACAATATGTCTACTTGCTGGCTTCACAACTCACTGTAAAAGAGACTCCATATCTGATGGGTTTTATGTCATATTTATATCATGCTTCTGTTACATAAAATCAAACTTTACTCTTCTACTTCTTTTGTCTTTAAAGGTAAACATTATTACTCATAAAGGATCCAGGCCCAGATTAGAGTTTGTGCATTAGATCCAAGAGTCCAGTTCCATGTGGTTAGCCCTAGTGTTGGGTACTTGGTTAAAGTAGAGCTGTAAAGTCAGTTCTAAACATCTCTTCTAACTTTAAAAACCTTCGTATCTGTGGGACAGGGGTGGGACACCGACACACTGAAATATCGCGATATTTCCTGACTCTTTGACTCTTTCCTCTTCTTCTCTCTTTAGACAGCGAGATCACGTTTTCCATTACCATATACTTTAGTTCATATTAGCAATTAATTAGAAAAAAATCGATACTTGGTGGACGTGATGATACGATATATCACCAGCCAAAATATCGCGATACTATGCTGTATCAATTTTTTCTCCCACCCCTAATATACAAACAAAATTATATATATTTATATACTCTGTATAGACTTTATGCACTTCATGTTCAGTCTTCAGCTCAGTCTGTGTCAGATTCTGTGAAATTGGAACTATTTTCTGTTCTCTAGTTAGGCAGATTTTGTGATGTATCGTTATACATTTTTTTTGCAATATATCGATTATCGCAGTATCGTAGTATCCTGATAATGTCAGTATCGTGGACCATGTATCGCTTATCGTATCGGATTGTGAGGTACCCTGTGATTGCCACCCCTAGTGCAGCACAGGTTCATTTCATCAATAAGTCTTTTTCACACCGCCGTGTGGCAACTCCCCGCCTCCAGTCATATTAATGAGGGACGGGCGGCAGATGGGAAGCAGTTTTAACCGCGGCGGTAGGACCCAGAAGCGGTTGCCGACCATGTGAACGTGCACAGATTTTGCCCTGCCGCTCGGAGTTCAGCATGTTGAACTTTCTGGCGGCAGCTGCCTTGCAGCAGCCAATCACATCGAAGGAGGGAGGGAACCCGGGAATAGCAGGCCTCGCGGGTCAACAGTGGAGGAGCACATAATGTTGGTTTCGGAATATCCTGATCTCTACAACACGGCTCTACCGTCCTACAAGTAACCAGAAGAAAAATTATGGAACTAATCATTGAACGTATTTTCTAGGGGGAATTATTTTGATGATGGAACCATATTTTTCCCTCTGTTTTACGGTACGTTATACATGTAAATATACAGAGATTGTGAGGTACTCTACGTGTTTTTGGGGAGGGGGGGGTTGTGATGGACTAGTGGGCGGGCTCTGCTGTGATGTTCACCGAAGCGCCTCTATGTCATTGCAGCCTTGTACCACGGCGGCAGCAGCCACTTTAAAAAACGCTCGGCATTTCGGGGGACTTCTTTGGCAGGGAGGCTGTTTTCAGGGTAGTTACTGCGCGGCGGTGTGTAACCGGCTTTAGAGCTGCATGGTAAATGTAGAATTTTGAGAGGGTCGTTGTTGGCATCTCAGAAATAATAATAGCATCCATAGTTGCAGGATTGGCTTCATTGTCACAGATGTCAGCCTGAAGGACTGCCTTGGTTGTCTCTCTTTCTTGTTGGATTTACAAACCAACTATGTGCATCCCACCACCCTCTGTATTGGACCGTGTACATATGCAACAGCACAGATTGGTTTTACTGATGTGACAGCAGACCAGCAGGGAGTGGGAAGGGAAGAGCAACTGTACCAAACAGTCATGCCCCAGCTACTATCATGACCCACTTTTGGGACCTGACCCACCTCTTAAGAACCATGGCACTAGATGACTTTAGGCCTGATTTTAAGCCAAACACCACAAGTAGTGGCAGACAAACAGCAGGCAGGTGGTCTCATGCTCCGACTGAATCTCGGTGTGTGTGTGTTTGAGGATTATAATGTTAAAAATCTGTTTAAACCACCATTATGTCTGTAGTAATTGGTGCAGGTTCAGACTGAGAATCACTGATTGTGTTGCTGCCCTCACACTCTGTGAGTGTGATGTCCTGTCCTGTGAGGAATGCTCCATATCTCCATGCCGTGTTGTTTCTATGTAACACTTCACGCTGACCCTGCTGTGAGCTCAGACTCCTGCCTCTGTGCTTGTGTCTGCAGCTGTGTGTTGATGTAATTATCAGGATCAGACTGTAGTTGAGATAGGGCTGATAAGAGCGGCTCAGTGTGTGATTGTTTTCAGATCAAGTTTAGATGACGCCTCATGATTGTCCCTCGGTACGTTTACATGCAGTTAGAAAGGTAGAACAACTGTGTCAGTGTAGCTAAAACTCAATTTCTAAAATGCTTGTAAACATGTTTATATGACTGGAATCTTACTAAATGAAATTTCTCAAAGTTTGACAAACACACCCAGATCACGTGGTTGGTGACTGGGGATTGAGTGGATCCTCTGTGAATGCTCCATATGCTGGAGTTTGATTGTTGTCTAACTCTGGACATTTCTTTAGTCACGGAAGAGTAAAATACCTCACTGTAAGTTTTCTTATTGGAAAAGATGGTTTTGCTCTCTTCCTGACCAACTTTATGGAGACATGGCATTACCTCCGTAGTGGAGGTTGACATCCTCCTGCCAGTAAACCAGTTCAGCTGCCCTGCATGTATACTGGGACAAGGACAGAAGTCCTTGAAGTATCCTAAAAGATCTCTAACCATTGTTAAGCTTTCCTGTTCATGTAATGCACAGAGTGATGGTTCATATCAGTGAGAGTGTCTCCTCCTGTGATCGGCGCGTGTCTGTACATGTTTACCTGGTAATCTGAGCTGCATGGATTAAGGTTTAATCCAATAGAAACTGGTTGATTCAGTATTGTGTTGAGCCTCAGATTAACAGAGCCCATCTGTACATCTGTTTTCTCTCTGCTCTGATCGATCAGCACGCTCGATTTATTACACTACTTCCATACCCTGTATCTGGGCTTCCTGTTTCAAACAATCCCAGAATACTTTGCAAGTAGCTTGCAACAATAGACAGAAAGGTCACCTTTAAAAGCTTTTCTCCATAATTATGTGAAACTCATCAATGAAACAAAAACGGTAATTCAGTGTTCAGTAAATCCATCCATTTTCTTCCGCTTATCTGGGGTCGGGTCATGGTGGCACTAGGCTAAGCAAGTCAACCGAGACATCTCTCTCCCCAGCAATTTTCCAACTCCTCCTGGGGGATTCCAAGGCGCTCCCAGGCCAGATGAGATATATAATCCCTCCAGCGAGTTCTGGGTCTACCCCGGGGTCTCAAGTTGGATGTGCCCGGAAGCCCTCCACAGGGAGGCGACCAGGAGGCATCCTGATCAGTTGCCCGAAACCCCTCAGCTTGCTCCTTTCGATGTGAAAGAGCAGCGACTCTACTCAGGTGTCTGAACTCCTCACCCTATCTCTAAGGCTGAGCGCAGACATCCTCCTGAGGAATCTCATTTCAATAGCTTGAACCTGCAATCTTTTTCTTTTTCCATTACCCAGAGTTCAAGACCATAGGTGAGGGTTGGGACCGAGATTGACTGGTAAATTGAGAGTTTTGCCGGCTCAGCTCCCTCTTCACTGTGATGGAGTGGTACAACGTCTGCAGTACTGCAGATGCTGCACCAATCTACGTGAACTCCTTCACTTGGGGCAAAGAAAACCTCCTCACCTGGAGGGAGCAATCCACCGTTTTCACTTTTTCATAAAGTGTATTTAATAAAGTATATTTATCAGTTTCATCATGGATATTTTCTCAGTTAAAATCAAGAAGAGGAGCTGAGTAGTACACCTGGTCTCCACTCTCATAACACCAGTTGGGGTAATAGAGGATGGGGGGATGGAGTCCTGTATTATTTGGGGAGCTTGGACATGCAGCCGATGTCAGAATAATTGTGATCCATCACAAAGAAGCAGCACAAAACATGGATGACATACAGCAACAGAGTGGCAGCTTCCTGTAGCAGTTCATTCTTCTTTATGTAGCAGTCTTTGAAATAACATGCTCATGCATCTGTGTCGGTGTGCTGCAGGCTGAACAGTTCCAGTGAAAACCAAGAAAATAATGAAAAGAGAAGATAGTGGTGGGCAGTAAAATTCCTGCCACTGAATGGATTTTTCCAACACCATCGTGAACGGTTTAGTAGATGCTTGGTGAACACAGGAAGAATGACCACGGCCACTGTTAGCGTAGCAGAGTGATATGTGACTGACAACAGCTCAGTCAAAGCCTCATCATCAGCATGTTTCACTCTGACACTAAAGAGAAGCTAGATAACAAACCAAAAGAGTTAAAAAGTGCCATCTTTCCCGCCAAGTCTGATGTAACAACAGCAACATGCAGTGAGTGTGCTCGCTTTGCACAGCGTCTTTGTCAGCCTGTCTGAGACTTTAGCACAAGAGGGGAGCTGTAGTGGAGCAACTTGGTTTGACTGTAGCCTAGCGCTGCAGTACTTGGTGTGATAATGGCTCAAACAACTACTTAAAGGTGTGTTTTAACAGATTACTCACTTGTTTTAAGGTCACGGTGATTCAAGGAAGTGGGCTGTGGCATTAAACGGGATCAGAGAAGCAGCTATAAGCTCCCAAAGCTGGTACTTCTGCTAAAGTAAAAAACAGTTATGAAATATTTCAGTCAGGTTCTTCATGGTAAAATTCCATTGCTGTTAATTTGTTTTAGCACTTTCACTGAGAACCTTTTCAGGAAATGTGGTGTTGTTACTACCAGCTTGAGAGATCTAGTAAAATCGTTTTTCTGTGATCTTATAATCAGACATAAATTCAGAATGCCATCAGGTTTGTGATATCGGAAGAAGGAGGTTGTAACGCCTGCATATGCATTTAAATATGTTATCCAGGTCCAGGCACTCCAGATAGTTTAAAAAATGCAAAAGGCCTTTAATACACAGGGCTGGAAACATTGAATATAAACCAATACAAATCAGCTTGCACCCTCCCCATTGTGTTTTACATTTTTCAAAGCATATTGAATGCCTGGATCTTGGCCATTTTTACCAACCTTTTTTCGCCTTATGATTTTTCTTCCCTTTTGTACGATATTTAATGCTGACACAAGGAAAAAATGCCATCAAAACGAAACCAGGCAATATCACAATGAAAGAGAAAATTAGAAAGTCCCTGAACTTTATGACGGAGGAGACAAGCAAACTCGACAAAAAAATGAATTCACAGCAAATTGTGTCCGTCCTGGCAGCTGCTGTGACAGAGATGATGTGACTTTTCAGTGGGTAAATTCAGCGTATTGCACCTTTAACCGATAAGAAAGCAATGACTAATCCATAAAAAACAGAGAGGTGAAATCAGAGTTAATGCTGCTTTTATCAGGCCATATCTCTGCTTACTTGTGTTCGGTCAGCAGGTAGCCCCCGTCTGTGACTCCTCCCACCTCCACCTGCTCCCAGCTGATCCATTACACACTGCTGTACCTGCTCCATCTGCTCCCAGAGCGTTCCCGCTCTAATGTGATTATATACTCGCCGTGTTTTGTACTGGAGAGGATGAATCACACTCACAAAAACATGATAAAACACAGCCTTTTCTTTTTTTTTTCTTTTTTTTTGCTGTGTGACCTCAGCTCAGATGCTGCTCGTTGCCGTGGTAACCGTGGCGTGAGCGTCTACTGTGTTCATTCAGGCAGATGGATCTGCAGAGTCACATGTTGTCACAGAGTGTGTGTGGATGCTCCAGTCTAACACACAGAGTTAATGAGTGTGACTCTGCTGTAGGCTCTCTCACACAGATGGTGTTGTTGTTGTTATAATCTCTTTTCACAGATTGAGATTATAGAATCATAATCTTTGTTCGGATTACGCTGTTAAGATGTGATCAGTGAGAGTGTGGGAGATTTTTTTTTAAGATTTATTTTTGGACTTTTTATGCCTTTATTAGCGAGGAATGATGTTTGGGGAAGGAGCCACAGGTTGGATTCAAACCTTGAGGATGCCAGTCTTACTTGCTGTTCTTCACTTCCTGCCCCGTATCTGATATTGACATGTCATCAGATCATGTGACTCACTGCAAACATTCTATTAGCTAAAATGAGTTTGGAAATCCTGGCATATCAGGTATCTATCAGAATCCTGTAATATGCATCCCTGTTTGTAAATACTCACAGACTCCCAGATAAGAGCTACTTTATCATCCATCGATCTGATGATCATTCATTTATCTTTAGTAATGAAGTGGTGTGTGTGATGGGCTCCTCAGGAGTGTTTCGCTGTTGGATAGAGATATTATTAGAGAGTCGGTGAGTGTAACACTGCTGCAGGCAGCTGGCTGAAGTGAGTGTTGTAGATGTGATCCTGACATGCTGCTGATCAGCTGACACACTGAATATGTGGGTGTGGGTGTTTTTGTGTGTTTTAATAATGTGCAGTTTGTGTAACACATTCTACTTCATTTTTAGAGGAAGTGTGTGTGCCGCCCAGACTTCTACTGTTATTGATCGTGTGCTTCCTGCTGTGTTGTAATCTCAGCTCTGCTTTAGCAGAAGTGGACACACACACACACACACACACACACACACTCGTGACTGAGGGCTGACTTTCTAAGCAGGCCTGAAGCTCTGAGTCCCTGAATAAACAGGAGTTTGAGAGTTTCTGTTGTCTCCAGTTGACACGCCTGTTGCAGCCTGTTTCTAACTCATGAACGGCTGAATGGCGGTGGTCCTTCCTCTATCAGAGGTAGTAACAGATGAGTCAAAGAGGGGGGTGGCGGCTTTGTTATCAGCCTGATTTACACTTCTGTATCAAACCTCTGTTTTAGCATACACTGATGGTCTGAGTGGAGCTGTGTAGTTCTGACAAAACTAAAGAAGCCCTCTGGAGAGCCGAAACATCTTCAGAAACCTTCATCAAGTCTAACTGCCTCCTTTGGACCAAGACTTGGTTAAGTCTGGATCTGGATGACAAGAACCGACTCAGATGCCACCTACTCTACATACACAAGTGTGCTGGAATGCTAAACAATATTTTACTGTGACAACAGGCCAGTGAGGTAAAGGGGAGGAGGGAGCGATCGCATCTGAAATAATCATGCCTAATGTGAAAATGCTCTTATGTAAATCAGTGAGTTTTTCCCTCCTCACCTCATTTCTAAACTCACCCCAAAAACACTGTTATAGTGGCGTCCCACTGCATGTTTTGTACATGGTGTTACAGCACTATGGATGCTTTCAACTCAGAACCACACAACTCCCCTTGATGAACGAACTGGTGACTCACCTCCTGTTTCCTGTCACCTGTGCTCAGGTGTTCACCCGTCGGGTCCAGACATGCAGACACAGACACGCACTCACATGCCTGCATTTACACACTTTACATCTCCAACTGTCACTACTGTGTGTCTTCACTCGGTTAGAAAACAACAAGGTACCCTTTAAATGTCCATAGATAATATTTGGATGTAATTTACTGATACTTTTAAAGAAAGAATAAAATATATGAGTGTCACATTTTTAAAAGGCGCACATTTCAGGCAAATAAAAAGATGTATCAATGTCATTCAGAAATGTATTTAGAAAATGGTTGTGCAAGCAGGGAAAAAGATAAAATAACATAAAAAATGAATTATTATAACCTGTGCCTTATAATTACACGCTACTGGATGATGTCTGTTACAATGTTCAAAATCTAATAAAAAGAGTTGGAAAAAAAGAATTATTTTAACTAATAATTAATATATCTACAACATGACAAATGCCCTCTTTTTTTTTTGGTAAATTCAGAGAGGAGAGAAGGATTAGCCAACTATAGCCACTACTTTTAAGCAAGAATATAAGAAATTCAAGTCATCAAAGATTTTTATAGAAATATTGATCTTGTTATTTTCTTACTTTTTTAAAAATTGACTTGGATGCCACATTAAGTGAGAAGGATGGCCGGGTTCACATGCATGGGAGTGGAGCTGTTAAGATCTGTTACTCTTCTATGATTGGACTCCAAAGTCATATGGTGAGGCAAGGATAAAGATATCCAATTGGTCTCCAAAGTCATGTGGCAAGCAGTGAAGGCAACACAGTCTGGAGGAGAGAGAGACTGGGAAACACCTGGGGCCAAAAATACTCGTTTGGTATCGACATTTTGTTAGTGATCGATACCAAAAGGATAAATAAATAAAGTAAATGTAGATATATATAATGAAACTCCCACCAATGCTTGTACTGCCAAAGGAAAATTTGTGTGTTTATGTGTGCAGAGTGTCATGGTTTAGAGATGCTGTGTTAAAGCAGAGTGTGATGGTTTAGAGATGCTGTGTTATAGCAGAGTGTGATGGTTTAGAGATGCTGTGTTATAGCAGTGTGCAGAGTGTGATGGTTTAGAGATGCTGTGTTATAGCAGAGTGTGATGGTTAAGAGATGCTGTGTTATAGCAGAGTGTGATGGTTAAGAGATGCTGTGTTATAGCAGAGTGTGATGGTTAAGAGATGCTGTGTTATAGCAGAGTGTGATGGTTAAGAGATGCTGTGTTATAGCAGAGTGCAGAGTGTGATGGTTAAGAGATGCTGTGTTATAGCAGAGTGTGATGGTTTAGAGATGCTGTGTTATAGCAGAGTGTGATGGTTTAGAGATGCTGTGTTATAGCAGAGTGTGATGGTTAAGAGATGCTGTGTTATAGCAGAGTGTGATGGTTAAGAGATGCTGTGTTATAGCAGAGTGTGATGGTTAAGAGATGCTGTGTTATAGCAGTGTGCAGAGTGTGATGGTTAAGAGATGCTGTGTTTAGCAGTGTGCAGAGTGTGATGGTTAAGAGATGCTGTGTTTAGCAGTGTGCAGAGTGTGATGGTTAAGAGATGCTGTGTTTAGCAGTGTGCAGAGTGTGATGGTTAAGAGAGATGTGTGACTATGAACTTGGCACGGTCTCTGAGAGTTTTTATTCACTTCCTGTTGTCTCACACGGGGGGGTAGCAGGGGTTCTTGGAAGAATCTGAAAGAGAGCGGAGGGAGTGAGTTTCCTATTTATAGTCAATACGTGAATGTTCATCCTGTCTGGGCTTGTATTCTCACACAGTGTGAGTGTGTAGCCTCAGGACATGCTGCTCCGTTTAGGGGGGGTCAGAG
Source organism: Cheilinus undulatus (assembly GCF_018320785.1). Classification (NCBI taxonomy): domain Eukaryota; kingdom Metazoa; phylum Chordata; class Actinopteri; order Labriformes; family Labridae; genus Cheilinus; species Cheilinus undulatus. Next base: position 50,840,246 of record NC_054871.1, on the reverse strand, counting down.
GGTGTGAGGGGCTCTGTCAGGGGGAGGCAGAGGAGGAGGCAGTGTGGGGGGTGTGAGGAGATACAGCTGTTTCTCAGCTGTTGTTCTCTGTACCTCCCCTTCACACTCACACACAGTGTGTATATGGTGTGTGTATGTTACGTGTTTCACAGCTGTTTACATCATGTTTAACATGTTCTCTGACATGATTTTACACAGCTCATGGTATGTCCCATTTTAAGAGGCTGCAGCTGACAGAGTTAAAGTTTTGAAATTGAAGGCTGATTTCGTCACAGTGGAGCGCCAAAGGCTAACCTATTCTGAGGGCCTTCTTACCTCATTCAACATAGGATCCATCAGGGGACTCCTCCAATGTCCTCCAACATTTCCCATGATTCATTTTGACCCCCCCCCCCCCCTTTTGTAAACCTTCATTTGTTATCCGTGTCTGCCATTGCAGTTATGAACTAGCAGACAGCATGAAAATATAGATCAGTGTTACTCAACCCTGCTCAACCAAAGAGCCAAGTTGTTTAAAAATACCTTTGCAAGAGCCACCATCTAAGTGGGGAAAGTGGCAAGAATTGGTTAAAATGGCAATAAAAATAAGTTAAAGGTGGTAAAAATGGTGAAAAAAACCTGACAAAAAGTGTTTGAAAAGTGACAAAAATAGGGAATGAAAGTGGCAAAAGTGAGTGAGAATTGACAAAATAATAAGTTACAGGTGGCAAAAACAGTCAAAACGCAGCCTAAACATGGCAGGAAAATGAGTGGAAAGTGACTGAAATGAGCTAAAAGCAGCAAAAAGTGGGAAAAGTGGACAAAAACTGCAAAGAATGACAAAAAAGTGGGTGAGAGGTGACAAAAATGAGTTACAGGTGGTAAAAATGGTCAGAATAACGGCACAGGCATGGCACAAATGAGTGCAAAATGAATCAAATGGGTGAAAAGCAACAAAAAAAGTCAGAAATGGGAAAAAAGGTGTCATTAAATGGCTAAAGTGGGCTTGAAGCAGTAAAGTTGATTAAAAGTGACAAAACATTAGGATTGACAAATTAAGCAAACTCTTCAAGTGTGGAAAACAAACTGACTGATGTGACTTGCAATGGATAATTTCTGAGGTCAAGTTTCCCTTTTTTAAGGTTTTCTAGGGGAAAAATGTTTCAAATGAAGACAAGAACGAGCCTCAAATCATCACAAAAGAGCCACATGTGTCTTAAGAGCCACGGGTTGAGTATCACTGATACAGACTGAGTCCGAATTAAGAAACGCACAACATTTTTAGCGACCCCTCTGTTAATGGGGTAAATGTCCTTTATTGGCCTACTGTTGCACGTTTAGTTCATCCCATAATAGGCCTTTGTGTTTGCATGTTGAAGCTCAGCATGTGCTGCTTGTGGTAGTGAGGATAATATTTATGAAGAAAGAAAGGTATTAGAAAGTAACAGCCAGCTCTATATATGCCACCAGATACTCCAACTGGCCTAACCCTGAACACATCATAACATAGCTGTCTGTCAGCTTGTCGCTAAGCAAATTACCTTTTGTTATGTTGATTTCTGCACATACTGGTAGTTAATTGTAACCATGGGACTTGCTAGTAGGGCTGGGCAATTCATCAAAAATTAGATTAAATCGCAATATGGCCTGGTGCAATATTCAAATCGCAAAAGGTGCATTATTTCTTTGACCTGAAATTTGTGTCAAAATACCTGTTTTACACCTTTTTGCAGCAGAGATGTTATGCACGACATATCATGCAACCATTCAGGTGGCATTTTTTTTTAGAATAGTCTACAAAAAGTCCTGCCTTTTTCATTTTTATATTTTTTCTTATTAAATATAAAAATGATAAAAACACTTCATTGCAATAATTCATATCCAATTTGCAATACGAGTCAAAATCATCAGAATAAGACACTTTTAAAGAATTGCTCAACCCTTGTTTAGGAACAAAAGAAAGTTAAGGAATAATCGTATATCAAATCGCAGTTGCAATATTGGGGAAAAAAAACGCAATTAGGTTATTTTCCAAAATCATTCAGCCCTACTTGCTAGGGAACATTTTTCACAACATTTTGGTCTAACCTGATGCACAATGCACGTATGCTTTGAGCTTTTGTTTTCCTTTGTAAGAGCTGATGCATATTTTCAATGGTGGAAGCATGAAATGTTTATTTTGACAAAACCCACAAGACTTGTTAGCAGTATCTTTACGCTAAAATGTTACTGATTTTTTTGATTTTGAAAAATGCACAACCAGGTCCTTACAGAAGCGGGATTCCATCTCCATCCCATCACACTCCTGATTCTACAAGAGATCCACTGATTTTAAAAGTCAGGGTCAATGCTGGCTGCCAGTGTCTGTCAGTAGAGCCAATATCAGCTGACCCTGGAGTTAAACTAATGCATCTATTCTGTACATCACTTGTGACTTTTTCTTAAAGCATGGGGGGAGGTTGTGATTTGTCACAGGGTTGCAGATATCACGCCTTGAGACAGCACCGTGAATTTGCCTTCAGATTCTTGTTGTACACACCCTCCCCGGCACCACTCCTGTCTTTGTGTAGAGAGCAGTGTGTTATTCAGATGTTCTATGGGCCCCCAGGGGCCGGGCCTGGCCGTGGTAAATGAAGTCATGCGTGCAGTGGTGTGTTTATGTTGAGCTGTTATCTCAGAGCTGCTCAGTCAAACCCAGTCACTGAGATCTGATCTACCATCAGACTCAGACTTTTATGGGTGTAGGTCATTGCACCGTGTAGTTTCAGTCGTACAAGTCGGACTGATAAAAAACAAAAGGGACCAGGTGACATGGCTGTCCCTTCTTTGCTCTTCATCTGAAACAGAGTTAAACTGAATCTGTGCACATACAGACACTTAACGGACTGAAGAGGTCATTTGCCAATTTGTTAGTTGTAGTTGCCGTGTAAGAGCTGATGGAGAGTAGAGACAGCAGTCAAGGATCAGGAGTGACTCCTGCTGCATACTACTCCTTTGTTTGGAGCTGTGGATGTGTTAATGTTGAAGTTAAGTGTTGAACTACTGTGAAACAATCTGAAGATTATATCATTTGAGAGCATCTTTCTGACAACATGAGGAGGAACAGATGTTCAGGACAAAACCTGACATGTTTTGTTTTTGCCCATTATCCCACAGAAAGTGAGATTTATTTGATTAAGCAGCAGACTTCATTGAGTCTAGCTCCACCCTGTAGGGCACAGGGGTCAAACTCAAGGCCCGGGGGCCAAATCCGGCCCATGATGCAGTTATACCCGGCCCACCGGATCATATGATATTGTTATTATTACTGGCCCACCAGTATGAGGTCTGCAGATTTCCACCAGTATAAAAATGTAAACTTAACCCTGATGATTTATAACATCCTTGTTGAGTCATAAGAATTTTAAAAAGTAAACAGTAAAAATAATTTAATAAAATTTCAGAAACATTGGGAAGAAATGAGTGTTTTTTCTATATTTTCAGTTTTTCATCTGACAGTTATGACTAAAAGTTACAATTTTGACTTTTTATTTAATATTTTAACATTTACATCTCATAACTTTGACTTTTTAATCTCACATTTTAACCTTTTAGATTAATAATTTTTCATCTTAAATCCTATTTTTGACCTTTTAAAGTCATGATTTTGACCTTTATCTCACATTTTGACCTGTTTAAACTCCTAACTTTAACTTTTATCTCATTTTTTTTACCTTAAAAACTCACAATTTGTAATTTTATTTCATATTTGACACTTGAAACTCATGATTTTGATGTTTACCTCATATTTTGACTGTTAAAAATTATGATTTTGAATTTAAACTCAGTTTTTGACTTTTAAAATTATGCTTTCAGTACTCTATCTCATATTTTGCCTTTTAAAAACATTATTTTGACTTTAAATGTCATGTTTTTACCTTTTAAACTTTTAAGTTTGACTTTTTATCTCAGATTTTAAGTTTTTTACTTATCATGTTCACCTTTTAATTGCAAAATCATTCATCATCTGTGCCAAGTTTTTTACCCCCATAATTCATTTCTGGTGAAAATAAGGTTGACATCTTATGGTTGAACATCGACCCTGTTAGACCCTCAGGTTAGACCCAGGTTCAGGATCCGGCCCCTGCTGTGATTGAGTTTGACACCCCTGCTAAAGGGTCACATAGGTACCCCTCAGGCAATCTCAGACTACATGATTTATCGTGGTCGTTGACGACGGCACCATGTCAAACTGTATCGCTAAACTCTTTACCTGTCTAGGCTGAAAGTGTTGATTTTGGTTTATGGATAATAATTTTAGATGTAATTTTTGTCCACTCGTTTTGATGAGGGTATTTAAATCTTGGGAGTTAACTATGAAAGTTTGAGATTAATCAAGATTAACAAATGTAATCTCTTGACAGCTGTAATTGAAAAGCATTGAAAACCTAAGTTACCCAGTACAACCTAAGTGTTTCAGAGTGCAGATATAAAATCCTTGTGTTCAACCAGGATGTCACGATGGCAGCAGTCAGTCTGCAGTGTTTGTGTTACAGTCAGCTGATCCAGAGATGTGTGTGTGTGTGTGTGTGATCAGAGGGCAGGATGAGGACAGAGGTCAGAGATAAAGTGTGTGATAGAGACATGTTTGTGTTATTTGTGCAGACTGGATATGTCACAGGATGAGGAGAGTTTTCTAATCACTCTCTGTTTCACTGCAGTGTTTACAATGAGCAAAGCCTGCACACAACAAGACAACGATAAAGAGGGTTAGACAGGGAACAATAGGGAGACAGACTGTTGGGAATCATGTAGTTTTTACTGATACCAGTGCTAAATCAATACTTTTAATCGGTGCCTAAACAGTGCCCCAATTAATACTTTTAGGGCAGAAAAAGGGTGTTAGAAAATCAGCAGGAAAACAAAATCTACCTTGGTATTGTACACAGTTCAGAGTAATATCTTTAAAGATGCCTATAGAACATGGATAAAAAAGGAAACAGTTTAACTTCCAAAAGGAAAGTGTGTCAGTCGGTGTGAGAGTGTGTTTGGTAGGAAAACACCAGCAAAGAAATTACTCTGGACTGCAAGACCAGGTTGTTCATGCTCTGCTGAAATAAAGCGAGTGCACATGTTATACAGTTGTATAATGTTTTCATTGCCTTATGTTTGGAATGCCATGGTGTTAGATCAGGGGGATGCAAATCCAAAATGAAGCATTCAGATCCGTTTCAAATGTGTTGCTCCTGGTACCATGTTGACCCAGATTTTGGTACTCATCCTTGTGGACTGGTATTGAGAAAACTTTGTCCAGATTATTGTAGATTAACCCTTAGAGCTTGCAGCTATTTTTTCACCATCATGTCTCGTCTGGACTTTTTTCTTAAAAAGCTTGTAAAACATCAACCCTGTGGTGCACAGTTAAGCTCTATACATCTTTTTTTCAGGACAACCTGGGCTTTAAGAATATATCTACTGCAGTAACTTCACTTGAATTTTAAAATGTGGTTGAACTCTAAAGACAAAATAAAAAAAAAAAACAAATTGGATTTTGAAACTCAAAGATTCCTAATGATAACACACAGTAAACATCAGTGACTAAGCATTTTCTTTGCACACACTTGTTCTCCATCTCTTGGGGACATAAATAAATATTCTGGGACTAAAGGTTTTCAAAATATCAACATATATACAAAAATAGTCCATGCACTTTTTGCAGTTAGATTTATTTGTGCCATTCCTTTAAGCAGTAGAGACGCAACCAGTGTTAATTTTTTAAATTTTAGCTTTATTTTTCATCTTTAAATGAAATGCATTTTACTTTTAGTCCCATTTTAGTTGTTTTTACCCTTTTTAGTTTTAGTCTAGTTGTATTCGATGAAAACTCAAAACATTTTAGTCTAGTTTTAGTCCACAAAAGTCCTCACATTTTAGTCTTTACTTTTAGTCCAAGTATTTATTTTCTTACCTAAATCTGGTACCTAGTCATGGTAGTGTGTTCTCTGCACCCTGCCAAACCTGGGGTCCCTGCTTTCTACAGCTGAGAGGCAGAGTAGATACAGCTGCGTTGTTTTTTGACAGATTTACCCACAGGGAATAAACATCACAGATTTTGAATGTCTGACGAAAACTTAATTACATTTTAGTCTAGTTTTAGTCATCTTGATGAAAACTAAACTTACTTTTAGTCAGTTTTAGTCTTCACAGATCTATTTTTGTTAGTCTTCATCTAGTTTTTGTCAAGGTGGAAAAAAAGGCTGTAAATGAATAGTTTTAGTCATAGTTTGAGTCGACGAAATTAACTCTGGATTATTAATTGAGGGTAATGTTTACATGCAATGCATTGTGGGAGGGGCTGTCCTCCAATTGCAAGATGTTGCAATTAATAATTATTAACCGTGCCGCTGGCGCTCTAAGGGTTAAGGATGGAGACGAAACCTGATTCCATAAGTACCCAGCTCTGCCTTTTCAAAACCTGAAATCAGTGACATTTTAGCTCATCAATTAGGGCTGAATGATGTACGAAACTAATCTAATTGTGATTGTTTTCCCCCGGTATTGTGATTTAATATGCAATTATTTTTAGGTTCCTCATCTTTAGTGTTCAACAAATCTAAGTCAGAAATCACTCTGTATTATGACAAGCACAATATTAGATACGTCAAGCTAGGGAAGCACGATGTAGAAAAAGATGTTGAGATTTTGGCTCAAATAGCAAATTTCATATCAGTTTCTATATAGAAGGAGATGATCATTTTTTTCATTCTATTCTTGTTTGTATGAAGAAAAACACGCAGGAACAAAAATGATTTTGGTATCAGCTAATATTAACTCATTGAGGGCCAGCCCTTTTATAAAATGGGAAGTGCCTAGTGCCAGCGTTTTTGGCCATTTTGAGTCATCTTTCAAGACCCACAGAATATTTTGTACTATGATTCTGAAAACACCAAATAGCTCAAATGAAAGAAGAAACTCTCTATTTCATCATGGAAAAACCGTTTGTTTGTAGCTTGTTCCGTTCTTGATTTATCTGAAGTTGAATAGAGGCTAGTTTCACCAAAAAGACACTTTTTTTTCTAGAAAGCTGAGAAAAATGCATTTTTGTGAAAGAGAGTCTGTCAAGCAAAACAGTGATTTGAATGTTATAATTTTGCCTTCAATGACATAAAATACATCTGAAAATTGTATTACAAATGTTATTTTATTGTAAAATAAATAACAGTGCTTACAGTCACTGCTATGCCATTCACACTCTGGAACTGGACGGCCTCCCCGGACCTCCCTATAGACCCACGTCCTCTCCAGCTTGTTGCTGTATGCATCCAGCTGGCGAGAGGCTGCCTTATTTCTCCGACACACGGGGGGATCCTTGCAGCATTCTTTAGCCAGATGAATAAAAGCGCCAATCCCTGGATTCGCTGTCGTTAAGTTCAGTGTCGGCTTCAGTGTGTAAGCGATTTCTCAGGCAAAAGTTTAAAGTGTCTTCCAGTGTCTAAGTTAGAACTTTTAGCTCAGATTACCTCTGTAACAATCGCTCTGCTCTTTGACCCCAGGGTGTCCACCGCTGATGTTTGATCTACCGTCACTTCCGACTGTAGTGTTCTGACTACGTATCCAAGAAGCCCCAGAATTACTCACAGGGAGTGTGAGAGCGCCCCCTTGTACCAGCCACCGAAAAAAACCACTTTGACGTATATATATGTCTATGACACTTAAGCGTTGGTTTTTAAATGACGTATATATACGTCAATGGCACTCAATGAGTTAAAAAATATCCTGCCAATATTTGTAGGAAAGAGTGTTCAAAAAATTGCATTTTCAATGAGCTTAAATGCAGATTTTGTGTACAAAAGGCCAAAATGCACAGAAAAACTCTGTTTTTAAAAATGCCCCCTTACATGCTGATCTGGTCTCAAAATATATGCGTGTAAAAATCCCCGTAAACATGCCTGTTGATTTTATCTAGACTTTGTGAATTCTTGTCTGTTATTTTCAGAATCGGATTGAATGATTCAAGGTTATTTATATTGAAAAGCTGAATGCAGATTCCTCCATTCACTCTGCAAACACTGACTGGTGTGGGTGAGGAGGGTCCGTCCTGCAGGGGTCTGCCCGGTCGAGTCCTCTGAGACTCATAGAGGAACACATACAGATGGTATCAGCTTCCTGAGCTGCTCTGAAGGGTTTCCTCTGCTTAATGTGCTGACACCCTCACACAGGCACTCTGCTGTTGTGGTTTTACAGTGAACCAATCAGTCCACCAGTGTGTTTACATGCACGGTGTCCAGCTGCTGTTACTGCTCTGTTAGGTTAGTGAACTGGATAACTGTCCACACCCCAGTATACAAGCATGGAAGGAGAAGTGATTGATCCAGCTCTGCTCTTGCTCTCATGTCAAACCTCAGGAAACTGTCACGCACAAACATAAGTAGTTTGTTTTAGTTGATGTGAGCTTTTTGTGCCAACAGCTTTCTCGGCTGATAACAAAGAGGTTACTCTGAGGATACTGATGTGCAGGACTGGGAGGGGGCAGAGGCTAAGATGATTGGTCAAGTTAAAGGAAAGTTAAAATTGCGAGGTTTAAATAGTAGCGATCACAGCATTGCTAATAATGAAGGGGGGGGGGGGTCATATTTGTGCTGCTGCTGACAATGGTGATGATTTTAGTAATGTTGCTGACATTAGGGATGATGATGGTGATGATGAGTAGTGTCCGCCACAGAATGGCACTGTACTTGGGCAGTAGGGCTGTTCATCCTATGGTTATTTTTTGTGTTCCTGCTCTTTTAATAACATAACAATCATGATACATTTATTTTTAAGGCCCTTTGAATCAAAGTGCTGTACAGTTTCGTGAAAAAGTATTTTCCCCCTTTCTGCCTGACATCACAGGACTCAGAGAAAATGTTGGGATTCAGGATTTTCAAAGTGAAATATGATCTTTCTTTAATAAGCAATATAAACCCCAACAATAGTTGCTGATGATGTAGCGTATTTCTACCATCAAGGCTGGAAGGAGGCTGGATGTCGCAAGAAACTGCTATAAAATGACTGCATCATGTTTTCTAACATGACACTTTAATTGGTGCATCTATGGGAGGGATGTACGAAAGGAGATCTGTCTTGTGCATGCATATGGTGCTTAAATAGGATTAAAAAACAAGGTGAAAATGTCGGGTGGGTGGCCCACAGATTCAGAGATGCAGCAATTTAACACTGGTATTGTCTGATAACATCCCTGTGTACAAACATCTGCCAATTTTGTGCTGGCATCTGGTCTTTCTCACTGTTGAATCAAGAAGAGATTTTACTGGACAGACACAGTGACCTGTGGCACACACTGTGAGCTGATTTCATGGTCAAAGGTGAAAGAACCTGTTGATATTTTAGGAGTGTTTCACCTGAAGAAGTGTTGAACAGAATCATTGATATCAGCCTGAGTTTTCAGAGAAGCCTCCTGTTCTGGATTTGATCTAAAGGTTCAGTGTGTATCAGTACACCTCCTCTTGTCTCCATGCTCTACACAAACAAGCAGACATACATATTCATCAGCTGATGGCTCACACACATAATGTCCCTACAGAGCCACCGTCCTCTGATCAGAGACCCGCTGAGTGACAGACACCATCGACCTGCTGTGACACCCGCTGTGTGTGTGTGCAGGTTATTAGAGAGAGAGTGTTGGATCAATCAGACCACTCTTGGCTCCAGATCAATAACCCCCCCCCCCCCCAGTCCCTGTCCCGATCAGAGGGTAAGAACACCCATAAATGTTCAGATACCAGCAGAGAGCGTGTGAGATTTTACGGGGGTGGAAGCCAGTGTACCTAACAGCGATGAAGAGGAGCGTACCTGTCTCTCTGATTGGCTGACACACTGACCTACTTATTCTCTGCAGCACGTTTCACTGAAACATCACAGCTGCTGAGCTAACAGGGTGTGGGTACAGTAAATGTTTTATACATGAGATGCTGTTACTGCTGAACACTGCAGAAAGCCTTAAAAACGTGTGTGTCCTCTACAGTTAAACCCTAACAGTCAGTTTTCAGGATATCCAATCACTGAAACGTCAAAAACCTCATTCAGCTTTTAAATAAATGTTTAGAATTTTTTTTAAGATCTTATTTTTATTTGACAGTCCTCCATTTTAGATGGCCTCAGCTGAGACATGTCGCACTACTTCAGCAAATCTACACCTTCTATCAGGTTTACCTCTCAGCTGCTTGTTAATTCAAAAACTGACTAGCCAATCACAGCACAGTAATCAATATAAGTAGGACTGATCAACTTCTCTGGTCTTGACACTGGACCTGCCAACATCTCTTCAATGAAAATGCATAACTCACTTCCAAAACTGTTGAACTTCTCATATTTAATCATAAAAGCCAGAAAGTAAGGGTGAATCCCATTTCTCCCCGTTAGCCCCTATCTCAGCCTGCCCCTTGGCTTTGCATGTTAACGTCAGGCGAAGGGGTGTCCCAATTCTTGAATCAAGAGCCGAGGGCTCCACAGGCCTTGAAACGAAGTTTTTCAGGACCACACTTGAAGCCAAGGGATATGATGAATTTCCCAGCATGCACTGCATTCACTTGTGAAATGGCACAATGGACTATGAAGGAGGTGCATAAAAGTCACAGTTTTCGGCATTCATACATGATTATAGAAAATATGACAGTTGTGATTTCTCTTATATTCAGTCTTTAGCTACCAAGGATGGGAGTTTTTGTATTTTTGGTATGCATTCTTGTAAACCAGAGCTGTTAACTGTATAAATAAATGGAGAAGATTAACATGGTGATCCACAGTATGAAGGAGGTGGTCGAAGCTTTACCCTCACCTCTGATGACGCAGCTGTTTATCAGCAATGATGATGAACAGCAATCAAGTGGCGTCTCATTTCACCCCTACCCTTACCTTTCTGTTTCAAGGGGCAAAGGTTAAGGGGCAGAAATGGGATTGGCCCAAAATCACCCAGGTTGGGTTTTTTTTGCATACGGCAGTAGAGAACTCTCTTTGGGAGGCAAATATTGATTTCTACCAAAGAGAACTGCGACAGAATGACTGTGTTTAGAGCCATTTGGAACTTTATTCTGTAGCTACTTTTGTGTCCCAAAAGTAGTGAAATATGCATGCAAATACAATAAAAGTAACAAAAATCACAGAAACAGCAGTGGGCAGGAATTAAAAAGCCTCCGTCTAACGCCTGGACGAACAGTGCCACAAAACAAAGCAGTCCGGTTCGGTTAAGTTCAGTTTTGTCATGGTTTAGATCATGAAACTCTGATCTTTCATGTGTTTCCTCTGCCGATGTCCGTCCACCCTGTCTGTAGTAAGGTTGTTATGGTTAACTAAAACTAACTAAATAACTAAAACTAAAATTCAAAAATCATTGTAGTTAATTGAAACTACATCAAAACGAAGCTTTACTCCAAAACACAAAAACTAAAACTTTATAGCGCGCTTACAAAACTAACTAAACTAAAATAAAAATGGAGACAAAGTATCCTTAATTTTAAGTCTTTGACACAACCAGACTGACTGACACCTACACCAGAGTCTGGGGAGAGTAAAATGGCCTAATCTGATTGGTTAAGACTTCCCACAGTGTTAGTTTTATGTCTGGAGTTTTACTCAAACATAAACTTTAAACAAATAAATAAAAAGTGAAGAGTAGCCTAGGGCTGGACGATTAATTGAATTTTGATTGTGATTTCAATTATGGCTTCTCAAAATCATAAAAACATTATAATCGAAGAAAAACAATTAATGTGTGCTTCAAAGAATATTTTTGGGTTGTGTTTCTGGCTGTGTTTTTTGCATGTTGCAAATTTTGCAAGTTTTACAGGAGTGCATGTAGATTGGATATTTATTTTTATTTATTGTTTTTTATTGCTATTATTTAATATATTGTTGTTATTTTACTTGTTACTAATTTAGTTTTGATTGTTCTTTTAGGTTGTGGTTCAAAAAAATACTCAAATTTTGAAATCAGTGAATAATCGTGTTTATTAATTGTGATTTCAATATCAATCAAAATAATCGTGATGATTATTTTTGCCATAGTCGTCCAGCCCTAGAGTAGCCTGTTTGAATATGTTTTTAAAATTGTATGACGCTCACTCAGCCCCGACATGTATCCGAAAAAACTAAAACTAACAGTAAAACTAATAAACACGAAACTGAAACAAAGCATTTTTGAAAAACAAAAACTAAACTAACAAACCAGCAGTAAACGCTGATTAAGACTAAATTGAAATCGATAAAAGAAATTAAAAACGGAATAGAAATAAAAACTTGAAAAAATCCCAAACTATTATAACCTCGGTCTGCTGTGATGAGAATTTCGTTTCTTTTTAGAGATCCAGATCATTCGGCTCAGCTCAGTAGAGCTGGTTGTTTGACTCCTAAACGGCTCCATTTTGCATTTTTAAACATGGATTAAAACGCAACATAGTAAAGAGGACAGGAAACTGGCACAAATGGGAGCCAGCTACAGATGCTCACATTAAAGAGTCGTTTAGTAGAACAGGCTCGCTGGTGGATGGCACATCTTCTCAGTCTCTCACCCCACAAGGTTTGTTTGGTTGATTTATCACTGTTTCAATTAAAAGCATGTTTATGGAGCACAGATGACCTAGCAGCTAGGTCCTGCTTCTTTTCCGTCTCCCCCACTCTTTCCTCTCCGTTTCGTACTCCATCCACTGTCCTTCTGTCTTAATAAAGGCATAAATAGGAAAGATAATAGATCTTAAAAGAAAGCTATTTTACTCATTTCCTGTGCTGCACATTATTTCCTACAGCCTGACTGGATGATGTTCAGGTAGTTACCCGGCTGCTCGGATAATGCTTGAGCAAAACATGCTGATGATGGCACACTGACTGCGCTGTTGTCTGTCACATATCACTCTGTTATGCTAGTGGTGGCATCAGTTATGTCTACAACACAACACATGCATTTAAGCTGGTGGCGAGGACACTGACCCAGTGGATCCTTCACATGGCAGAAATGTGACCAGTGGCGGTATGGATTCTGGTTTAGTTCTCGTCACGATAGAACTCTTCGGGCTTTGGCCTCTGGTGAATGTTGAGAGCCATATTAAAAGCCTGTGAGTCTCTCTGCCCTCCTCTGCCTGGGCGAGGACACTGACCCAGTGGATTCTGGGTTATGGTTTTGTCTTCATGGATGCTACAAAATAAAAGAAACTGGCAGTGTAGCTGCAGGTGTACATATGTAGGTGTGAACAGGTCCAGGATCAGGATGACAGAAGGCTGCTGGGGGGGTTTACAGAGCTCAGAGTGCAGACATAAACACGCATACAGACACAAACACAAACACACATAAACACGCACAGACTACAGTAAATATGTACATACGTGTAACAGCTGTTACTCACACAACAGCAGTGTGGCGTGTATAATCCACTGAAAACTCACTGTTACTGTCTGTTCTCAGTGTTGGTCTGATGAGGCTGCTTTCTCTTCTGTGCATGCTCTGAAACTCTGAAAGCTGTTCTAGTTTAGTTTGTTTGCAAGTTTTAAAAATACAAAAACAAGACAAGGTACTGAAAGTGAAACGTTGTGCAGGGGAGGTTAGAAGCTCCAAAGGTTTATAAAGATGTCTCCCCTGTGAGATAACAAGAGTTATTCTAGGCAGTGAAGTAGGTTAGCTAAAAGAGGAACAACAACATAAAGGTGTGTCTACAAGACTGAACGCTTTTCAGTCAGATCCAGTATTGTAAACGTTTCCTTACATCAACGATTTTGTGAGGTAAAGTTTGACATGTTCTGAATGTCTTTTAGCAGGTAGCTAATAAATACATTTAGAGCCTGTCTTCATACAGCTTCATTATTCAGCAGGTGCACGCTAGAAATAAAAAATAAAAATCATGCCCTACCTAACTAGTCAGCAAAGGCCTGACTATCAGGTTCAAAAGATTATTTTACCAGAACTTTCTGTTTAGAAGATGTCAGAGCCACTCAGATTTTCAATGAAAATGCTTTATTTGTTCAATATTTACAATCAGAAATCCTGTTGTGTTCTGAGGAACACCAAGGATAGCAAGACATGCTCTCTGTTCATTTTTACATGGAACGACAGCCAATCAAAAAGCAAGCTGAATGGAGGAGGAAACACAACAGACACATAGTAGTGACCAGAGGGGTATTCCATCAAAGTGGGTTAAAGGCTAGGCCTGGCTTACTTTGGTTGGTCTGTCTTATTTTAGTTGGACTTTCATTACATTAAGGTGGATAATTTGACTCTTAATAACCCCTTGTAACTCTGAGTAACCATGGTTACGTAGACTTCAGAACTAACCTACTTCGGAGCAGGTGAGCTGTCCGGCTAAGTCTAGCTTTGCTTCAACAAAGTGTCCGACGTGCTAGAACTCGTTCCTCACAAAAACAGTTCAACCATGCACTACTCTGCCATTTATGAATAATTCTAGAGATTAATGATCTCTGGTCAAACTTTCATGAATTCAGTTTTTCCCTTATTTCTTCCATAAAGGAATGGCACACGAAGATGGATTTCTTGTAAAATAATGAATTAAATGTATGAAATATAAAGACGACTGGGTTGATGGTACGTGGCTCTAGAGCACCGCTACAAGCAGGCTGGACGACGGATTGAAGGAATAATTTAAGGATTCCAGGATTTGTAAAAGGATCGACCTTTTGGTCTAGTTGAAGTTTTATGAACAGAAAGTTAGCTAACAAAAGGATTTATTGTTGAAGGTGACTGCACACTGCTGAATAAAAACGTTTAATTCTTTTTTAATGAGTTTAATTTCACTCTGACAGGTTGGGCATGTCTAGATTTATTTCATTCTATTCAGTAAAAAAAAAAAAAAGAAAAAATTATTCATCCCCGGGGGAATTCAAGGAACAGCAAAATCCAATTCACATCATGATAAAAATGAGAAAATATATGTTCTGATGCTGACTCGACTTATTCACTTCTTTACTGAATAAGGACAAAATAATGTACATTATGCTTGCCTGTGTCAGTCATTTATCTATTTTTAGTCCATTATTCTGTGATGATCAGTAGAACTGCAGCTATAGGAACACATACAAGATGATACTAAATGTGTTTTTTCACATTTAGTACCGTCTTTTCAACTATCGATTGAATTGGGCTTCTTACATCCCATGCTCGAACACATGCTGATTGTTTAAGCTAGGCTGGAGTTAACTGTGACAGAGCTGAGTCGCGCTAGACCAGCGTTACTCAACCCTACTCGACCAACGAGCCAAATTGTTGAAAAACACCTTTGCAAAAACTACAATCTAAGTTTTGAAAAGTGGTCAAAATGGGTTAAAATGGCACTAAACTAAGTGTAAGGTGGCAAATATTGTCAGAAAGAGGCCAAAAAGTGGGAAAAATAGGTGAAGAGGGGCAAAATAGGCAAAAAGGTGGGAAAATGGGCACAAAACAGCATGGCAAAATGGGGAAAAAAGGGGTATGTAATTGCAAAAGGCAGATTAGATGGGCAAAAAGAGGCAAAAAATGGCAGAAAAGGGGCAAAAATGGAGTAAAGGCAGTAAAAAGGGATTAAAAGTGGCTAAAAAGGGGCAAAATGGGAATAAGGGCAATGGAAATATACAGACAAAAAATGAGGTTGACAATTGAGTTTGACAGTTAAAGTCTTCTGTATAAGTGTGGGAAACAAACTGATTAATGTGACTTGCAATGAACAGTTACTGAGGTCAATGCCTCCGTTTTTTTAAGGTGCTCTGGGGGAATAATATTTCAAATGAAGACATGTAAGAGCCACAAATCATCACCAAGGAGCCACGTGTTGAGTATCACTGCTTTAGAGGAACGAGTTGAGGCTTCAGTGAAAGTGGTGGCTAGTTCAAGTCAGGCCAACTCGGGAAAGCCCAGCCTTCATTAGCTAGGCTAAGATCTGCCAATACTGTTATCATGCTAATAATATCATGCATCCCAAAGGGGGATGATAGTGAAGTTTAGAGTAAGATGGAGTCAGAAATGGAGGAGCGACTTGTTGATTTGTTGCAACAACATGAGTGTGTATGTCCTGTAACATGTTCATTTTGGTTCCTGCGTGAAGATGAGTGTTTCTCATCTTCCATGAAAGTTGGTGAAGTTATACCAGATGAAAACAAGTGTAGTGTCACAGTCCAGCTGACAAAGAGCAGTCAGACTGATGCTCTTAGTGCAATGGATGTATGCAGCTGTCAGCCAGCCACATGTAGCATGTTTGCTCCAAGGTTTATGTTTGGCAGAGTGATATTTCCCATGTAGAGAACGTAGACTCTGGTTGTGGGTGAATAAATCTTTTAGTATGTGGTGTGCTGTGTTGGTCATCTTGTTCTACACCACTCACTGTAAATACAAATGTGTTGAATCTGGCTGTATTTGTCGTCATGTGAGGGGTTTGTCAGACTTTCAGGCTGGTTGAGATTTTAGAAATCTCTGTGTTTGCCAGGCTGAACACACTGTGACACTCCAGCAGCAGCACTGTGTATGTGTGTGTGTAGGTGTGAGTGTGTGTGTGTGTGTGTGTGTGGGAGCAGTGAGACACCTGCTGGCTGATCTGAGCCAAAGCTTCACTCTTAATGATGTGAACTGCAAGGACTGATTTAAAGATTGATAAAAAATGGCATATTTAAGGGTTTTTTTTTTCATTTAGTAGGTCAATTTTTTAAATAAACTAGCCCACCAGGGTTTAAGATATTTCTCTTAATTAATACATTTGTTGTGATAATATTATAGTAAATATTCCTGTTGAATGAATCACACTGAAGATCTCTCTCTCTCTCAGACAGGTGAAAGCCTCTCAGACAGACAGGTGGTGACAGTAACAAGCTAACAGCTCCTCCATCATGAACATCTGACACACTCATGGTGAGTACACACACACCAGATGTGGAGGTGATGTTATTGTTCTGAGTGTTTGATCAAAGGTGAGCTGAGGGCCTCAGTACAAACATAATGCACTTGTGATGAAGTCTGGAGCCCGGGTCTCTGCTGCCAAGACTTAAAGTGCATCCCAAGTCCCGCAACTTGCGATCATTCATTCCTCAGTTGTTTCTTTTCCTTGTCTCCTAGTCCCTCCCACCATAGACTCATGGAGAAACACAAAGAAACAAAGAGAGACTGAATAATTATAACCATAGACAGCCTTTACTTTGTAGTGTCAGTTGACATCTGCATTGCCTTTTAAAAGTAAAAATACAAATATGTAATGTAAAATAAGTGACTGCATAGATATTCACCTCCTTTAAAGGGCCTGACCTTTTTCAAGCCAATCGGTGCTAGTAGTCTCACCTGAGTGCAGGGAATGTGTCTCAGTGATTGTAGTATTGGTTAAGTCACTGGTTAATCAGTATTCCTTGCTACCATTACACCGTGAATACAAAAGAACACTGCATGGCAATAAGTCAGGAGATGGATACAGAAACATTTCCAAGGCTCTGAACATCCCCCAGAGATCAGTTAAATCCATCATGAAGAAACAAAGGAATATGTCACATTAGGGCTGAAACGATTCCTCAAATTATTCGGGCAATTAGATTCAAAAAATTCCTCGAGGCAAATTATCTGCCTCGAGGCTTCGCTTAAATCAGTCCTGTATCCACATACGGCCATGCTGTAGCCAGGACATCGCGCCGTGTGTCGCGTGGCGTGCTGTTTCGCACGGACGGCTATTTGTGTGGCACAATGCCCTTGTTTTCGCTGTTACTACAACGCAACATGCGTGATACGAGGCGTGAAAATTACGAGGGAAGAGAAAGAGATGCAGTGATGTTTACAGGCACTCGTCCTGCGTTTTTACGCATCCATTGGCCGCAGCTTCATGGCACAAACGGCACAACGCCTGCACCTGTAATCCTACGCAGATCTTTGAGTTTTACAGTTTTACAGAACATCGTCAGGCTTCACAATTCAAGTCCTGTTTTGGTGCTTCCCCTCTCTCCCTCCCTCATTCTCTCTTTCTCTCTCTCTCTCTTTTCCGCGTGCACGCGTTATACGTTGAATTATAAATTATCTAAAATTCAGCACACTGACGTCTTGATTGCAGCGCATTTTTCATAATGTTAAGCATCCTGAAAGATTTGATAAGACTTACATTGATAATGAAATGACACCGATAAAATAGAAACACCTTATTGCCGCAGACAGTGGCAGAGATGAAGTAGGTTAAAGTTCATCATCATAGAGTCAGGATTCACCAGGTCACAGAGGCAGCTTTATCCCTTAAAATGTGTTCTCCATGTCAGTGGATGGTCTTAAAAGGTCATATTTTTATTTTATGGTGGATGAACTCACAAAAAAATGTGCAAAAATTGAAAGTTACCACCCTTTTGAAAAACAGACCATGTTCCTGTAATCTAAAGGTTCACCATTCAGACATTATCAGACCGCTGTGTGAATGATGGAGCTTTATTCTTGCTATAATGTGAAATATTACATTCATGCTTAAAATAGAGGATTCTAACATTATTCAGTCTCTCTTTACTTTAATGACAACTTGGAGAATAGAAATAAACTACAATGAAAGAAATAAAGTGTTGGCACCAAACAATTCCTGGTGAATGATCCCTAAAACCCTAAATATGGCTTAATCTAATGTCGTTATTTAACTTCCTTTCCTTTTAACTTTAAGAAATGTAAACTGTCATCAGAACTTCATTGCACTTTGTAAACTATATTCCCTTTAGAGAACCTGTTAAAACCCATTTTTAATATAGAAATAGTTCATTTAAGGGACCCAGCTTCTTTTCTCATTGTCTAGTACTACTTCTCTTGAAAAAGCTAAAGTAACTGATCTAAAAAATGCAATATTTCTTATTAGAGTACTTGATTAATTGTCAGAAGAATCGATAGAGTACTTGACTACAAAAAGAATCTATTACTGCAGCCCTATGTCGCATGTGTAAATCTGCCTGGATCAGACCGTCCTCACAAACTGAGTGAGCGTGCAAGAAGGAGACTAGTGAGAGAGGCCGACAAGACACCTATGACTACTCTGAATGAGTTCCAAGCTTCAGCAGCTGAGATGGGAGAGACTCTGAAGGCAACAAGTGTTGGCCAGGTTCTTCACCAGTTAGAGCTTTTTGGGAGAGTGGCAAAGAGGAAGATGCTGTTGGAGAAAACTCAGATTCAATCTGGACTAGAGCTCACCAAAAGGCATGTGGGAGACTCCATGGTCAAGAGGAAAAAAGATCTTTGGTCTGATGAAACCATCAGACATGATGCCAAACACTGACATCACCACAACAACACCATCCCCACTGTGAAGTACAGTGGTGGCAGCATCATTTTGTGGGGATGCCTCTCAGCTGGCCCTGGAAGGCTTGTAAAACTAGAAGGTACAATGAACCTGTCAAAATATAAGGCAGTCTGCAAGAGAACTACAGCTTGGGAGAAGATTTATTTTCTAGTGAGGCAGAGCAGAAGCATACAGACGAAGCTACACAGAAATGGTTTAAAGCTAACAAGGGGAATGTTCAGGAGTGGCTGAGACAAAGCCCAGACCTCAGTCCAATAGGATTTGTGGCTGGACTTGAAAAGGGCTGTTCACATCCCATTCCCTGTGCAACCTAACAGCTTGAGCAGTTTCGCATTGAAGAATGGAGAAAAATTTCAGTGTCCAGATGTGCAAGCCTGAGACCTATCCACACAGACTCAGAGCTGTGATTGCAGCCAAAGGTGAATCTAATAAATACTGACTTGAAGGGGGTGAATAAAATCCAAATCATATTGACCATGATTGATTTTATAAAATGAATTTAGGAGTAAAACATCCAAGGAGGTGAAAACTTGATAAAGGCGCTGTAAACACCTCAGTCAGACCAGACAGGACTCGGTGCTTTGAGCCTGCTTCACAGCATCAACGCAAGCCTTTTAGCCCTGATGTTAAACATCATAATTTCTAAGCACAGCAGAAGTTGCTTTGTTGTTTGCCATAGCTGTCTGGTTTTCATCTCGTATGTACCAAAAGTATTGTGCAGAATAAGTATAAAATGTGCAGGGCTTTTAAGTTTGCCCATGTTTTTGCTGTTTAACGTCAAGCTAGTTTACTGCTCGCTAACTTGTAAGCTAACCATAGAAGGTTTTTCTACTGTTCATATACTAGGACAAGGACAGTAGCCTTCTTCATTCGCCTAATTACTACTATAACTGAGCTTAACTGTGCATGTAAACACTCTCTGTATGTTTGTGTTCAGAGGGCCGTCCAGGCATCGCTGCAGCTGAGAATGATGAAGATGATGAAGATGATGATGAAGAAGCGTCTCCTTCGTTAGAGTCAGCTGGTGAGGGAATGATGGACCTCCCTAATGGCCAATCAGGCATCACCACCACCGCTGCTGCTGTCTCTGAGGTTAGGCCACGCCCACCCAGCACCCAAAAACACTCATGTTCTTTGTGTTTTTTATTTCATCATTTTCTTAATGCTCTGTTACTCTCACTTAACTCTATGACCATTAGCAATCAAATAAAATGTTGTCTGGTTTTATCTGATAAAAGATTTTGACGTTTTCTTTTGACGTGCTGAAATGCATCAGTGCACAGAAATGATAAACAATTTCTATTTCACCATTAGATGGTTTTAATTCAACAATACAGATGATAAAAAAAAAAAGATGTAAATAAAAAAAGTAATTTCTTAAAAATATTTCCCAAGTGCTGTTTTCCATACTTGTGGAAAATCATAACACAGCTTTTCCAAACATCCTAGTTTTACTTTAGATGCCTACATTACTTACTCTGCACACAAAAACAAAAATATTTTACAAAACCAAAAACTACAGGGTCTGAATTATTAGCCCCCTTTAGAACTGACAAAAAGGCTATAAATGCAAAATAGTTGAGTTTCAAAATGGAGAGATCAAAAACAATTTACAACGGAATTTCTGATATTAATCTTGATTTAGATATGTATAGGGCTGCAACGATTAGTCGCCATAATTGTTTGTGTTGACTATAAAAATTAGTAGA
Source organism: Cheilinus undulatus (assembly GCF_018320785.1). Lineage (NCBI taxonomy): Eukaryota > Metazoa > Chordata > Actinopteri > Labriformes > Labridae > Cheilinus > Cheilinus undulatus. Next base: position 50,819,317 of record NC_054871.1, on the reverse strand, counting down.
CGTGGAAATTCAAGTGTTGACGCATCGTATTGTTGTTTTTGATATTGGTAAAATCAAATACCAGCCGGTAAAAACTCATCTGTACTTGCAGTTTACTACTCAAAGAAGAGAGCCAGCCTCACACCAGAACATGTTGACATGCTCACGCTCCTGCACTGTAATTTAAAGAAATTATAATCTATTGTTCAGTCACTTGGGCTGGAAGTTTGATTTGTTGACATTAAGCTTTATTTGTATTTGCTTTAATTATTTTTATGGACATACCAGTCACTTTAAAGAAAGCCACCCTTTAGTTATTTGTAACCTGCAAGGCAGGTGAACTGCTACTATTTAAATTGCTACTATTTACGTAAAATGGGGATCCAAAATAGTATGCCAAATAACCATGATTAATCGACTAATTGGAAAATCTATTGATAGATTAGTCGACATAAAAAATAATCATTAGTTGCAGCCCTAGATATGTAATTGTTTGATGGAAATTATAATCATTATAAATACATAAATAGCAGCTCTGTTGTCCTTTGTTTGAGTGTAGACATTACACCGATAAGCTGACCTGCTTATGTTTGTGTTTGTGTAGAAGAGCAGCAGCTCCGAGTCTCTCAGTGAGAAAGTTTCCTCCGACCTGAAGAAAAGTTTTGATGCCGTTGTGTTCGATGTGCTTAAGGTCACACCTGAAGAGTATGCAGTAAGTACCATCAGTGCTTGTGTGTGATAGTAAATGTTAATATTTTACAGCTCACCTCGTAATAAAACATCTTCTTTGTAGTCAGGTGTCATCCATGTCTTTCCCTGCCCCATTTTACCAGCAGAGGGCGCCCTTTCGCTTTACTTCTCTGTCTCATGTCTCCATGAGTCTGCGTCTGAGGCTGTGTCTGACATCACACATCCATTCATACTCCCAACATAAGGAGCTATCTGTAGACTATGTCGAGATTTCACTGGCTCAATAAGACCGCATGAGAGGTGTTGAAGTCCTTGTGAGTACATTTGCTCGCCCCATGTACTGAGGCTGGGGTCTAAAATGTAGGTCACATGGGTTCAAATCTAGCCTGAGGCTGCTTTGCTGTGTGCCATTCCCCACTTTCTCTTCCCCTAGTTGTTGACTCTATTCCTTTTTCTAACCATTGTTTGCAATCATGTGACCCGGAATGTCCGCTGGGGGTGAGGAAGTGGGGGATAGCTGTTTTTGTCCACAGATTAATAAATTCACCTGGTGTGGAAGCGATTAATATCACAGTTTTCTGTCCTGCAGGCATTCAAGCGTCTAGCAGCATTTAGCCAGGAGAAGGGACACAATAGTCTAGATGAGTCTAGTACTAAGCCAAGAGGCGAGCTGAGCTTCTTTAACATATAGAAAAACCCCTTATTTAATTGAAACGGTGATGTACTCTCAACAGAATAAACCTTTTGGGGTGAGCGACTGAATAAAGATATGTCGTTCACAATTGAGCCTGAAAAGTTTCAAGAGAACCTGGATGCAGACGAGGATCTCAACTACATACTGGTACTTGGGCGAGCACAGCTGTACCTCATCTTCTCATATTGGAAGTCGCTTAAACTGAATGTCTTCTTTGTTGTTTTCTTTGTGCATCGCCACCATATTAATGGAGGCAGGTCCACCACATAAGAAAATATAAGTAGATGAAGAATAGTTTTAGGGCTAGAAATGATTAGATTTAATTGATTTCAATGAATGGATTTATGATCCATTTTCATGTATCAGTGGATTTTGCTTTTGTGTTTCACCGCCGGGTCTTAAATGTGGATCAATGAGTATCGTGATCCATTAAGCTCAATTTATTTTGATCATTTGTGCCAGTGTTAAATTCGTTGACTAAAACTATTCATCAACAGCCTTTTTTTCCATGAAAAAAACTAGACTAAGACTAACAATAATAGATCTGTGATGACTAAAACAGACTAAAGGAAGTTTAGTTTTCGTCAAGATGACTAAAACTAGACTAAAATGTGATGTTGTTTCGTCGGACATTCAAAATCCGTGATATTTCTCCACTGTGGGTAAATCTGTCAAAATACAATACACCCTCTCTTTAGCCTTTCAGCTGTAGAAAGCAGGGACCCCAGGTTTGATAGAGTACAGAGAACACACTATCATGATTTGGCATCAGATTTAGGCAAGATAATAAATGCTTGGACTAAAATTACACTAAAACTAAAAAGGGTATAAATGACTAAAATGTGACTAAAACTAAAAAACATTTAGTCTAAAGACTAAAATTAAAAATAGCTGCCAAAATTAACACTGATTTGTGCTTTTTATTCCCAGAAACTCACCTATTCCTCATCTACATGTATGACCTACACTCCATACCTGCCTCTGGCAATATGGCGGCGACGTCCACGTACGGCCAGTCAAACTGGCTTCCCATATAACGTCTATACTCAATGATATATGAATATGGATCATTAATCAATTCATTGAAATCAATTTAGTGTCATCGTCGTGCTTGTACTCTGAAAACTCACCTATTCTTCATCAAAGAAAACTGTGAAGAAGACGTTGGTCAAGTGACTTCCGGTATGAGAAGATGAGGGATGGTGGCGCTCATCTGACTTCCGATACAAAGTTGAGGTCCTCGTCTCCATCCCTCTCCAAACTTTTGTTGCCTGAATATTTCACTACTTTTCAGGACAAAATTGCAGCTTAGAAATTAAGAATGTTTTTATTTTCACACTTTGAATGCTTGGCAAAGTCGTAAGCTGCTCAAAACATGGCCTTTTTGGTAGAGTTGATACAGAAAACTCCTCTTGCGCTGTTGCACGTCTAAAATGTGCTTTTTAACATCACCTTGGGATCAACAATGCCCGGTCATAATGGCATGAAATTCTCTGATGTTACACTGAAAACATTTTCCCACAAAAATGAGATTAAATATATAACCGAAAGTACTGAAACTTTTTATGCCACAACTTATTAGTGTATGCATACTGACTGGTCCTGTGTCATTTATCATTATCATTTAAAAGAAGTTGTTAATGACAGTACCTGGGTATTTGTTATGCTGCACTCAACAGGGTAGACAAGGAAGGACACCGTCTGACCCTTCCGTCTTTTCCAAAGTCTTTGACACATTTATGTCGAGCAGTATGGGAAAAAGTGAAACCATGATATGGAGTATAATATGCTCATTCAGAATTTGTGCAGCACTATCAACAGAAGGGGGTATTTCCTGTGTAGATCTCTGTATTAAGTGGTGTGGGATTTTGGACATCGTGTGTCTGTGATCAGCTGATCTAGAATCTGTTTCCATAGTAACCTTACAATGTGTGACTGCCTGTTAATGATGATGATGTCTGATTGTTTGGATGTAAACGTGAAGTTTATTCTGTGTCTGTGTCTCCTCAGGGTCAGATCACGCTCATGGATGCCCCTGTGTTCAAAGCCATCCAGCCTGAGGTAAGCAGCTCTCATATCAGTGACAGGCCAGTGGGGATGGGGGGGGGGTCTTGGGGTTAAACCCTTTGTCTGATTAGATATTGGAGGTCAGAGGTCAAGGTCACTGGATATGAAATTTCCAGACCACTGTAAGGGTTTTATTTATTTATTTATTTATTATTAATATTTTTTTCTATTTGGCAAAGATGTCCAGAATGACAAGAGGATTAACTGATTAGGTCAATTCTTTGGGAGTCAAAGGTCAAGGTCATTAGGGGATCATTGTCTTCCCTTGTCTTTAACATTACCAATCACAATACCACAAAAACACTCTACCACTAAGCTTCATCCCCTTAGCTTTCTCAAAAAGAGCATCTCCAAAACTGCAGCCCTTTTGGGGTGTTCCTGGTCTGCAGTGGTCAGTGTCGATCAATTATGTGGTTTGATCCAACAGACGAGCTTCTAAAGCTCTGATTGCTGGAGAAGTTGATATTGGTTCTGATGGAAAGGTGTCAGAATACATAGTGCATCACACCCAGCTAGTCAGGGTGCCCATGCTGTCCTCCATCATAACGGTGCCCTCAGAGGGTTAGGATGTTAATAACAACTGAAACTGCCATAGATTTTGTTTAAAATGTAACTGAAGATCTGTAGTTTCTTGAACGCTTTAAGATTAATGGAGCGACCTCCCCAAGGCAATAAGGCGTACAGAAACAGTCACTGCTTTTAAATCACTTCTTAAAACTCATTTTTATAGACTTGCTTTTATGTGATGTCGTCTTCTAACTCATTCCTATTCCTTCAATCATCGTTTTACCCTTTATCTCCACTTTTTACACTACACCTATTTTTGCTGTTTTACTGTTATTTATTTTTACTATTAATTCTTTACTACTTCTGATTTTTAGCTTATTTAGTACCTTTTACTCTTCTTATTCATGTTTTAATATCTCTTACTCCTCTTACTGTTTTGATTTTCTATATTAATGATCTTGAGTTTTTAATTTAGGCAGTTCTTACTGGTTTTAGTGTTTACCTTTGATACTTGTATCATTTTAGCGTTTTCACTCCTCTGACATATTCTTTTACACTTATTCTTCCTTTACAATTTTACTTCTCTTAATGTTTTAGTTCTTATTGCTTCTCTTTTACTTGCCTTTTAAAACTTCAGTCCCCTTGGTCTCAGGTTCTGTGGTTGGGTGTTGGCCGGGTACCCGTGGGTTCTTATGATGTCTTGTTTTAATGACGTCCCAGGATGTCTCAGCTCAGGTGTAGTCATGTGAAACATATCAAAGCTCTTATGACTTCCATGGATTTGTATTTCTAATAATGTCTCAGTAATATTGTTGTTTCGGCTGAACCTATGGTTTGGTTTTGATCTTGTTTAGGTTCTCTCCCCTTGAGTGGTCTTTTGTCTTTGTTGTTGTGTTTTGTTGTCTTGCTGCTTTGTTTTTCTGAGTGTTAAAGCACTTTGTAAAACCTTGTTTTTAAAAGTGCTATATAAATAAAGTTGTTATAAAGATTATAAAGATTGTATTGCTGTAAATGTGTTTTTAGAAGGGTCAGACTATTGATACAGTAGAAAATCTCATAAAATGATCCACGTGTCAGTGTCAGACTCACTCAGATGAAAACACAAGAAGCGCTTCACAGAAAGAAGCCTGTCATCAGACAGAAGATGGATGGCACATGCACACATGATGAGCCTCAGTCTGCCGAGAGGAAAGTCAGCGGAGGTCGAGACTCTGACTGAAGAGAGTTTGGAGTTTCCACAGCGCTCAGTGTCGCTCTCCTCACACACTCATGATGGAAACCCCATCTGTCTGTGTGTGTTTGAGTCGGCTCACTGCCTGAAGAGGAAAATATTAAATAACTGGAGTTGTGTAATAATGTTTTTACTGTCACTCGGCCCATTTCTTCCTCTGAAGCACTCTTTAAATGCCACAATGACCGGTAACTGCTACCTGCTAACTAGCCTCTCATGTTGTAGCTGCTACATGGTAAAAATGAAGCTCTCATCTCTACATGTGTGGTAGAAGAAGACTCAGCAGCAGCAGAATTTCAAACTTTGATATGGTTCTGGTAATAATCAGACTGAACTGATACCACAGCATCAACAATGGAAGAAAACTGATGTTGAGCAATTTCTGCTTTTTGATTTAGATTGTACAGGAATTTGCCCTCAGTTTTCTTCTTCCTCTAAGCAGCTATCTCAGGTACTAGAAGTTTTGTTTTTCAGGTTTTGCTACTTTTGAACAGTGTTAGTCTTTAACATAACAGAAATGGTATATTCTGTTCTAAAGATTTCTGTTAAACGGTCTTTTGTCTTTTCTATTGAATTAAAATCATTGTAATCTCTTTGAGTGTCTCCATGTTGGTAGCTTGTTATCACATGTCTGGTAGTTGTCTACAGCCTGAGCTCTCTGACCTCTTCTCAAGCAGGGGAGTCCAAACTATGGCCTGGGGGCCAAATGCGGCTGTCGGCCCATTTTAAATTGGCCCGCAGCAAATTCCAAAACATAAATGAAAAACTGCCCACATTAGAATATGAGGCTTATGCTTGGCTATAGTGTAAATTTAATCTGAGTTTTTTATTGACCGATGAGAATAAATATATATAAACTTTAAGATTTATTTTTAGGCTTTTAGTACTTTTAATGATAGAGGACGACAGCGGATAAAATCCGAAACAGGGATGAGAAAGTTGGGCACATCCCGCGCCTTTAACCCTTTCATCCTGAGGTCCTTTTTCAGTGTTCAAGCTTAGAAATGACATACCCAAATATAACCAAGTATTTCTCTGCAGCTGCAAAGTCTACATGAATAAGCTTGGCATCAGTGTAAAGATAACTCTTTACAGATTTCAGCAGACGTGTAAAATCTCAGTAGAAGTTACTAGGACTTAGTTAATAAAGATGGAAAATAGCATAACTGATTTTATTCTGCCTGTCTGAGTTGTGTTTTGGTGGACAATGGACAATGCTGAGCTTGTTAGTTTGCCGTGATCTGTGGGCTTCATAGGGTGTGTGACAGGACTCTGCTGATGGACTTTGAGACTGCCTTTTAAAGGTTTTCCTCAGAGGACACCTAGCCCCGGATATGGGACCTACAGGGATGAAAAGGTTTTTAAGCACTAGGCCATCTGAGCCCCAGACGGACTGGACTATTTTTGTGTTAAACTGGGGGCTCACCCAGAAAGGTAACACTGACAAAACTTGTTTATCAATAACACTTAAAGTTGTAGTATGTGAAGACAGCATTAGTTTCTTTTCGCAAAGGAGTTTTTCCAGATCGAATGAAGATGGCAAAGGTCATTCCATTGTTTAAAGCGTGAGAAACAGACCCACACTAATTATAGACCAGTATCTTTACTGTCACAGTTTTCTAAGTTAATTGAAAAATGATTCGAACATAAACTACATTCTTTTATTGAAATTCCAATATGGTTTTCGAGGAAATCGTTCTACAGATCTAGCATTAATGAACATAATAGAGGAAATTACAGCTGCAACAGACTACAAAAAATACACAGTAGGAGTGTTTATTGATTTAAAGAAAGCATTTGATACGTTAGATCATAATATTTTAATTTCAAAATTATATTCTTATGGTTTGAGAGAAGTTGTTTTAGGTTGGTTGAAAAGTTATTTATATAATAGACAACAGTATGTACAGTTTGCTGGGAAAACATCTAATTGTTTACATATTGAATGTGGAGTACCACAAGGCTCGGTCTTGGGGCCAGAATTATTAATTTTATATATTAATGATTTATGTGATGTATCAAAGATCTTGCAGTTTGCTCTATTCGCAGATGATACAAGCTTTCTTATTTCAGGAGATGATTTAAAAATGTTAACAGAGAGTATGGAGAATGAGACGGTGAAACTCAAAAAATGGTTTGATATGAATAAATTGTCTAAATTGGAGTAAAACTAAGTTTGAATGTTTCGTTGTCTATTAATGGAGTTGTGTTAGAAAAGGTGTCAGAAATTTGTTTTTTTGGGTGTAATAGTGGATGAAAATGTAACATGGAAACCACATATTGCTTATATTCAGAATAAGGTGTCAAAAATATTTCTGTTTTGAGAAAAGCAAAATATGTATTAGATTATAAATCAGTGAGGATTTTGTATTGTTTGCTAATTATGCCATATTTGAGTTATTGTATTGAAGTTTGGGGAAACACCTATATTAGCAGTACAGCCATTGTTTTTGTTACAGAAGAGAGCTATGAAAATAATGTACAACGTTGATTTCAGGGAACACACAAATGAGTTGTTTGTAAAGTCAGGTTTGTTGAAGTTTAAAGAGATGGTTGAATTAGGGATGTTATTGGTTTTGTTCAGAGCAAGACGTGGACTGTTGCCTGCAAATCTGCAGAGGTTATTTGTTTTAGTTTCTCAGGAAGACAAGCATAGAAGAAAATTTAATTTCAAACACCAAATGGCGAGGACTATCACAAAACAGATGTGTATTTCTGCTGTTTGTGGGAAATGTGGAATTCACTGACAGTAGAAGAAAAGGGCTGTAAAAAACATTTTTCAGTTTAAGAAGATGGAAAGCAGAGAATATGGAAGTTATAAAAAAGCATGTCATGATGGAATAGCTTTAGTTATGGATTTTTCAATTTTGTTTATTTTATTTGGACTCATGTACACGGGTTTATTATAATGTCAATTCCTCTGATGTAAGCGGTTATTTGTTTTAAGAAAGGTGCAGGTATTTTAAGTTCGCTTCATCCTGCTCCTTTCCAATCACGGTATTGGAATGAATAAATAAAATGAAGTGAAAATTTACTTAGATTAATGTATGTTTTAGTTTAAGCACGAGGCCATGCTTCCATGCTAATACTATAAACAAACATTTTGACAGGACAGTTTACTGATGTGCTTTTTACCGTGGCTTAAACTGAGACAGTGCTGTAAATTCTCTAGTACGTGGAGGGTCATTCTCATTCTCACCAGAGTGGAGCTAGTAGTAGCCAGGGCTAACAAGGGCTCCCCTGAAATGGGACTGGCCCCCTTAAAGGTGCAGTGTGTAATATTTAGCCTGGTAGCATTAGCTGAATAAACTTGGTAAAATAAAGCAAAACATTTCTAAGACGGTCTATCTAAATAAGTATTTAGTCATCTTAATTCAAAAATAGCTTTTTTGAAAAAAAAAACAACAACAACTCAGAATAAACCTTTAGTTCATACATAGGGGGGGTCCCCTCCATGGATTCCGCCATCTTGGATTTTTACATGTTTCCATGGTAACATAGCGGAATAAAGGAAAAAGGATAAATAAAGTTATTATATTGTATTGTATTGTATTCACATTACAGATACACATTAAATTCAACTGGTTGCCACAGTTTCCAGCAGAGAAATGCAATCTAGAACCCACTTCTAGATATTAATATTCAGTTTTACACACTGCACCTTTGAAATCTTTGAAATGACTGGCTATTTCCCTTGTCAGCCATTTACATGCCATTTAAGCATATCAACTAACCTAGCACAGCCATCCCTAAATGGTGGCCTGCGGGCCACTTCCGGCCCGACAGCAGGTGTCATGTGGCCTGCGAGACATTTTGGCAAAAAAGATAGAAATTTCAAAAATATATATTCATTTTCGATATTTACCTTCTCAGGTGTTTAAAATACGAATTTTCCCTAATTTATCATGATTTTTCTATAAATACAGCAAGGACAGGTCATAATACGATGCAATAAATGAGTTAAATAGGGTACATTGAACCCTCTTTAGATTAGGGAGGAACATCGTAAAAAGACACACAGCAGCGCAACTGCAGCATCACCTCAGCTCTGCAAACATGCTGTCTAAAAAGAGGCTGATACAGACTGCATGATTTTTAAAACTCAAGGAGAGGGATTTGTTTTGCCTAACTTTTATTTTGCTTTTCGTAAGATGAAGAATTTAACCACTGTACACAGCTGTACAGTCTCTCATTGAGTCCAGCCCTGCCCGCAACTCTGATTTGCTTTCTGCATCTCAGGTCTTAATGAATGTCAGAGATTTTTGCCTTGTTAAACCAAACATATATTCCTGTGGGGGATTAAAACAGCTGCTCTCAGGATAGCAAACACTTTCCCTGCATCACTGTCTGTCAGCAGACATCAAATCTCACTTTGGTGTTTCAGTTCAATGTCAGCCTGATTTAATGCCTTAATGTAAAGAATCTGTAATGCCAAACTAATATTGATATCAATTTAATTTTATGTCAACAAGACATGCAATTATGGTCTCGAACACCAACATTTAAACAGGACATGGTTTATAAATCCTGTGGCGTATTTGACTTCAGGTCACATTAAATGGCAAAAATTACTCTCATAATGATAGAACAAATTCTTTATAACTGAAAATGTAACCCTAATCTGGTCACAGGCTGTCCTATGACATGAGAGATCGGCATTTTTGGTCTTGGCAAAGCGCTTAAAAGCTTCAAAATTGCGCACAGAGATGGCCCTGTTCATGACATATGCATGGATGTCAGGGGAATTCAGAGTGAACAGACATGCAGAAGAACGACTGTTGTGGCTCAGACGTGTGCTTATAAGTCAAGTTTTCACTCAATAGGTGAGGGTTCGTAGCTCTACGGGTAGAAATAGCACAGCAGTCAGGATCCTCCTCTCTCTCTCTGTTTCTGGGCTCTGTGCACTGATCCTAGGTTGGGTGAAATAATCTGGGGGTCAGATTAGATATTGTGGACCATAGGTTGCCGTTTTAGGGCCATAAACAGTCATGTTGAATGTATATTTATAATGAACATTACAGTCTTGTAAATTCTTAATAACGTTAAAAATGCGAAAAAGTGCCACCTGATTCAAGGACAGCATATTCATGCCTGACCTGTTGAGATTACTTGCAAGTAAATCATCTGTCTGAAGTAACTAATTAACCCCTTAGTGTGTGTAAGTGTGTATATATATATATATATATATATATATATATATATATATGTGAACATCCAAGAAATTTTAATGGTGTCCAAATTGAGAAAAAAAAAACAACAACAACAACAAAAAACATGTCTGGCCCCTCGGCTTTCTGTCCTTAAAGTATTTTGGCCTCCGGGAAAAAATAATTGGGGAACCCTGACTAAGCATATCTTTAACGAAATTAGATTGGATTGTCTAACTTTGATATCATAAAGGTGAAGTATATGAAAGTGGCTCCACCATCCTTAAAATGTTCTGTTTGTGGCCCTCGGTGGGTAAAGTTTGGACATCCCTGTTCTAAAGTATCTCATTAAAACACACATCCCGTTAGAAGTGGTTTGGGTATTTCTGAGACCCCAGGCAAAGACTAGTATGAGGCCTGTACCTGTTAAGCTTAAAAGACTCATAGTGAGTGAACAACATATTCTGAAGCATTTTTTTCTGGTAACAAAGCCAGAGAACTCCAGACATACGCAAATCTAGGGCTGGGCCAGAAAGCGTAAGTTTTCTTACTAATGTATTTTAGCTGAATTGCAGTGCACATGTCTGTCACAATAAAATACTTTAAAATCTTGATATGATTCATCACAAATGGACAGTTTGCACTGGCAAAAATTCATCAGTGACATTTACGTATGTTAAGGTTGTGAATGATCTCAAAACATTTTTAACCACGTGAAAGGGAGGGTTTTGTCTGAATTGCACAATATGTCTGCAACCTTGGTGGAGCTGGAGCTGGAGCCACTTGTCTGATGTGTGCAGGAGTTTGCCTGTATTTTGATATCATTCAAACCATTAATTATCCTGTATCTCATTAGAAAATATACTGATAAATTCTATAAAGCTCTGTTTTGCCCAGCCCTACTCATAGCAACTACCTCTGAGGCCCCTTGGAGCGTGGGCCCCAGGCAGCTGGCTACCCTTACCTAATGGTGAAACCACCTGTGTGTCACGTACAGGCATCCATGCCCATGATGCAGCTGGTTGAGAACAGGAACAGAATGTTACATAGCCATTATTTCTCTGTCCTTAGAGACACTGCAGCCTTCTAGTTTGACCGCTGTGATGTTCAGGTGAGACTTTAGCGTCTGTTTAACGTCCTTACATGCAGACCCTCAGGGTAACCTGGGGACGTGTTCAGGGTGTTCTGGTTTCTGTAGTTTCCATGATGAGAGCCGCTGTGGCTCAGCTGAGATAAACTCTGGACTCTCTTTCTGATTCAGCGCTGACTTTAGTCGAGTCCAGATGTTTCTGTGCACGTTGACTCAACACATTTTTAACTTTATGCAGAAAAACAAACGGACGAATCATATTTTCCACCACGTAGTCTCCCAGTGTTTCTGGCTGTCAGTGTCTCATTAAAACGTGTTTGTTGAGGCTCAAGGTCCGAGCAGTGATGGAGCTACACGAACATGTTTAATAAAATATCACTGTGTTATCACAGTTCATTCAGGCGGAGTCAACCATAAATATATTAAACCAGCTCTGACTCAGCCGGCTGCACCCATAAACACATCATAACTTCATTCATATGGTTGGTGAAAGACTCGCATGTTAACAACATGTATACACAAACACAAACACGCTGTGAGAGCTGGAACAAAGTCTGCTGATCGCAGAGGATGAAGCTCTGCGTGTTCTGAGCAGATGAGTGATGAGAACAGCAGCGTTCTCTCTGATGGTAAAATAATCAGTGATGTTTAATCTGCAGCCCTCAGCTGATGGACTGATCTGAGCTCAGACTTCACAGAGATAACATTTATCTTTCCTCCTGAATCGCTCATTCCTTCTGCCATCAGACTGTTAAACCCCAGCAGAACTCACTACTAAACAGTAGCTTCTACTATATTATGTTGGTGGCTTCTTCATACATTCTGGAGATGTAGACTAACAATGTAAGGTGCAGTGGTTCTTAGCAGGATGTGAATTACCAGGGAGACAGGGGTTATTTCCCCCTTCTGCTCTGATAATAAATTTTCATCTCATATCGGGATGTTTTTTCTCTCCTTCCAACCAGACTGAATGCAGCTGGTGTTGTAAGAGAATCAGCTCTCATGTGTGACTGAATGGATTGTGACACCCGAACAGTGCTTAAGATTTATGCACTCACACTGTACAGTCTCACGAGCTGGGAGCACAAACTGTCTGAGTGAAGTATGGACTAGGACTGAACGATTTGCAAAAATAATCTAATCGCGATTTTTTCCCCCCAAATATTTCTATTGCAATTTAATATGCAATTATTATTAGGTTCCTCTTCTTCTGAATTTTTCAACAAATTCAAGCAATAAATCATTGTGTATCATAACCTACAATCAGTCAGGAGCACTCAAGAGTCGCAAAATAGGAAACAAGTGGTATTTAATAGCAAAAGACAGCTTAACTTGGCAAAAAATGGTAAAAGTAGGGGTGCACCGATTGCAATTTTCTGGCCGATCACTGATCTTTAAAAAGCCTGACCTGCTGATTCCAATTTTGGCCGATACCGATTTTTTTGACTAACTGACTGCATACACCTTCAATGTTCCAACCTTGTTTTATTGAAAAACATTGAGCAATACCTGCGAAACAATACAAACTTGTTGTTTCAACTGCACATGAGGTAGTTCTCTCAAATATAAATGAAAAGTTTAGAGCATTGCTGACCAAAGTACTAAATTATATCACTTCCTTTAGCCTTTCATTTTTCACATTTTAGTAGGTAGAGGTAGATAAGATCGGTGGATAAGATCGGTTTCATATGAACAGATTGGCCAATCGCCGATCCGCCAAAATTAACGAAATCGGCGCCGATTGATCGATTGGTGCACCCCTAGTGAAATGTGGCAAAAATACGATAGAAGTGGCTAAAAGCAGTTGCAAAAATGGGCAAAAAAGAGAAAACAAGTGGTATTTTATGGCAAATGTAGCTTAAATGATCAAAAAGTGGTTGAAAAATTGTGATAAAGGGCAAAAATGTGGCCCAAAAAAATGAGAAAAAAGTGACTACAATGGGAAAAAAGCAGTCAAGGGTAGCAAAAAATGGCAAAAAAGAGAAAACAAGTGGTATTTATTGGCAAAAGGTAGCTTTAATGGGCGAAAGGTGATGGAAAAAATGGTGAAAAGTGGCAAAATGGGAAAACAAAATTGGACTAAAGGGGCACTAAATGGCAAAAGGCAGCTTAAATGGGCAAAAAGTGGCTAAAAATTGGTGAAAAGGGCAAAAATGGGATTAGAGTGGCAACAATTGGGAAAAAGTGTCAAAAAGAAGTGTCAAAAATGGAAACAAAGTGGTATTTAATGGTAATGGTATCTTAATTGAGTGACAAGTGGCAAAAAAATGGTGAAGAAGGACAAAAATGGGATAAATATAAAATGGGACCATTAAGTTTGACAATTAAAGCTTTCTGTATAAGTCTTGGAAACAAACTGACTTATGTGAATCATTTCTGATGTCAAAGTTTCCCTTTTTAAGGTTTTCTCGGGGAATAATATTTCAAATTAAGACACAAAAGAGCCACAAATCGTCACGAAAGAGCCACATGTGACTCAGGAGCCCTGACACGGTGCATCCCTGTCAGGTTTCTGTTCTATCGCAGGTTGTAAATCCAATATTGAAATATTTATATATTACATTAATATCACTTTTACTGTAAACTCATATCAGTTCTAATTATCAGTCATTGATCAAATCTTTCAAATCTTTATTTGTATAGCATTTTTCATACAATGCAAAGTAACAAAAAGTGCTTTACACACAACAGAAAATAAAAACACGAGTTCACCTCCCCATCCCTCTCCTCACCCACTCCCCCCGCATGTGGGGCTCAAACTAAGATTTGAATCAAATAAAACACCTCATTTTTTTTTACACAGATTACAAGATAATGCTCGTCCTCTCTTGTCCCCTGTACCAATGACTAAAACCTGAGTTTGTCCTGGTTGAGCTTTAAAAGGTTCTACACAAACTACCAATATTCTGTGTGACTGTTATCCCTGAAAATACTTACCAGTCAGCCCTAAAAGATCCAGTTTTCAGAGAATCTTTCCCATAAAAACTAGACCTCAGAATCTCAGAACTGTCCTGTGTTCACACAGACACATGGCTAATCTGATTTCACCGTCACAACCAGCATCCTGTAACATTGTAGCACTTTTACAGTCGTGTAGAACAAGAGCTCTGGAGAAGTCATTGTGAGCGTGCTAAGCACAGCAGAGTCCTGCAGACGGGCTAAAGGTTCCTCCAGAGTCTGCAGATTGTGTTAATGTAAAACTGAGAGAGAACCGAACATCTTATGGTTCGTTCTCTCCCTGATTCTTTGTTTTCTTTTCCAATCGTCTCGTTCTATTTTTACCTGAACACAGGCGGGAGGAAAATCTGATGGCCATCAGTCATCATCTGGCAGCTTTCTGCTCCTCTGTCTCTACAAGCTGCAGCACTGATCAGGAACAGACACACGTGTGCAGGTTTTCCATCAGAGCTTCCTGTTCTCAGTAAATCTCCACAGCCCCCCCGTCTTTATTCCGTGGATCCAAAAACGTCAGCTTAACATTTGAGTGCAGGCTGAGGTGATCAGTGTTTAGTAGTCTGGGCCGTGTTTATGTAATCCTGCTTCCAGTGATTCTGTCGAGTCTACGGTCCGTCTGAGGATCATTTTTCTTTATTAGGTGAGGTTAATGTTTGGCTCCGAGTCGAAACTGTTCAAATCATCGTCTGGATCCACAAAGACGTAAAACTGCTCCTTAAAGTCATCGGATATTAAATGTCGATGATGTCTCTGGGTAAAGTCAGTTAAATGTTCACTGACGTCACTGATCTTAATGTTGGCTTTACAGCCTGCGATGGCAGAGGCCTGGACCGGAAAGAAACCGGCTCCCCGTGGTTCAGATCGGTAGGAGTTTTTAATACTTACTTTGTTGACATTTTTAATACAGCCTGCAGGTTTAATGCACACTGTGAATTCCACCACCAGGGGGCCTTGATCAAAACAAGAACAGAAGATGATGTTGAGTGTTGCCTGGAATAAAGGGGGTTATCCCTGCTACCCACCCTAGCACATTTAATCGAACTCTGAATGGATCTTAGACAACTGATTGGCAGCTGATGGTAGGGAATAGTCGCGGCCTGTGAAGAGTCAGAAACTTAAGAACATGACTGAGATACAGCAGGAGAACAGCAGCTTCCTGTAGAAGTTCACATTGCTTTATGAAGCAGTTTTTGATCCTAACATCCAGCATTTCCATGGCAAATATTAGCCTGCTATGTCTGCCTGTCTCACCACAACTCTAATAATGAACTCACTGACAAAAAAATAACATTTTTTTTTTTATAATCTAAGCATTCATTGATATCAGCGCTCATCCCTATTTTTAACTGATGTAGTGTGGACAGCAAGCGTGCAGCAATGCTCCACCATGCAAGGCAAAGACTGATGCTTGCATGCTGTTGGAACATGTCCCCCCCTTCTCTTCTCATTTGTCCCATCTCATCTCCTTCCCTCCTCTCCTAACCCTGTCCTCTCATCCCTTTAGCTCATCTCCCATCCTTTCCTACCTCCTCTTAGCCCCTCTTCTTCCTTCTCTCTTTGTATCCTCTCATTCTTCACAGCGTCTGTTTTTATCATCTGTCTTTGATAAACTGACCCAGCCCTCCCCCTCTCTGAACGAGAGCTCTTTTTCTCTCTCGGTGCGGCCCAGGTCAAGGACTCGTAGCTGTTTGGTGGGAGTTTTTCATCCATGGAGCATGGTGTGTATGTCACAGCTCAGTCTGTGGAGCTGGCAGGATGAGGAGAGGAAAGTTTTCACATTATTTCTCTTTTGTTATGTCAGAGTTTCTGGCAGGATGGAAGGAGGGTGTGGTAGTTTTTGTGTGCGGTCTTGGTCTTCACCTCAGACTCCAGGTTGGCGTCTGCGGCTGGACCCAACCTTTGTCTCTAATTTGTGCACTGTTATCTCATACGTTTAATTCATAACACCTTTAAGTGAGGGTGAATAGATTTCAAATATCAAGATAACATGTGACAAATTGTAACGGGTGTAAATGAATTTTACGTTATAAACTAAACAAAGAGGCGGCGCCACCAGGAGCGCCAGAGGCTGAGCAGAGCTGAGCAGAAAGAGCACACAGTTAAACTGCTGGATCTTAGACACCTGAGAGATTTCTGGTCCACCTTCGCTGCAGCAGAGAACCACCCTCTATTGACCTACAAGGACAAACACTCAGACAGTGGAAGCAACACACAAAGGCAGGCAGGAGTCCTTTTAAGCAGTGGTTCTCACCTGTTGGGTCGGGACCCAAAAGTGGGTCGCGAAGTCCTTTTCAGTGGGTCGCTGAAGTGTGCCTGGGAAAAAAATTGTTCCAAATTGTCTGTGAGACTCTATGAACCATGCATGTTTTCCTTGTTTTGTTACACCCTTTGTACTGTCTTGGGCCCAATCTCTACTTTTTTTTTTTCTTACTAATTACATCTGATTGACCACAAAAATCTCCAAAATTTGGGTGGCAATTCTCCTTGAGGAGTTGATGGTGGGTCCCATGACTCAAACAGTTGAGAACCCCTGCTTTAGAGAAAGCAGCTGCAATGTTTGTAAATCTTTTAATATCTCACAATTTGATTCAGAATTGATTTTCGATTCAAACTGATCAGCAATGCCCAACACACTTCTGGTTTGTTACACAGAGGTGCTAGTTTTAACATCTACTCCCGTCTGCTGTGCATGAATGAAATACCAATATTATGTCACAAAAAGCATCATTAAATATGTTGAAAGAGTTTTTTTTAGCTTCCATTTGTTCCATTTTTAACCACCAGGTAAAACAATGTGAATTCACATGAAAATCTACACAAAAAGATCATCAAGAACATTAATTTATGCTTCAGTTGCAAAATAACATGATCTAAATTAACTGTGTGGGTGTTATAAAGAAAAGAAATTGTTATAATCTTTTTTTAGGAGAAAAATGATCAGAAATTTACAGCCTTCAGGGTTGAATCATCAGGAGAACAGGTGTTATGGTTTAACAGGTGACTGTGCTAACTGGTGACTAACTGTGCTAACTTCTGTGTGGAGAAGTAGGGATGGGCCATCGATCGAGTTTCACTTTCAGGCCTTGTTTGCACGATGGTGTTTCGCTTCGTTTTCCGTTTTCGTTTCCAAAAAATTCCACGTTTACACAGCAACGTTTTGAAAACAATCTCTGTCTACATGAGAACACAGGAAACACAAAAATGCTCTAGTAAGGTGATTTACTATAAAACTGTCTCCACAACAAGGACAGTACTGCTAAATCACTGTTTTTCATGTGTTCTGATAACATGTTACATTTTTTATAACAAACGGGTGCATGGGAATAATTCATCACTACATCATCCTCCGTCGGAGCGCTGCAGCAAGATTTCACGGCACATCTAACACAAAAATGCTTTGCAAGATCAGTCTTGTTATAAGAAGATATCCTTTAAGACTGTTTTGATTTTCCACGGACACATTTTTCTCCTACAGCCTTTAATTTCTTGTGGGTTTTCTTAGAAAGTGCAGCGCTTCCTGCTTATAGCACAGCAAAAAAAAAGATAGCCTTTTTAGAACAATGTTTCTATTTCCCCTTTTTCAATGTTATCTGCCTCTTGATTTGATTACTGCCATCTTTTTTCACCTTAACACAGAAGCTTCAATCCTGTCTCCTCCATCAGCTGAGCACTGATATGCAGCCGTTGGAGGAGGAGGCAGGAGAGTCTACGGGCCGAGGTTTCCATGTTTAAACTTTAAGAAAAAAGATAAATCATTTACAAGAAGCAGATGTATAGAAAATAGGAATATCATTCTGAAAAGGCTCCAGCTGAGCTCATGAGCAGCACCACGCTTTATAAGAAAATCCACAAGAAATAAAAGGCTGAAGGAGCTGAATTTGTCTGTGTGAAATGATTTTTTTCAGCTGATATCTGCGTTATAACAAGACTCATCAAGCAAAGCATTTTTTTTTTCGTGTTAATATGAGCCATGGAATTTCTCTGCAGTGGTGATGACAGTGATTAACATGATCATTGATAAAAAAAAAAAGGTAAACGTTATCATTTCCAAAATTAATAGGATGACTTTATCTAGAGAAACTGGCACTGATAGCCCTCCAAACGAGAAGAATGTTTCCCCTTTTCTAAGGCCCCATCCACATGGAGAAGAAGTCAGAAGTATATGCAAAAGTTTTTGTCGTATCGGCGTTTCATCCACACAGAAACAGCGTTTTGGGTGACTGTTAACGATACTTTTTGAAAACGGGTCCCAGAGTGCACAAATCTGTAACCATTTCGTCTCTTTGCGGATGGCCAGCCACATCTTTCTTGAAACGATTAAGTCACACATAGCGTAGCACTCTGAAGTCGCCTGAGCGGGTCTGGCGGATTACAGGGTTGTGTTCGTGCTGCAGAAGCCACTGAGCTTCTTATGACTTTTACAGCAAAATATGATGCTCCTTTACCACCACCGCGAAACGCACACACCATATGTTCTTAAATCCTACACAGAGAATAACCAGAAGGGCAACTAGAAGAAAGTTTCTATCAGTTTTCTGTGATCTTCTCTCTTTTAGTCCATTTTCGTGGCAGCGTTACAGCGCCACATACAGGCTTGGCATATGCACTACAGCGTTTTCAATCATTTCAGTGGTTCCGTGCTTACACAGATATTTCCTGAAATGATCCCATCTGTACAGAAAACTTTTCCGAAATGAAACGGCAATATATCATTTTCATCTCCATGTTGACGGGGCCTAAATCCTGCTGTCCTTGACTTGACAAGCTGAATCACAGTAGACTACATCAGACGGCACGGCTCAAGCTGCCATGGCTCAGTTCAGAGTGCTGCAACACTCGCGCTTGACAGCTGACTGCAGCCGCATGTGACATTTTCCCTGTTTACACCGAGATGGTGGCATTTTGAAAAATTTCCACTCTGGTGCCCATTTCCAAATGAAGTTTTCAGACACCAAAACGCCGTTCTCTTGTAAACAGACAGCCGAAAAGCTATTTAAGTTTTGCATTTTCACCTGAAAACATCGTGTAAACAGAGCCTCAGTCATTGTTTGGCCTCCCACAGTGATCAAAACAGCTGACCATTGTTAAATGATTGCCATGTCTCATGCTGTCCAAGTGGTAAATGAGCTGTCTGCTGTTGAATATGTGTCTAGGATGAAATAAAGTCTATCTAAAAATATTTATTCTTGGACATTTTGAATAGATTCAGAATCACAAATATTGGTCATTTATCACCTCTTAGAGTATTCTTCTAATAAGATTCCTTTTTGATTTTTAGTTACGTGTTTTCTTATATATTTGTTCTTATTCCAGATTATTTTTTCTGTTACTTATAGAATAAATAAATAAAGCTGAGTTGTAGTTTCTAGTTTGTTTTAGTCAGACCAGAGGCTCCGACAGACTCATACAGACAGGTGTTGTCACGCTCAGGTCAACTCTGACACTGCTGCTCACTGATTCCACTGCTCATCGCTCACTCTCTTCTTGTCTTAGGAGCTGTCCAGTTGTGGTTGGAACAAGAAGGAGAAGCACAGCTCTGCCCCCAACGTGGTCGCCTTCACCCGCAGGTTCAACCAGGTGAGACCTTCTGATGTCACTTCCTCTGACATGTTGGTGCATGTGCTCTGTGATTACTTCATGTTCGCTCCATGCTTGCTCTATTTTGGCTCCTTGCTTGTTCCATGTTGACTTTGTTTGCTCTGTGCTCCTTCTGTGTTCATCCCATGTATGCATGCTTGCCCAATGCTCAAGCTGACCTATGATATTCATGTTTGCTTCATGATTTTTATGTGTTCACTCCGTGTGTGTTCCTTGCTCTTTCTGTGATTGCTACATTTGACTCTGTACTTGTTCTGTGTTCACTTTACATTCACAGTCTGCTCATTCTGGGTTAGCTGCGTTAGCTTCACGATCATGTAGCGTTTGCTCTGGGATTGTTCTGAGTCCATGCTCCATCCCTGTCATCATTAACAGGAAGTTGCAGTCAGTGATGTTTCAGTCCTGCCCTTCAGTCTCCTCCAGTGCTTGAGGCTCCTTTAAGAGCGTCTCCCTCTAAAATGAGACGATGGGACAGGAATGTGTTTGTGTGGAAACTCCGTCTGTGTGCTAGCTTCACACTCCGCAGCTGCAGGAGGAAAACAAGCTGTTTGGATCTCGATCCCGGACTGGGAGGGCAGAGAGTCCCACTGAGCTCTTTAACCTGAGTTCAAGCCAGACTCCCTCCTCATCCTCCTCCCTCCTCCCACTTCTCCTCTTCCCTCTTCTCCTCCTCAGTGCTTTGATGTTGCAGCAGATAGTCTGCACCACCAACACACATAGTGCTCCAAATTCTCAATGACTGTGCACTCTTGGTCAGCAATGGTTCAGTCCATGAGCTCTATTTTATTTGACCTATAATAAAAAAAATGTAATTACTCAAAAGCATGCTACTTCAGCTTCACTGTGAGCTGTGTTTATGTCTGGCTTTATTTTTACTCTCCAAAGTCTCACCAAATGTCCTGCATACAATGCAATCTGATTGGCTAGATTTCATGACTACCAGCCAGTCAACAATTAAGCCTGGGTGTTCCTGACACTTACGGAATCACTTCCTGTTTTCCTGCTTCTACTGAGTCGCTCTGCACAGTTTCTTTGCTTACAGAGCTTGGGCCAAGTTGTTGATTTGCCTGCATTTCTTGCAACTTTTCCTTTGTTCTTGTGTTTCAAATACTTGGTTAAGACATGGCCGTTGTCCAGCCTGGGTGGATATGGCACCGGTTAGTTCCTAGAGAACCCCCTCTTGTAGCATTCTTCATATGGGATGGAAATAAAGTAATGTGGTTCAGCACGTCGATCAAAGGTTCATAGGTCTCCTCCTTTTTAGAGTTAGTCTTTGGGACGATCTCAGTGTCCAGGGTGTTATTAACACCTTGAGATTTCTCAAACTTCACCGTTTTCCCCAACCATGCGTAGATGGTATTCATCCTGGCGTCCGTGTCCAGAGTAGTAATGACATCATACTGCTCAAAGCCATCTTCACCAGCTTCAGTCGGCTTGAAGAAGTCATCCTGATGGACCACACAACAGCTGGGCAGGTTTTTGATCAGTCTGTTGGTAAGGGTGGTTTTCCCTCCATTGGTTACACAGCTGATTCTGATGATGTGCTTCATGATTTCAGGGCTTGTAAGAAAGTCACAGAAAGTTAAAAAAAAATCAATCAAACTGGTCAGGGATCGGAATGATTGGACGGCAAGAAAGCTTAAAGGGGACATACTGATATGGACATGTTGGTGGTGCTAACTTTCACTCCTCCACTCTCTCAGACAGAGCACCATTTTCCAGTAACATGAACAATTAAAAAACTGGCTTGGACAATTAATTAGAGTAATTATCTTAACTCTTATAATAAAAATATATACTGATAGTAAAAAGACAACTTAAATAGTCAATAATTATTCCATATTGTCCTTCTGTTTGTCTATTCAGATGTTGAACACAGAGAACAGTGTAAACCAGAGTCACATCCCTTGTTTGTGTTCACACACCTGATTATTTAAACTGATTCTGATTCCCTCAGCTGCTTCTGCTAGCAGTCAGACACACTTCTCTAACAAGAAACAATCAAAAAATAAACGTGACAGAAAAACTGAGAGTAATGTGTCCTAACAGAATCACTGTAGGACTTAGTGAATTATTCTTTATGTTTAATTACAATAACACTCTGTTTATTAATATATTTTTTGTTATTTTCAGTTTTTTTATGAGGCAAGGAAAATAAATTTTGTTTTTAAAATACAAAATTACCCAAACCAAAGTATATTGGTTCAAATGACACTGATTTCTCTCAGCTGTCTCACATACCAATCACCATTTACCTGGACTCGGAGCATATATGTGAGAGAATTCCGCCTTGTATTGGTCTAATTTATGGCTCACAATAACAGCTCACAATGGAATAATATGGGTGTATGATGCATTTCCTGAATCCTTACATCCATGTGAATGTTCCAGGGTCTGAGTTTTGTGTCCATGATGTTCCTAGTTGTCGCAGACCTAAAAGATAGAAAACAATTTAGGCGAAAATTGTGAAAAACTGTGTATCAATGACTCTTTGAAAAGCTGCTGTTACTTCATTATTTGTCAGAAAGAATTAGAATTGGGCTTAAATGAAAGCTTAGAGTGTCCCCTTTAAAATGATACCAAACACAATATCACAAAACACTGACAAATGTCCTTAACATGAGCCTAAAGCAGAATATGCACCAGCGTCAAAATGGCAATTTTCAGTAGGGGATGGACGACTTCATCAGCTGATAACTATGACTGAGCTGCCACTCAGGAAAGGTTATCATACCAAAATATAAACTAGAGTCATGGACCTTTTCAAAAATTATTACAAACCTTTGTCACCTTGAGTGGTACCGATATCTGAAATTTTGGGGTCTGGACTACCTGGCCTGTTCACAATCCCCTAAAATACCAGAAGAGTCCACTCCCTCTTCTCTTCTCTTTCTCCACCTTTCAGAAAGTGTGTGCTGAACAAGGTTATTATAGTTAACTAGAACTAACTAAATAACTAAAAATAAAATTCAAAAATCATTTTAGTAAACTGAAACTAAATAAAAGCCAAGCTTTATTAAAAAAAACCCAAAACTAAAACTGTATAGTGCACCTACAAAACTAACTAAAATAAAACAAAATAAAAATAGAGATAAAATCTTCTTAGTTTTAATCTTTGACACAACCATACTGACTGGCACCTACACCAGAGTCTGGGGATTGTAAAATTACCTGATCTGATTGGTTAAGACTTCAGACAGTAGTAGTTTGATGTCTGGAGTTGTATTCAAACATCATCATTAAGTAAATAAATGATGAGTGAAGAGTAGTCTAGTAGAATATGTTTTTAAAAATGTATGACACTCACTCAGCCTTGACATCTATCCGTAAAAAACGAAAACTAACACTAAAACTAATAAAAACTAAACTAAAATGAAGCATTTTTGCAAAATAAAACTAAACTAACAAACCAGCAGTCAGAACTAATAAAACTAAACTGAAATGGAACACAGAAAGTGAAAATGAAAGAAAAATAAAAAACTAATGAAAAATCCAAAACTATTATAACCTTGGTGCTGAAACAAGCCGTTCTCTGATTTTTCCCTCATGATGTCATGTGGGGAGTTAGCCCCGCCCCCAGGTTGGGTTGTCCCTTCTCTCTTGGAAGAAAGTTCTGCCCTCCTCTCCTGATCCTCCTCACCAATGGCAGCTGAGAGGAGGATCAGGAGAGTCACATCCATTAAACTGCATCCATTTCCTGCAAGGGCGGAGTCAAAGAGCTCATTAACATTTAAAGCCACAGACACAGAAACAGAGGGGGTTTTTAGACATGCAAAAATCCAATAGTGGAGTGTTTTTTCAGAAACAAACTTCACAGGTATGTTTTGGAGACCTCTGAGACCGATGGTAAAATATGTCCCCTGTAAAAAGAGAAGTTTTCAGCAGGATGTGGGTCAATTAAAGTTTGTACATCATAATAAATGCATATTGATTCAAAGATTGGACATCGAACATAATCAGACTGAAGGTTGACCCAACGTCTAAATGGGTCATGTGACTCAAAACTTGTGCCTGGAAAGTGGTCCCCTATATCCCAGTAATGAATAAAACAAGGAGTGATGGTATCATATGACGTTTTGAAAGATGTCCACAAATCTGCACTGACAGAAATTTTGTTGCAGTGCTGCAGATCAGCTCTCAGTCTTCTCTGCTCTTGTTGCTGTTGTTGACTGTGATGGGGAGCCATCAGCTCATTGACACCTTCTTCTTTCACTAGAGAAAATGGGAGCATATCTCCATGCTCCATTTTCATGATCAGGCCAATCTTCCCTAATCCCCTCCACATGAGTGCTGTTTATCATCTTTTCACTAGCATAGCAGAGGAATGATAATGTTCCTCTGTTTTAGCTGGACATAACATTCAAACAAATATTCTAATAATTATTTAATTTCTCATCAGTCTAATCAGTCTTCTTCTGATTTCATCAGTCCTCTTCCTCAGTGCCTGGCTCAAATGTTGGAAATCACAAATGTTGGTGTATGTGTGAAGATGGATGTGTTATGCTTCAACTCTCCTCTGAAACATCTCAGAGCGTCTGCCCAGAAAAAGAGGAAGAACGTGTCTGATGTGAACATGATGTGCAGACAGCTGAGAGCTCCGACAACCTGCAGCTCCATCTCCACCTCCTCCTTCTCCCCTCACACTCCTCCTCACCCCCTCTTCCTCCCTCCCTCTTTCCCTCGAGCTTAAACAGACCTATACACTGAATTTCCATTTTTCTCCCTAAAGATGCACATTTCTATCATCACTCTGCATCCAGCCATTGAAACACACACGAGTTTTACAGTGTGTATTTGTTGTGTAATCGGCTGGAATCAGACAAATTTTCCCTTGTAGCTGTAACTGCTCGCTGATCGCTCTCTGAGGTAGGATTGGCCAGTATTCAGCATTTAATACTGACAAAGATTTTCCTGCAATAAACAGGAAAACCACCACATGATAAAAAAACTGCATTATACAAGAAGCACACAAGCACCTGCTGGTGTATCTTTTTAGAAATCTCTTCTTTTATAGAGTCTAGAGCAGCGGTTCTCAACCTTTTCAGCCCGCGGCCCCCAAAATAAAGGTGCCAGAGATCGGAGACCCCTGCTGTACCTGAAGGTGGCTGAACACGGTCATTCACATATAAGAATAGTCATGTGGAGACGAGGCTGCCCATTAGGGGGATACATGGGACAGCTTTCTTGGACTCAGCCAAACTGGGGGCCATCAAGATCATGGTCCATTAAAAACTTAAGCTGTGGTATTTTGTATTTAACGTTAATAATAACCGCTCTTATCAAAGAAACATATCTTTTTAATTCATTTGTGCAGTAAGTAGCCCTCTTAAAAATGTTAATATTTTTGTTTTAAACATTATTAAAATACATTAAAAAGCTAAAATTGGTTAATACTGGCAAAAATGCTGGGAAAGGTGGTGCAATTAAAGTTTAAAAGTAGCAGGGTTAAAATGGCAAAAAGGGGTAGATTAAGTGGTAACAGGGGACTTAAAATCAGCTGAAATGGCATTAGAGTGGCAAAAATAGGTGGAAATTTGGTGAAATTGGATGAAAAATTGATATAAACTGGCACGAAAGGGTTAGCTGAGGCAGAAATACACAGCAAATTCAGGTCACTGGAATAAACTCTGTGTGAGTTAAGATCGACTCAATCTGAGTGTACATGTGAGACCATCGAATAAACTCTAGAGCAGAGTTAAAGTAACTCTTTTCTGGGAGTTGATTTTTAACTCTTATCTGATTTAAAATAAACTCTTATGGGAGTTAAAATACTACTCTAAGAGTAAAATTAACTCCCATCTTGAGTTAGGTGAACTCTTTCTCAGTGTTCGTAGTTATTACTTCCCAGTGTTACATATTTTCATGCACAGAGGTTGTATTATAGACCACTTAAAACTCCACCAGATAAAGCTCTACCATGCCTCTAAATCCTGCCAATTCCCATTAGCCATTGCAGCTAAGCTGGTGTGCTCTGGTCAGGATGGGGCTGGGAGACAGAGAGCTTCTCTTCCTCTACCTTTACTGAATGGCAAGCCTTGCCACATGTGGGAAGTGTGTAACTCACTGGACAGTGTCACTCATGGTGCAGATGTGTCTAACATCAAAATCAACAATAATCCACCAGAAACATGAGCAAATGAATTCCAGCTGTGATAACTGTACAACAGCCCACATATAAACACAAATAAAGACATATAAATACATCTAAAAACATCTAAAATACATCTTAACACACAATGCATGATGGGAAAACTCCACTCCCCAGATTTGAAGTGGCAGTGTAGTGGCAGTGGCAACAAAGATGTTGGGAATGAACTCAGGAACAGAGTTGATATACTGCTCTTAAAGGGATACTTCAACATTTTGGCAAATTCGTCCATTGCCATAACTCCTGTAGTCTTAGTAATAGGTTCGTTACTTTCAGTTGTCGGTGCAAGCTGTTTCTAGATCGCCGCTGCTGAGTTTGGACCTGCTGTGCCAACTCAATGTAAGCAGACAGTATCCCGGCTTTCCCTCATCAAACTCATCAAATACACAATCCAACAACTCCAAAACGCTCTCATGGACAAGTTGTGACCTGCACATTCACCACGCTATGAAATAATAACGTATAACTTTGCGCGACTTTGCGCAGCGGTCTCTCCCATCATCAAAACAAGATCTTGAGGAAATATTAATGCAACTCTGGATGGAAATAAATGTTGTGACATTGCAGAAGCTTATTGAAACGATGCCACAGCGAACGCGTGCCGTAATCAAAGCTCAAGGCAGTCCAACAAAGTGTTTGAGTGTTTGAATTTTTTTTTTTTATGTGGACAGGCAGTATATATCCAAACTGCCCTGGGAACGCCTCTGGATCCCCCTGGAGGAGTTGGGAAATCTTGCTAGGCATCTAGATTGACTTGCTTAGTCTGCCGCTACTGCCACCTGGATGGATGGACGGATGGATAGGTGCATGGATGGATGGATGGATGGATGTTAAATTGAAACATTCATACAAGTCAACATTTTCTTTGTCTTCATTCTTCTGTAATTGTCTCTACAACTCTGTGGTTTTAGTCTGAATTATGTTAAACTTGATGTTTTTTAATGACAAGGTTTATGAGGTTGTGAGATATGATGATGGGCTGATGGCACACACGCTCATGTGCATGACTGGTCATTCTGTGAGCTCTGGTCCTTATATCTGAATTAACTTATAGAAATTCTGAGTTTTCTGACTTATTGATAACCAGCCTCATCTGACTGAAATCTCTTTTATCAAGATTGATAAAGCTAGGTAACTGAAAGAAACCCAGGGTGTGTTTAATTTGTTTTGTAGTGCATCCCGGTGGTGTCTCTGTTCTGGTTTCAGACCACCTGGCTGCACTCCTGGTCCTGGTCTTCATACGTGAGGTCATACTGAACGCTGAAGACTTTGACATCAGAGAGCTAACGGTCCAGCTGAGTGTCAGGACTGTTACTGCTGGAGCTCTAATCTTTGTTTGTGTGTGTCTGTGTTTGTTTGTGTTTGCTCGTTTCAGACGAGTTTCTGGGTGGTTCGAGAAATCCTCCACGCCCAGACGCTGAAGATCAGAGCAGAGGTTCTGAGTCTGTACATCCGCACTGCTAAGGTATCAACATTCAAGGACACACACTCTTGATACCCCTCTCTGACCCCGTGTGTGTGTTCTAAACTGCTGTGTGTGTGTTTCCTCTCAGAAACTGTGTGACAGTAACAACCTCCATGCAGTGATGGCCGTGGTGTCAGCGCTCCAGAGCGCCCCCATCTTCAGGCTCAGTAAAACCTGGGCGGTGAGTATCCACTGTGATTTAGAGATTTTCCACTTTTGTTCAGACATTTTGAGACGAAATGAACTGAAATGTTTGCCCGTTTGTTATGCCCAGCCCTCCTCAGTTACTGGTCTAAAGTTACACTAAGGACACACTCACACTAGGCCATCTGTACCATGCCCGGGCCTGTTTGAGGCTAAAGTCCAGTAAGTTTGACCAGTGTGAGTGCAATCGTTCTGTGCTTGGGCACGGCAAACTTCACGGCCCTGGCACGGAAGGACGAGGTGGGCCTAGGCACGGCACGAATGCAAATGAAGGTGCACAAGTGTGGGAATGTGACTTAACCTGAAGTAACTACAAAAGGACCCGCTTCAGAGTGCAGAGAGTACACCAGGCAGCAGCTGCATGTGAGAGACAGTGGGATTTTTTCCAGAGAGATCTATTTTGTCTAACTGTATTGTAACAAGTTGGAAAGATTTATCAGAGCTGAAGAATTTAACATTGCACGCTACGACCTTGTTCTAATAGATCCCAGTCTTGTCTATATTTCAGACCAGTCAGGCTTTAACGATTGTGAGAGGTTTATTTGGTTTGTGAAATAAAGTTTCTTCCCTAGATTGGACTTTAGGCTTAAATGGGCCCAAGACGGCCTAGTGTGAGTGCGCCCTAACTGTGCCTCTTTAACTGCTTTTCTCCCTCGTGTTGTCATTAGCATACTTTCTAAGAGCATGCTGAGGTACTATTTAACAAATAGAAGTTGTAGGATGCTGGTTTGACTGATATGACAACTCAGTTTAAGATGACAAGGGTTCCTTTTTTGAGACTGTTTAAGAGATGGTTTCTCTTTTAATTACGTTTGTTTATTGTTGTGCATACAGAAGCAAAAGTAGTACCACATCAAGATCTGTTTGGGAGGAAAAAAATTGCCCTTTTTGCTGAGCTGAGAAAAATAATTTAGATCTCTAAAAAGATCCCCAATTCCCATCACTCCAAGTGAGGCAGGACTGATTTAAATAAAGTCATGGTTTTTATTTACTCATTGGCAACAGCAGATTTTTTTCAGTTTAAAGCAGGGGCATCCAAACTATGGCCTAGGGGCCAAATTTGGCCCGCGAGCCATTTCTGAGCAGCCCTCAACAAATTCTTGAAATCAAATGAAATATGTCCCATATAAGAGCATGAAGCTTGTACTAGACTAGATTATTCTTTGTAGTTTTGGCACAAAGTGTTACCATGCTAATTTTATAAACAAACGTTTTTGAAAAGATGATTATTTTTCCAGACTAAACTGAGACAACACTGTGGATGGTAAATATATTGACAACTAAAATAACTGCAAAATCTTGATTTATAAAACCCTAATAGGTCATGGCAGGAAAACAGCACCAGTGACACTCTAGGGCAGTGTTACTCAACATCTGGCTCTTTTGTGATGATTTGAAATACTGTTTCTCCAGAAAACCTTTAAAAAGGGACACTGTGACCTCAGAAATGATCCTTGGCTCTTTAATCAGTTTGAATCCCCACATTTAAACAGTTGGCTTTAATTGTCAACCTTTACTTTTTGCTTGTATATTTCCATTGCTCTTATTTTCAATTTTTTGTCTTTTTTTTGCCACTTTTAATCCATTTTCTCCGCTTTAAGCCCACTTTTGCCATTTCTTTTTGCCACTTTTTTCCCATTTTTACTACTTCTATCCCATTTTTGCCACCATTTTTACCTCCGCCAAGGAGGTTATGTGATCGGCAGGGTTTGTTGGTTTGTTTGTTAGCAACATAACTCAAAAAGTTATGGACAAATTTTGATGAAATTTTCAGGAAATGTCATAGGGAAGAACTGATTAGATTTTGGGAGTGATCCGGATCTTTTTTAAAGGATTCTGTACTATTGGGGGATAGGGCTAATGGCTGAGGTCTGTGCTGTTACCACTTTACACCAGGAGATGGCGGACATGAGTAACTTTAATCCCAGCAGCTTTTTTAGGTGTGTTTCTGTTCAAAGTTTTGGAGTTTATAGAGTTTGAAAGACGCACACCCGGTTGAGGAGACGAGTCGAATCATAACAGAGAGAAAGACAGCGAATTGTAGCAAGAATACTCACAATGCTGGGAGGAATAGAGAACTGTTCACCCTCTGCCATGACTTTCAGTCGTCCAGTGAGACCATGGGTGAGACTGTCAGTCCATCTGTTGGCACCGGCAGGCAATGCTTCCGCCATGACAGTCCACCTGTAGCGAAGCCAATGCTTTACCTCACTGTGTTTCCACCCCACTGGGGAGGGAGTGATTGGCGAGTGCCGTGGTGAGGGGCACATGGGGACCGATCCAGGAATTTTTTAAAGGATTCTTCACTGTTAGGAGATAAGGATCATGGCAGAGATCTGCGCTCCTTGAGTGCTATTCTAGTTTGCCTCTTTAATCCTGCTTTTCTGCTATTTGCAATTTTTTCCCTTTTTTGCCACTTTTCGCCAGGTTAAGCTGCGTTTCACCATTAAATGCCACTGATTTCAGCATTCTTGCCACTCTTTACTGCTTTTTGACCATTTTCCCCACATTTTCACCCATTTAAGTCACTTTTACACTTGTTTCTTTTGCCATGTTTTTGCCGGTTTTTGGCCATTTTTGCCACCTGTAACTCATTTTTGGGAACTTCACACCCATTTTTGCCACTTAATGTCCTATTTTGCCACTTTTTCTCCCTGTTTTTCATCACTTTTCACCCATTTTTTTTTTCCATTTTATGCCTATTTTGCCCCTTTTTGACAGTTTTTTTGCTGCCGTTTGACTACTATTTGTCACTTTTTACTTATTTTTAGTGCCACTTTAATCAGTTTTTGCCACTTTTCACCACTTACATTATGGTTCTTGCAAAGGCATTTTACAATGACTTGGCTTAAGCAGGGTTGAATGACATTGCTCTACAGAGCCAGTGGTATCCAAGGCTGACCAGAGCCCCAAACTCCTTAAAATGTTTTGCCTCGTTAGCCATTAAATAGTCGTTTAGCATGCCAAGTCACTGAACATATCTCTACCTACATTAGATCAATTTTACTAACTTAAATATTGTCAAGGTGAGGTATATGAAAGTCCCCCCCCATCCTTATATATTTCTGAGTGTAGCCCCAAATGTAAAAGGTTTGGACACCCCTGGTTTAAGGGGTGATCTCTCATGTGCACATCCAAAAAAGGAATTAAAGATTACTGCTTTGTATCCAGATGCTAAATTGTTGTATAAAAGGAGTGTTTGACTGGTGGATTAGGGGACCAATTAGAGAGCCAACAAACGGTCAGTGGTTATTGCAAATCTTAATGCCTAGTATGTGTGTTTTAGCCAGAAAATTAAGATTAAGTCTTGTTGTCCTAACTCGCTCTGTTTTCTTGTATGTGGTGTTTTTCTCTCAAACAGCTGCTGAGCCGTAAAGACAAGGCAACCTTTGAGCGGCTGGAGTATCTGATGTCCAAAGAAGACAACTACAAACGTCTGCGAGACTTCATCAGCAGCCAGAGCATGGTGTCCTGTATACCTTATCTAGGTACTCACACACTCTCAGTCTGTTATCTTTATAAGCCGGATGTTGATCTGTGCGAGACGTCTGGTTTCAGGATGTCCCGACGATTCCCACACACGCTCAACAGCCTGTCTCGTATTAAATCATCTGCTTCCTCTCGGTCTGTTTGTCTCTGCTTCAGTCAGGTAAACTGAATATTCATCCCTAGGGGAGAGAATTTGAGGCTTACTCACAATAAGAGTGTGATAGGTTGTGATGACAAACTATGCAATGCAGTTTGATACAGTGTGATGTTTAAAGCCTCTGCATCAGGATTGTTAAGGGCCCGAGGCATTACCCATCTGTCTGTCTGTCCAAGATACTCTTGTGAATGGGATACTTCAGGAATACTTTTCTTCAAACTAAAGGGCTGTTTTTAGCTAGTCTTAGTCTTAGTCTTCCTCATAGAGAGAAAAATAGTAAACTGAGAATTTTAGTCATAGTTTTAGTCCATGGAAGTAACGGTGCTGGAGCCGGTTCACTGTTTGACCAATCTTAGAACTGATCAGAGCACTAGTTTGCTTTTTAACGGGCCATTTTCCCCGTACAGCTCACTGAAGATCATCAGAGAAACACCAATACTGAATCTGCTCTCTCTTATTCTGTTTGTGAGTTTACAGACAGCAGATCATTGTTCTCCTCTGTGTTTCATCTGTATTGTTGTTGAGATCCGTCATGCAGGATGGAAACTCTCTGATGTAACATCATCATGCTCACAGCGCATGTGTGTATTTGTTTGTGGTTTTATGGCTGCTCTGTTTGTTCCTGTTGTGTTTTATGAAGTCTGGATGATAATGAGATGCAGACAGCCATACTCATGAGCAGCATCAGTGTGTTTGCCATCATAGAAACGTTTTTTTTTTTTTTTTTCATCTCTGTAATTAGACGAGGAGCTGGGTCTGAAGTAATGAAGGACAGGGAGAAGGTCTGGTTCTCTACAGGGACTGTGGTCCCACTCTTCTGATGTTAAAGCACATACTGTTGCTCACAGCCAGCCACATGTGAGCACGGAAACTTTGGACACTTTTTTGTTAGGACAGGCTCCACATCTGATGAGTTTCACTGTTTCAATTAAAACATCTTTGCCAAAGACCGACTTTTCCAGTCATACCAGAGCCAAGGAAGCGTACCAGTACAGAGCACTCACATGGGTCAAATATGCTTGGACACAGTATGAATTGCCAAGTGTAAGCACACTATTAATTGCACAAAAACATCTGACATTGAAACCTTGCCAACATATTTGTAAAATGGAGAAAGAGTGCAGTAGTTTGCCTGCAATTTCTAATGGATTTCTCCTCTCCTACACACCTCTCTAATGAAATAGATGCATTTCTAAGAAAGCGTCATTCCTCTTTGGTTCTATCAGTCATTAGAATTGCAGATTGCAGTGCTTAAAGAATGTGATATTGAGAGGTTTAGAACATTTTGACTTTACCTTAGAGCAGGGGTGTCCAAACTAGCTGGCTTGAGGTCCAGTTTTGATTGGCCCACAGCAAAGTCTAGAAGTTAAGCTAAGATATAGCCTACATTCAAACATGGAGCTTGTGCTTGACTGTATTACCCTTTAAAGTTTCAGCACAAGATAGTGCTGCCATGCTAATTCTATAAACAAACATTTCAAAAAGAAGAATTTTTTGATGTTTTTGTAGTAAACAGCAGTACTGATAATATTCCAGGGGCTCAGCCAGTGGAAACAAGGGCCAAACATCCCCAAGAGGGTCTGGCTGCAGACCTCGACAAAACCTCTACGCTGGGGCATTCACCTGGAGACCTCTAAGCTGGGGTGTGCAGAGTGTTAGCTGTTGTTAGCATGACTACACCTCTGTGCTTACTAGACCTTAGCATTGCCCCGCACAGCCCCAGTGTACGGGTCTATGCTGGGCTGTGCAGTAGCAGACCCTGACCCCTACACTGGGTCTGCGCTATTGAAACCAGAGTGGTTCGGTTTAGGCATTAAAACCTGAGTGGTTAGATTTAGGGTAAGCCAGTGGGCGAGTGGATAGAGCAGAAAATTCGTCGCGGGTAATACGTCACGCCCCAGCGCAGAGGTCCACCCCCGCGTGGAGGTTTGCTCGAGGGCTGCAGCCAGATGCCTCTCAACGTTCCCTGAAATCTGATTGACAACCCCAAAAACCTGGAAATGATTGTCCGTTTGCCTCGTCAGCCATTAAATTAAGCATGTAGCTTTAGTTCAGGCTTAGGGCTGAACAATTTTGGAAAATAGTATTATTGCGATTTTTTCCCCCAATATTGCGATATGAAATGCGATTATTCCTCAACTTTCTTTATTCCCAAACAAGGGCTAAGCAATTCTTTAAAAATATCGCATCCTGATTTTGCCAATAGAAGGGTTTTTGTCATTCTCATATTTATTAAGAAAAAAGCAGAAAAAGTTTAGAAGGTAGGATTTTTTGTTGACTGTTATAAAAAAAAATGGCACCTGGATGACTGCATTGTATGTCATGCATAACTAACCTTGCAAAGCAGATCAATACGCCCGTTTCCTTGTTTCTAACTGGCAAATCCATCTTGCAAAGCTCCCATCTGAACCGTTTGGGCCCGGTTAGAAAGTGACAGGACCAATCAGCGACGAGGGGCAGTATTTTCAGGCGCAGCAGAGTTGTGATATAAGCAAGCAGCAAGAGGATGCCGGTGCAATTATGGCGGAAGAGATTAGCGTGGATGCTGCTAAAGCGCCAGTTTTATCAGAACTTGACGACATTTCTCCATTAAAAGAACAACAAAGAACAGCAGTGAGTTGTTTTCTTTTCAAAAACAACAAAAGTCGAGTAGTTACATGTCTAGAGTCGCCATATTTTGCATTATTCCTCGGTAGCTGCGCACGTGCAGCTAGACAGCAGCTACGTCACATATTGTGCTGCTCTGATTGGCCCGTAGAGATGTGACAGAACGGTCATCCAATCACCTTCAGAGTTTTTTTCAAAGCCTCTGCCTTTTCTCAAACATTTCCTATTGAAGCTTTCCCAGATGGATGTGTGAAACAAATCCATCTGGTGTGTCAGGTTAATGCATAACACCTCTGCTGTAAAAACACGTTTAAAATTGGTATTTTAACACAAATTTCAGGTGAAAGAAATATTTCGCTTTTTGCAATTTGAACATTTCAGCAGGCCATATTGCAATTTAATCTAGTTTTCGATTAATTGCCCAGCCCTAGTCATGCTCTGCCCAGATCAGCTGATCTAATACAAGCCTGCTCCTGCCTGGCCACGCTCTCTCTGCAAGCTTCTCTTGCACCCCAGCTCCACCCCAGCTCCTCCTTCAGTTGTGACTGATGCCTGCACTGCTCTGGGGATTTTACTGCTTTTCTCCCTGCCTCATGCTTTCCTTATCAGAATAGGAAGAGCAGGAACGTGTGCTTATCTTGCTTAAGGCTTTCCATGTAGGCTCAAGGAAGGGCAGGGGGATCCCAGAACAGCCACATCACCGACATAAACAACAATAAGTGCTATCTGATAATTCTATAGCCGCAAATCATGCCTCACCTTGTGCATATTAAAGTGGCCCCAACATCCTTATAGATTTCTGTATGTGGCCCTCAGTGGAAAAAGTTCAGACCCCCCTGCTTTGGAGTGTTTCCATCATTTACAGATGTTTGTGCTGTAATGCTCAGTGTTTCAGGTGAGGGCACTCTTTGCTTCATCATCCTGGCTCTTATTTTATTATATCTGTGGTCATTGTAGTCTGAATTCTTCCCCAGCAGCGTCATTAAATCCTTTTGGTTATCTGATGGCATTAAAAAAAACTGCCTCATGTGATTTGAAATGTTCTCTCACTTCATTTTTATTCCTCGGTAATCCCCCCGGCCATCGCTGCACAGCTGCTGTTTCACTCATCAGATAAAGGAAAAATGTTTCATATCAGATGACTGTTGATCATTTGTACAGGTGGAGGCTCGTATTTTACGCTGGGAGATATTTCAGCTTCTCCACTCATAAATCTGCCACGCTCACTTTAAAGTGTCGTTCATCTGAAGCCGAGTCAAACAGCGGTCATGTTTATAAAGGACTTTAATTCAGATAAAACAGCATGTCTGTGGGAGTCTGTGTCTACATGTCATTAACATAACAAGACTACATGATATGATATATATCCTATAAATACACTGATAAATAAAGAATAGCAGAGTGAACACTGTGAACATTTGGCCTGAGGAGAATCACACCTTCTTAAATTACCTTCACAAATAAAACCAAAGATATTTACGCACCACAGCTCAGCCTCGTGCACATAAAACACACTCCTTTCACCTTTTATAACAAGGATCCAGCACTCATTCATCACAGGGGACAGGACTTTGAGACCTGGGGATTTAGTCTTTGGGAATCTCACATTTAGATAGTGTAAAACATGGATGTAGTCTCTGTGACGTCACCGGCTCCTTACAAAGAGTTTTGAAGCTGAGGGATGATGGTTGCCATGTTGGAAATACTTTTTTTCACCTAAATTGAGGTGAATCTTAAAACGAAGACAATGAGCGTAGGCATCCTGACAAACTGCTGCAGCACCCACCTGTCAGTCAGAGAAGCCTTTTCCTTATCATGTACAATTCTGCATAAATACTAAGCTTGCTATAATTTCAACACGTGCATTTTAGGGGTTGTGATGCTGCCAGAATTTAAGACTTTAAGGTTTCTAAAAACACATATATATTTCTATTAATACTTGTTTTGATACGATGTGAAAGGAAGACCACTATCTCTCTGGTACCATTTGGGACCCACAGTGATACCCAGTCCCACTACCAGTGACGCTAAAACTGCTAGATTTGCATTTGCAGAATCTCTCTCCTTGTACCAGTGAACTGAGTGAATTTTTGATCATAAGAAACAGCGTTGCCCAGTGTTGGGTGTCTTCAGACTTACATTTTGTAGGTATCACAACAAATATCAAAGCTGTTTGGTTTTTGCTTGTATCGTACTAATGTTTGAGGTTGTAGAATCATTAAAGTGGGGGTATTATGCCTTTTTTCAAGGCTTTACACCATCTCTCTGATACCCACGTAGTAGCTTCACATAGTTTACAGCTCAAAAAACTCCTCATGTTTCTCACACTGGCATCCTGAAAAGCTCTTATTTTAACCTCCATCTGAAACGCTTCGTTTTCGCTTCTGTCTCTTTAACCCCCATGGACCTGCTTTCCTCCGATTGGCCGATTTTCCGGAGGCTTGTCAGCAACAAGACTCAATGTTTTGTGCCCGCCCCTCCAATGTGGCTAATGTTATTATGCTAGTCATTGAAAACTTTGAATGAACCGGTCTGACTGAGGAAAATATGGCGAATTTTGATATACACCCATACGTGTTAGACCCGGAGTCTGACCCTGATAGTTTGGAGAGAGGTGGAAGAAAACCAGCAGCAGCGAAGGATAGGGCAGGACATATCTGTTTGGTAAGTGTTTAATTACTCTGCTGCCAAGTGGCTAATGGCTAAAAGGCCTTGTGGGGGCGGTCTGTTCCGCCTTGCCGGCAGCATGGCCGAAACCATGAACCAGTCAGGAGATCCTATTGTGATGACCTCATCAGTTTGGTCCATCGAAATCTCGGTGAGATTTTCATCAGTTCACATGCTAATTCCAAGATTACTGCTTACTTCCAAGATTACTACTGTTTATCTTGCGGTTTGAAAATTTGCATACGTGGAGTGTGGACACCTAACATTGTGACTTTATATTTATGTTTTAAAAATCGGAAAAGTATAATACCCCCACTTTAAATTTACATCATCCACATTAATCCTAGCCCCCTAGAACCTTTTGTGAATTCTGGGTGTGACTTCTGGTTCTGACTGTCACTAAATGAAGAACTGGTGTTTTCCATCATAAAGAGATAATCCTGATTATTGGAGCAGTCAGAGATTGAACGTCATCGAGAGCAATGGTTCTTAACCTTGGGGTCAGGAGACACTGAGAGGCGGTCTTTTGTTTCCCTAAAAAAACTGAATGTTTTTTAAATTACGTTGTTGCCACTTTACACCAATTTTTGACCCCTTTTCATCATTTTTTTCCCACTGATTTTTACCAGTAAACACCTATCTTTGTCAGTTTTGATCTCTTAACACTACTTTTTCCTGTCTGTTTCTAAACCAAGTCTTTCCACTTAAGCTTAATGTTGCCTCTGTTGCCCCATAATTGCTACAATTAACGCTGTTCTACAACTTTTTACACCCAGTTTAACCCATTTGATATGCCCATTTTTGCTAGTTCAACCAATTCCTGCCAATAGCAGCCTGTTTTTTTCTTTCTCAGTTAACCAAAATTTGCCAGTTTATGTCAACTTCTCATTCCATTTTACCAAATGTCCACCCATTTTTGCCAATTTTAAGTCATTTCAGACACTTTTTTAACATCTTTTTACCATTAATTTTGCCCATTTTTGCCTTTTTTTTTTTTTTTGCCATTTTCATCAAATTTTTGCCACTTCTGATTGCTGCTACTTTTAAAAATCAAACTTCACCACCTTTTCCACCATTTTTGGTCACTACTAACCCATTGTAGCTATTTTTAAAACATTTTAATCCTTTCTTCAACCAAAGGGATTTAGATTTTTAAGAAGGCTTTTTACTACAGAAGTGATAAAAAAGGATATTTGTTTTTGAGAAGAGTGGTTTTTCAGGTTAAATATGAAATATGTAGCCTTGCAAAGCAGATGGATTGTCCTGTTTATGGATTTCCCAGCTTAACTTTACAATGGACCATGGTTTTGCTGACCTCCATGGGTCCCCAGTTTGGCTGGGTGCCAGAAAGCTCTCCCCTTTATCCCCCCTTGTCTCCACATGACTACTCTAGAATGTGCATGGCTGTGATCAACCACCTTCAGGTACAGTGGGGGTCCCTGGTCTCTGGCACCTTTATTTTGGGGGTCATGGGTCGAAAAGGTTGCGAACCTCTGATCTAGAGTGAGGACTGTAGAGGGTTGGGAGGACTGTAACACCTGCAAATGCAATAACTGCCCACAAATGTGATACCAATAACATACATGTCTAAACTCACATGATTGTCAACAATATTCGTTAAACCCTCCTAAGGTTTATTTAACCGAAAACAAGTTATTTCACAGTTCATAGAAAGCAGACAAAAACATCACTTCTTTTGCATGTGAACAGCTCACCCGGTAAGTCTGTGGCCACACATCTCGTCATGTTAAAGGAAGTAACTGCATCTTAAATATGCAGGGTACAGACAAAGGACATATGACACAGTTCCTACAACGAACAACAATGACCAAAACATTCATTTTTCATGGTCATATTACATGTGTGGGAATTTTTCACACTTTTGAGAGATTTAGACTTCTAACTTCCCACAAACCTGCAGATCTGATTTATGTGTGTGGTTTATTATGATTGCAGGTACTACAAGGGTGATTGAAGAGTAAGCAAATAGGAATATGTAGCTAGCTTTATTAGCTCATTATCTGTATTTACATAGTAAGAAGGTCCGTGGTAACCTTGCAAAGCAGATGGATACGCCCATTTCCACGTTTCTCACTGGCAAATCCATCTTGCAAAGCTCCCGTCTGAACCGTTTGGGCTCAGTTAGAAAGTGACAGGACCAATCAGCGACGAGGGGCAGTACTTTCAGGCGTGGTGGAGTCGTGACATAAGCAAGCAGCGAGAGGACGCTGGTGCAGTTATGGTGGAAGAGATTAGCGTGGATGCTGCTAAAGCACCAGTTTTATCAGAACGTGACAACAATTCTTCATTAAAAGAAGGACAAAGAACAGCAGTGAGTTGTTTTCTTTTCAAAAACGACAAAATTAGAGTACTGACATGTCTATAGTCTCCATGTTTCGCGTTATACCCCTAGCTGCGCACATGCAGCTCGATAGCTGCTACGTCACGTGTTTCCTTGCTCTGATTGGCCCGTAGAGATGTGACAAAACGTTCATCCAATCACACTCCGAGTGTTTTTCAAAGCCTCTGCCTTTTCTCGGACGTTTTTGATTGAAGCTGAGATGGATGTGCCAGATGGATGTGTTTCACACATCCATCTGGCGTGTCAGGTTAGGACAGTGGTGTTTAGTTAAAGGAGTAGTGACGTGACCTTATGTGCTTAAAGCAGACATAGAGTCCAGTCAGAGCATTAAAATCTCACATCAACAAGCTTGGGTGTTTCAGTGTTGTTAGCTAGTGGCTAATGGTGTTTTATTATACTTTGATTTACATGTACAAAAACACACAGCTGTCATGGCTCACTACTGTTTACTGTAAAGACCCTGTAAAGTGAAGATAAATCTGTATTTAGGTTTGTTTTATGGCAGGCAACTGTGTTATGAGCCCCCAGGTCAAATTTCAGTCAAATAGAACATTTCTGAGTTTGTACAATTAAGCTTCAAAATCATGAATAATAAGGCAGTAAAATCTGCTCCAGGATGCTGTGGGCGTGTCTGTTGAATAAGCTGAAGCCACACCCACTCACGAGACATACAATCCTCTCAAATTTTTAAAAATGCTGACTGTAGGAAAGCACTCATGCTGTTATTCTGCTCCTTAACCTTATCTTGACCTTTTGATCAGCTGGCTGCCTCTGTGTCAGAGAAGAGACAAAGTCTCCTTTCTGGCTCATATCTCTCTTTTATGATGCTTTAAATCTTTGGTTGAGGGTGCGCCAGAGATTTCAGGGAAGGTTCAGTCTGCTTTGAGGTGGCAACCAAAATTAGAGTCACTCGTACTAACTAAAATCAGGATAAAACACATGCACACTTTTGAATTTGATCATTTTGACATTCATGTATCACCTTTTGTTTGTGTGGGTCCTGGGGGTCCTTCAGTAAGAGCGGCTCTTAGGAAAAAGCTCAGGAACCACTGCTTTGAATGATCTCCTGGCCAGTGTGGATGATAGATTTAGCACATTCATCCCCAATGAACAGTAAAAAAAAAAAAGCATTTACCTGGCTGTTATCTTTCACTGAGATGAACTACTCAGTGATTTTATACCATTGTAGTGTTAGAGGGGCGGGGTTAATCCCCATTGTTGGGTGGTGACACCACATACGGGCCCCGCCCAAATTAAACCCACCGAGGAAAGAGGTGAAAAACTTTCTAACGGTCTAAATCTTAAATCAGTCTCATGTAGATCTCAGTGTCACATGTTTACAGCAACCATATTCAGCATTTCTAGTTTGTTAGAACTTGGGCCATTTCTTGCTATACGCGGACTCTCAGCAGGTGGCGGTATATACGTAGCTGGTTTACAACCCTGCCAAGGAGGAGACCCTAGTGTGAAAGCCACCATATAGAGTAGTTTTGTTTTCCTTGCTATTTTGCTTGAGTGGCTCAACTTTAGATGTTTCATTTTAATATGAGGGGTTATCCTGCATATCAGGCATGCATGCATCAGCATGTTCGTGGATCATCTACTGAATCAGGAATCTCTCCATCGTGGCTTGGCAAACTAGGGGCCCCCAAACAGCATTTTTCATAAGGCCCCCACAAAGCTAGAAACGGCCCTGGTTGAGACACAAATTCTCACTTTTTAGGGTCTTTAAAACAAACACGGTGGCCTAGGAAGGAAACAACACACATTTTAGTTTGTGTATGATCTGAGGTTTGTATTATTTCATGAATCTGTCTTTCAAAAATGTGTTTTTATTGATATCCCCACTTCACATAGTCTCATCTATAGGTCAGTAATAATTCTGTCTGGATTCTGAGTGGAAGTAAATCCCTGATGCATTCAGACCAGGGAACAGCGTGCTTACAACACAGCTGTTGAAGACACAAATTGAGCTTTGTCCAATTATTCATACAGCCACTAATGGCACAATGGGAACCAAGAGCTCTGCAAGGACAGCCCTAAAATGTTAAATATCTGATTTAAAAAATGAATTATAGGTAAATTCCTTTTAAACTGACAGGTGGTGGGTGGTTAGCCACTAGTAGGAACGTGTTTTTCCCATTTCTTCATCACCAGAAGTTCCACCCATGATCACATCTACAGTAGAGCCTAAAGGAAGAAGGTGGATACCCTGTTTTAAAGAACTCAGTTGTAAGGCACTTGTGTGTAACTATATTCTATAAAACTGGGTGAAGGATCTGTTTTAAAAACTAAACCACTGCATCCCTGTCTTTTTAACAGATTTGTTTTTCTGTTGAAGGACGTCCAGGAGTCTAAACAGCACCAACACACCTGCAGACTCAAAGCTACCCGTTATATTCTAACTGGAAGCACATATTTAAATCACATCACTGTAATGCTACTACAGTCAATCATCCCAGTTCACCCAGTACATCCAGTACATCCAGTACGGTCTGGTATAAATAGTCTCAGTTAGCTGCTCAGAAGAAATCTCTTGTTTTCCCTTTAATACGCTCAGAGATAAACATAGGGCACTGAAGGACAGGGGGGACCATTACTGGCCTAAGTCATGATGGGAGACCACAGCTCAGACTGACAGTCATTATAGTCTTATTGTCTGGTCAGAAACATGGCTGCCTCTCCTCCTTCATGTCACAGTCTCTGGTCCTGGTTCAGTTTTTGGGAAGGAGGGAACAGGAAAGGAAACGAGGAGTGTCTAAGGCTCATTCGATGGGTCGGATCATTAGCTGGACTGACTTCAGGGAGTAGAAACCTCCTCCGTACTCTGCCCAGAAGATCCCATCCTGAAACTTGCTGCGGTAAACCCCCCCGCTGTACCACACCCCGTTCAGGTTGGTCTGTCCACAGGCGTTGTACCACCACCCGCCTTTATGGAAGTGAGCGCAGTTACCTGGGAGACAGAGACAGCGTCACAAACAGGAGCATCCCCTTAATGCATGGATCTCATGGTTCCAAGCCCCTCACCCCTCGTACCTGAGAAGGCGTCCTTGTCACGGTCCAGCGTGGTGAACTGTTTGCCGTTGTGGCTGCTGAGCGAGTCACCGGCGTTGCCCTGGTAGGTACCGAGCCTGAGCCGGAATCCGTCGCTCTCTGGCTCAAGTCGGAAGCTGCTGTACTCGGCATAAACCTTCTTCCCTGTCCAGTCCTCCAGCTCCACCATCAGCTTGTAGTCGCCTTGTTTCCCCAGACTATAGATGTGGACCAGACCCAGCCAGTGCTCGCCGTTTATGTTCCC
The DNA here is from genome assembly GCF_018320785.1 of Cheilinus undulatus. Lineage (NCBI taxonomy): Eukaryota > Metazoa > Chordata > Actinopteri > Labriformes > Labridae > Cheilinus > Cheilinus undulatus. Next base: position 50,776,962 of record NC_054871.1, on the reverse strand, counting down.
AAATCCTTTCTGCAGGGATGACAACCACAGACAGATGCCTGTCATTAATACAGATGTTTATCTGTTACAGCGTGCTCCTAAAGCATGCTGTCTGATTGCACTTTCCTAACAGCATGCAAGCAATCCAGTGGTTTTACTCCTCTTTACTCTATGCCTCTTTGTATTTTTCTTTATGTTGATCCAGTTGATATGGACGAGGAACAAGGGAGCTTGACTAAGCACTGAAGTGTCAGATGGGAAACTTTTCTTGAGCCTGGTAGTTTTTTTTTCTTTTTTTTTACAAAGTGGAGGGGGGGTTGCTTTAAAAATATCTATATCAGTGATTGAAGTGTTGTGTTCTGGCTATTCACATCATCGCCATTAGAGGCTTGTCAACTCAAAGCGATGAAACAGGACATCTAATGCTCACCCTGAGAGATACAAGGGTCTAGGATCTGTGTCCCCTACCTAGGCCTGGCCTAAATATCATATCGCGATATTTTTCTTGCCCTTTACAGTAACAGTATTATACCTTGGTTTTACAAAGTTGAAATAGATAACATATTAAAATGCATATTCAGGTGCTACAGACCCCCTTCTCCCCTAAACAAACATGTGATAGCAGACTGATATCATGTCTGAGCTTAAGATCACAGTAAAATGATTTTATAGGCCTGTCTTTCTCTGTTCTTTGCAGAAATTGCACTTTTGTACTGCTGAGATGCGACAATCAGCTGTTGACTATGCCATAATTTTAAAGGGGGGTGCTCGCAATAAAAGCACCCAAGAAATAACAGCAGAAGACTTTTATTGTGAAGGTATTGAGGGATGCAGAGTGTTTATCATCAAAGGTGACTTTGATGTCTGCAGCTGCATCTCTGACTTGGTTCAACCCCACAGCTCTTAGACTCAACATGGACTTACATTAAAGGAGTCACAAGTTTAAACACACTGGGGCTAAAAACAAACCCAGACGACATGGCTTGTGTCAATCCCAGACTGACATATATGCTCTGCAGAGTGAGCACAGTCTTTAGCTTGCTGTTATAATAGAAATCAAACTTAGAGAAGCAAAAAAGTCATGCTCACCTAGCTGCTCGTAATGCTGGAGACATAAACATGCAGCTGACTGGACTCAGACTGAGCACTTATCACCACACTGCACTAGCGGTGGCATAAGTTTTACCTCGCCTGTGAACTACAGTGCATTTAATCTGGTGACGATGTTGCAAACATCCATTCTGTGAATACCAGTGATGGTATTGAAACCAGTTTACTGCCACTGCGACCCCTCTAACATTTCTGCTCTGACGCTATTTTCCATACAAAATTATATTCAGTGTTTTCAGCTCTCCGCATCAAAACATGAAAAAAGGAGCATAACAACAAAAGCTTTTCAGCTGTAAGACAGTCTAAATGACCAGTAAGCCTATAAATGTGCTTGTAGATTCTTCTATTTTTAGCAGTGGCAGAATTTCTCATTGTTTTTATGTTTCTTTGTTGTTTGATTAGTAATTGCTTGAATAAAATTAAATATTAGGCTTACAAAACACTTTTGAAAGAACTCTAAGGTCTCTGTCTATAGCAGATGTGTCAAACTCAAGGCCCGGGGTCCAAATCTGGCCTGTGGAACAGTTAAATCCGGCCCGCAAAATTAACTCATATTTCTGTTATAATTGGCCAATCAGTCTGAGGTCTGCAGATTTCCTCATGTATAAAAATGTTAACTTATCTCTGATGATTTAAGATATCCTTGTTAGGTCATAAAATCTGAAAAGTAAGGAGTAAAAATGTTTAGATAAGAAGTCAGGAATCCCACAGTTAGGACTCAAACTTCGGTTTTTGGCTTTTTATTTCATACTTTGAGCATTTCAACTTTCTACATTTTAATCCATATTTTGACCTTTTTAACCAGTTATTTTGTATTTTATCTCATATTTTCAACTCCAAACTTTGACTTCATAATCCCATAGTTTGACCTTTTAGACTCACATTTTAAAATTTGAATCATATTTTGACTTTTAATTTCATGATTACAAATTTTATTTCCTATTTTGACTGTTTAAACTCATGATTTTTACTTTCTTTCTAATACATTTGCCTTTAAAACATTATTTTTAAATTTCATGTTTTGACCTTCTTGAACTAATAAATTGACCTTTCTCAGATTGTGAGCCTTTGAACTTATCTTTATAACTTTTTAAATGTCAAAATTGTTTATCATCAGTGCTTTTTTTTCATATTTTATTACTGGTGAAACAAGGTTGACAGTTTCTGGTTAAAAAGGTGACCCTGTTAGGCCCTCAGGTTAGACCTGAATCCAGAATCCAGCCCCTGCTGTGATTGAGTCTGACACCCCGGGCTTAACCATTGGATCTCAAACGGTGCGGCAAGGCACACTGGTGTTCTTTGAGCCAAGTCTTGGTGTACCATAGGAATTTGTCCAACCATATACAATTACTTAAGTTAGGTCGGACCTAATCGGCGCCGATCGATCGGACCACTTTGTCAAGAAACTCACATGATTTGCTTTATTAGCAGTTGTAAATTTGCACTTATTGGTGACATTCATATTTGACTGTTCTCAGGTCTCCCTGTCCTTCCATAAGCCAGGAACACTTGTTCCTGTTTGCTGTGTCTACAAGGAAAGCCTGAGGCAGAGAGGGAAGCAGCAAAAACCACAGAGCAGGCATCCATGACAACAGAATGACTCTGAGGCAGAATAAAGGAGGAGCTGGGGTGGAGGAGGCTTGTAAAAAGCAGCTTGAGGAGGGAGCTGCAGAGCTTTGCCAGGCTAAAACGGTTTAAATATGGCAGCATGAGTTCCATTTGCTCATAGCAGGCCATCAGCTGATGAGGGCAAGCTAAAATCAGCTAATCTCAGTTATATGACAGCGCCTGACTCCATGGCCTGCCTTAACTAATGCTATATGCTCAGTTTACTTTAACATGTTTTAAAGAGGCTATTTTGTATAAATACTGATTTGGTGTGCCTTGAGATTTTGGCTTGATCTTAGGTTTGACTTGGGCAAAGAAAGGTTGAAAACGGCTGGTCTAGAGAAACAGGACCAGCTTTTATTAGCAAGCAAACGAGTAGAAGTGCTGTTAAACTGAGATTATGGGAGCTGCCAGGCATAACACAAGCCTTCAGGGGACAGAGGCCTTTATCAGCTGTTTATCTGCAGCTGTGGTTTGACGTTAAATGTCTGAAAAACAAAACGAAGGATTAATCTAAGTCAGTCATAGCTGTGGGTTTGTACTTTCTTCTTCTGTGGTCAGTCAGAAGTCGCATCCAAAGAACACAAACGAGTAAATCAATCAGATCTCAGTGAGACGATAAAGAGTGAAAGTTTAAATCTGCAGTTTCTCTCTAAGTAGAATTACAGTCCATCAGGAGGAGGTTTACAGGTTAGATAAAGAGCTAAAGAAAAATCCAGAGCTGCAGACGCGGTCCTGTTTCTCAGCTGAACACTAAGGATTAATCTTTGACAGAGAGGAAACTCCTGCATCAGCCTCATTAACTTTTTTCTGAGAAAGTCAGTTTTATTTATCGGGCTGTAACTCCATCATCTGGAGCTCTGGGTGTCATTAAACAGAGTTTAACTTTGGATCACATCTCAAAGGCTGACGCATGGAGGGAGAGGATCCCCAAGTCCCTAAATGCTCCCTCTGCACTCAGCTGTTTACTCTGATCAGTAAACCCAATGTAAACTGTGAGACCAAGGCAAAGTGGTGAACACACTTGAAGGGGATATATCACCATTTTGTAAGTACTTCTGCACATGCACAGTCATGTGTAGATGTTTTAGGCATGTAGGGCACTAAGGAGTCATCTCAGAGCCTGATGTGCCACAACCCAGGCTGGAGAGGCGCCCCTGGTAATATGCAAGGACATCCAAAGTGCGACTAGTCCTCCTTCTGTTGTTCTCAGGCAGCTACTCACCACATCCAGGCTTTAATTCTTGGCCCAAACGTGCCTTAACGTTCTGCACAGTACTGCATTTGCAAATGTTCTGGCCTCAGTATTCTGAGCATGCTCCATGTCTTTTCAGCAAGCTTCAACCTAGGGCTGATTGATGGATCAAAACCCTTACCTTGCAAAGCAGATTGATACGCCCGTTTCCTTGTTTATCGCTGGCGAATCCATCGTGCAAAGCTCCCATCTGAACCGTTTGGGCCCGGTTAGAAAGTGACAGGACCATTTAGCGACGAGGGGCAGTACTTTCGTGACGTTAACAAGCAGCAGCAAGAGCTGGTGCAGTTATGGAGGAAGAGATTAGCATGGATGCTGCTAAAGCACCAGTTTCATCAGAACTTGGTGACATTTCTTTGTAAAAGAAGAACAAAAAACAGCAGTGAGTTGTTTTCTTTTCCAAAACGACAAATGTCAAGTAGTTACATGTCTAGAGTCGCCATGTTTCGCGTTATTCCTCAGTAGCTGCGCACGTGCAGCTTGATAGCGGCTACTTCATGTGTTTTGTTGCTCTGATTGGCCCGCAGAGATGTGACAGACAGAATGTTCACCCAATCACCCTCCGAGTTTTTTTCAAATCCTCTGCCTTTTTCCAAACGTTACCTATTGAAGCTTTCCCAGATGGATGTGTGAAACAAATCCATCTGGCGTGTCAGGTTATCAAAACGCCCTGCCCCATCCTCAGCTGGTTGAGACTTGATTTAATGTGTGCCAAACGTTCTTAATATGAGGTAGTATTCTGCAGGATTGTCCCCCAAACTTCCCCCATGAAGGTTCCTGGTCTTACCTTGTAGTTCTCCCAGTTCCTGAAGAAATTAACAGATCCGTCTTTCCTCCTCTGTAACACGGTCCATCCTCCGTTGTCGAGGCTGTGTTCACACCAGGCCTGGATCAGCTGATCGCTCCCGTCCGTCTTTAGCAGGTATATCCCACTGGTGGTGTGACCAGCCTGTCGCACCTGGAAACAGTCCCTGAAGGGTCCTGGGGAGTGAAAAAGACGGATGACGAGATTGTATGTTAGTGATTCTGATCCCTTCCCTAGTCTGAACTCTGCTTCAGAAACAGACCTATTGGGCATTGGTCTAGTATTATCTGTTTCATAAGACAGGCTTATAGGAGAGCGTCAAATTCATCAAAACTTGCAGGAAAAGTCGTGCACATTGTCTCAAGTTTTCAAACATTTTAGCATGGTCTCTCTAGGCTCATGCACAAGCAGCTGTGTCCAAAGTTGGGTGTATTATTACACCCCTTTGTTATTTAGATAAAAGACAGAGAAGAGCCAGTACTTCCTGTTATTGCTACTGATTCTTTATGCACACATCCTTTAACAGAGTTACAGTCTCTTTCATCCCTCTGAACAAATATACCGCCCTGATCCATGAGCAGAAGTCGTCGTCTCCGTGTGTGTTAAAGTCATCTTCATCAGAGTCAGTGAGAGGAGGGGGTCTTCTGCCAGACCCCTGTTTGAGGGATGAATGGTTCAATGGAAAATCTCCGACCATCCAAACATGAGCGGATTATTCTCATTGATTTATCCCTCAGACTGATCGGTGCAGCAGCTGAACCCACACCAGCCTGTTCCCTCTGTTTCCCTGTGTCTACATGTATGAACCAGTGTGAACAGCACTGTGAGGGGCCCTTGGGGGCCTAGGAGTCCATGAAGATGGTTTTCTTAGCTGTGAGTCGGAGCGCATACAGACCCAACACAGATACAGAGACCTGTGTGGGTTTTATTTTTCTAGGAGTAATCAGTCTTCTTCATCAGACAGATCAGCGAGGGTTCGGTCTAGGTAGTCCTCGTTTTCCATCCTGTCACCCACACTTCAGCTTCTCCAAACAGAGCTTTCAGTATGAGGTTTAAAAATAAACCAAGTCACCGTGTCCTGGTTTAGAAAGGACTCAAACAAACCAAACTGATCTGCTGATGTGTTAGCTTTAGGAGAATCTGAAGGAGAAGAGAGGAGGGTTGAGGTTTGCTCAGGCTGGTGCTGTCAAAATATAGGAAAATGTTCAATACTGTAAATATCAGCTGTTTAAATCGATTTATTCTTGTAGTGCTGGGTAGGTGATTAAGTTTCATTAATTCATTCCTTCTACAATATTGAAAACAAGATAAGCAAGGTGAAATGTTTACGGGGCTGCATGCTGGGTTGCACCGGTTTTATAAAAGATTTTAGATAGGGGTGTGCAGATGGTTGAGTGGTTTGAAGTGTGCACCATGTACGCAGGCGGCCCAGGTTTGAATCTGGCCTGTGGCCCTTTACCGCCTGTCTCTCCCCACTCTCTTCCCTGTTTCCAACTCTATCCACTGTCCTCCTCTATCGAATAAAGGCACGAGAGGCCCCAAAATAAAAAAGATTTTAAATCATCGGCATTATTATTTATATTTTTGTACTATGCATTTATATTTTGATTTATTGCAAGCTTATTAAAGTTTTTATGTTAGAGCAGTGATACTCAACGCTTGGCTCTTTTGTGATGATTTGTGGCTCTTTTATGTCTTAATTTGAAATATTATTCCCTCATTATTAAGTTTATTTCCCACATTTATACAACAGGCTTTTATTGTCAAACTTATTTGTCAACCTGTATTTTTTTTGCCTGTATATTTCCATTGGCCTTTTGCCACTTTTAATCAATTTCTCCTTCTTTAAGCATATTTTTGCCACTTCTTTTTGCCACTGTAATCCTTTTTTTGCCCTTTTTCATAATTTTTTGCCACTTTTATCCTGCTTTTTTGCTTTTTGTGATTTTTCTCCTTTTTGGCCTTTTTAGGTGCCACCTTTTCCCAATTTTGCCCATTTTGCTACTTTTTGTCCATTTTGGTCACTTTTCAACAATTTTTTTTGCCACCTGCAACTGATTTTTTTTGTCACTTCTCACCTGTTTTTACCACTTTTGTCCATTCTTGCTACTTTAACTTATTTTTGTTGTCACTGTTCACCACTTGGATTGGGGCTCTTGCAAAGGTATTTGTTTTTTAACAATTTGGCTCTTTTGTTGAGCAGAGTTGAGCAACACTGTGTTAGTGTTTAAGCTGAGTAGATGCATGTGACAAAGATGAAGTAAAATTGAGTAATCGTGTTCATCATGATTTCATTATCAATCAAAGTATTCTTGATAATCATTTTTTCCATAATTTAGCAGCCTTGTAATCTTTATTTTAATGACTGATTGTAAGAGAAGGTGCTGAAATCATCGGTTTCATGAGACAGAAGTGTTGGCCAGGACCAAATATTGCAGACAGACTCCTACATGGCGTCTTAGTTACACAACAGCATTGGCAACCTTTTGGTATCGGTGTTTCTTTGCGTAATTAGTCTGTATGCAGGAGTTAGTCTGCAAATTTTGATGAAGACAAACAAGGTATTACCCAATACTGCGTGCCTGGAACTTTTCCTTTAATGTGGTATTGCAACAGATATCAAGACGGTCCAGCTGCAGACAGTTTATCTCTGACATGCTAAAACTTTGAAATAAAATCAGATGTAACTTCCATCTAGACTCACAGTAACAATTAAGGAAACTGTTAGGATATCAAAAGTTAAGAAACTGATCTTTGACTATATTAGGAAATTAAAGAAGTGGTTCTCAACAGGTGGGTCAAGACCCAAAAGTGGGTCGCAGAGCTGTTTACTGCGGGTCACAAGTTTGTCTAAGGCCCGGTCTAGAATGAGACGAATTCATGAGTATACACAAACGTTTTTTGTAGTATCGGTGTTTCATCCACATGGCAATGGCGTTTTAGGAGGCCATAAACGCTACTGTTTGAAACCGGGTCCCAGAGTGAACAAATCTGTAAATGCTTACCATTCATCTCCGTGTGGACAGCCAACCGCATCTTTCTTTAAACGATTATGTCACACATTGCGTAGCCCACTTAAGCTACATGTGCATGTCGAACCAAAACAACAATGGTGGATTACAGGGTTGTGTTTGTGCTGCAGAAGCTACTGAGCTTTTTATGGCTTGTATAGAAAATCTAATGCTCCTTTACCATCACTGAGAACAGCAGACACCAGATGTTCTTAAATCCACTGCGGAGAACGACCAGAACGGCAACCAGGAGAAAGTTTGTGGCAGTTTTCTGTGATCTTAACCTCTCTTTCGGTGCATTTCCATGGCAGCAATACAGCACCACTTACAGGCTTGGCATATATACTACAGCATTTTCAGTCGTCTTCAGTGGTTCCATACTAACTTCACCGACATTTCCTGAAACAATCGTGTATTTACAGAAAACTTTTTCAAAACAATACGGAATGATAACGTTTTCGTCTCCGTGTGGACGGGGCCTAAGGGTCTTTTAAGTGCATTTGCTCCATTGTTGAAGCTTTTGACAGCAAAGGATATAATTAGATTTATATATTTTTACCCTGAATTATGAAATAATTTTCATTGTGAATTTACCCGAACTCATAATATTTTTTTCTGCTTGATTTTTAAGGAAACGTATGGTGATTTTCCCAAAAATTGAAGGTGTTTACCTACATTTTTTGAGAGAGTTTTCTTTGGGCATTTACTCCCCAAACTTTTCAGGAAAATTTCACAAGGAATAAGAAACCTTCTCCTCTGAATATAGATCTGGCGCATATCTGGAGTCAAGCAGAGTGGAGTGGTGTTTTGGCACTCACCAAAGACGGACTTGATGTGTGCAGTGGAAAGATGGACAGGAAAGGGAGCACACACTTTGTGTGTGGGTCTCTGTGCAGACGGAGTATGTGGCATTTGTGAGTTTTTCTGTCATCACTTTTACGTTCCTCACTCAAGCTTTTCCGTCTTGTGTCATTATCCATTAGGCGTTCACGCTCATCAGCAGAAAGCTCCAGTGTTTCTGTGGATGTGCCACGATGCCTGGTGCTTAGGTGCTGTTAGGACATGCTGTGATGTGTGTGCTACTCTTACAGATAATGCCATTTAATAGTTAACTTTCTCACTTGGCACATTTTGCTGATTGATTTTCTCCGGTGAGAGTGAGGACGTGTGTCTCTGAGGTTTCGGTATCAGATTTGGTTGGACAGAGCAGAAAGTTTGATTTAAACATTCCTGTGTGAGCAGCGTTACATCACTGACTCAAAGACTCCCCTGATGGCATTAAAATACTCCTCGTTTGTTCCTGTTTTGTCAGACAGATGTGATGAATGATTGTCTCCATTTCATCGTCTGGTTGTGTAACCTCTGTCAGCACTCCCCTCCACAGTCTAAACAACGTTAATACAACATTACAACAACGGCTCCGACCAGAGGACATGTCCAAGTAGCGTCTAACGTCACCAATCATTTTCATATGAGGCCGATGTTCCTCTGACGTCTCAATGAATCCACCTCTGTTAGAAAATCACAGCAAGTCAAAAAGACCCTCGAGGATTTTATCTGATTTCATTGTTTTGTCTACGAGTCAGAGGCCTAGTGGACTCGTCCATCAGAAGGTACATACCTCTGCATATCGTGCATGGACTGGTCATAAATTTAACTAAAGCCTTGCAGTCGATACTGAATCCCTTTTCTTGGAAGTCTTTTTTGAGTTGTTCAGAGAGATCTAATCCAAACCTGCTAATTTCCTACACATGCTCAGAGCTGTGCAGCCAACACAGGCGGCCAAGAGGGAATCAGAGGAATGTATGACTTCACTACTGCTGCCGCTGCACGCCAGAAACTGTGCCTCAGTTATACCAACAGAGCATGGTGATTGTATTTTAGTGATCATGAGAAATAATGAGGACCATCACTCAAAGGGACATTTTGTCTCTGCTCCCTTTTCCTCCTCCCGGTCTCTTTGGATCCCTGTCAGTCTCACAGCTCTCTAAGGCTGCCTACACACGAGACCATTTTCAGATCTTAAATGATGGAGGACCACAGAATAACCTGACACACTGCATACTAGTAGACTGTTTCCCATATCCATAGCATGGTATATGTCTCCCATACATCTGGTCAGCACCCAACAGAAGGTGCAAAATCAAACACGGAGTGATTGGATGAAAGTTCTGTCTCTCACTTCATTTCAGGCCAATCAGACTAACAAAACAACTTAGAAGGCATCCACCGCCGCTGCCAAGGAGGACACAACATAACATGAACTTGACTGGCAGCTGCTGTCATGCCAGTCCAGCATTCTACTCTATCAGTGAAGCCAGTTGGTAAACTAAACTCTTGCTGAAGCCAGTCAAAGAAAAGAAAAACATGTTTTCCACCAAGAAAAGTAGGGATGCCAATGTTTACAAATTCAGTTAAGCCAATACCAAAATAGATACTGATAAATAAATAATGTTCAGACCTGAAACCTGAGTCCAAAAAACCCAACAGAGAAACAAAATCTGTCATCAAAACACACTTAATCTATCATAGTTCTCTTGCCCCATTTAAAACTTTTTCATAGCTACAGCTGATATTTACAGCTTATTTAGGCTGATATTTACAGCGGACATAGGCCAATATTTACAGCTGATATAGGCCAATATTTACAGCAGATATAGACCAAAATATTTACAGCTGATGTAGGCTGATATTTACAGCTGATAAAGGCCAATATTTACCGCTGATATAGGCTGATATTTACAGCTGATACAGGCAAAAATATTTACAGCAGATATAGGCTGATATTTACAGCTGATATAGGCCAAAATATTTACAGCAGATGTAGGCTGATATTTACAGCTGATAAAGGCCAATATTTACCGCTGATATAGGCCAATATTTACAGCTGATACAGGCAAAAATATTTACAGCAGATATAGGCTGATATTTACAGCTGATATAGGCCAATATTTACAGGGGATATAGGCCAAAATATTTAAAGCGGATATAGGCAAAAATATTTACAGCAGACATAGGCTGATATTTTCAGCTGATATAGGCCAATATTTACAGGGGATATAGGCCAAAATATTTACAGCGGATATAGGCAAAAATATTTACAGTAGATATAGGCTGATATTTACAGCTGATATAGGCCAAAATATTTACAGTTGATATATGTGATATTTACAACTGATTTAGGCTGTTATTTACAGCTGATATAGGTCGATATTTACAGTTGATATAGGCCGATATTTACAGCTGATTTAGGCTAATATTTACAGCTGATATAGGCTGATTGTTACACATGATATAGGCCAATATTTATGGCTGATTTAGGCAGATATTTACAGTTGATATAGGCTGATATTTACAGCTGATAAAGGCTGATATATTTACAGCTGATATAGGCTGATTGTTACAGCTGATATAGGCTGATATTTACAGCTGATTTAGGCCAATTTTTACAGCTGATTTAGGCTGATATTTACAGCTGATATAGGCTAATCTCTACAGTTGATATAGGCTGATATTTACAGCTGATATAGGCTGATATTTACAGCTGATATAGGCTGATATTTACAGCTGATTTAGGCTGATTGTTACAGCTGATATAGGCTGATATTTACAGCTGATATAGGCTGATATTTACAGCTGATATAGGCTGATATTTACAGCTGATATAGGCTGATATTTACAGCTGATATAGGCTGATATTTACAGCTGATTTAGGCTGATATTTACAGCTATTATAGGCTGATATTTACAGCTGATTTAGGCTGATACAGCTGATATAGGCTGATATTTACAGCTGATATAGGCTAATCTCTACAGTTGATATAGGCTGATATTTACAGCTGATATAGGCTGATATTTACAGCTGATATAGGCTGATATTTACAGCTGATTTAGGCTGATATTTACAGCTGATGTAGGCCGATATTTACAGCTAATATAGGCTGATATTTACAGCTGATATAGGCTGATATTTACAGCTGATATAGGCTGATATTTACAGCTGATTTAGGCTGATTGTTACAGCTGATATAGGCTGATATTTACAGCTGATATAGGCTGATATTTACAGCTGATTTAGGCTGATATTTACAGCTGATATAGGCTGATATTTACAGCTGATATAGGCTGATATTTACAGCTGATTTAGGCTGATATTTACAGCTGATATAGGCTGATATTTACAGCTGATTTAGGCTGATACAGCTGATATAGGCTGATATTTACAGCTGATACAGGCAAAAATATATTTACAGCAGATATAGGCTGATATTTACAGCTGATAAAGGCCAATATTTACCGCTGATATAGGCCAATATTTACAGCTGATACAGGCAAAAATATTTACAGCAGATATAGGCTGATATTTACAGCTGATATAGGCCAAAATATTTACAGCAGATGTAGGCTGATATTTACAGCTGATAAAGGCCAATATTTACCGCTGATATAGGCCAATATTTACAGCTGATACAGGCAAAAATATTTACAGCAGATATAGGCTGATATTTACAGCTGATATAGGCCAATATTTACAGCGGATATAGGCCAATATTTAAAGCGGATATAGGCAAAAATATTTACAGCAGACATAGGCTGATATTTTCAGCTGATATAGGCCAATATTTACAGGGGATATAGGCCAAAATATTTACAGCGGATATAGGCAAAAATATTTACAGTAGATATAGGCTGATATTTACAGCTGATATAGGCCAAAATATTTACAGTTGATATATGTGATATTTACAACTGATTTAGGCTGTTATTTACAGCTGATATAGGTAGATATTTACAGTTGATATAGGTCGATATTTACAGTTGATATAGGCCGATATTTACAGCTGATTTAGGCTAATATTTACAGCTGATATAGGCTGATTGTTACACATGATATAGGCCAATATTTATGGCTGATTTAGGCAGATATTTACAGTTGATATAGGCTGATATTTACAGCTGATAAAGGCTGATATATTTACAGCTGATATAGGCTGATTGTTACAGCTGATATAGGCTGATATTTACAGCTGATTTAGGCCAATTTTTACAGCTGATTTAGGCTGATATTTACAGCTGATATAGGCTAATCTCTACAGTTGATATAGGCTGATATTTACAGCTGATATAGGCTGATATTTACAGCTGATATAGGCTGATATTTACAGCTGATTTAGGCTGATTGTTACAGCTGATATAGGCTGATATTTACAGCTGATATAGGCTGATATTTACAGCTGATATAGGCTGATATTTACAGCTGATATAGGCTGATATTTACAGCTGATATAGGCTGATATTTACAGCTGATTTAGGCTGATATTTACAGCTATTATAGGCTGATATTTACAGCTGATTTAGGCTGATACAGCTGATATAGGCTGATATTTACAGCTGATATAGGCTAATCTCTACAGTTGATATAGGCTGATATTTACAGCTGATATAGGCTGATATTTACAGCTGATATAGGCTGATATTTACAGCTGATTTAGGCTGATATTTACAGCTGATGTAGGCCGATATTTACAGCTAATATAGGCTGATATTTACAGCTGATATAGGCTGATATTTACAGCTGATATAGGCTGATATTTACAGCTGATTTAGGCTGATTGTTACAGCTGATATAGGCTGATATTTACAGCTGATATAGGCTGATATTTACAGCTGATTTAGGCTGATATTTACAGCTGATATAGGCTGATATTTACAGCTGATATAGGCTGATATTTACAGCTGATTTAGGCTGATATTTACAGCTGATATAGGCTGATATTTACAGCTGATTTAGGCTGATACAGCTGATATAGGCTGATATTTACAGCTGATATAGGCTAATCTCTACAGTTGATATAGGCTGATATTTACAGCTGATATAGGCTGATATTTACAGCTGATATAGGCTGATATTTACAGCTGATTTAGGCTGATATTTACAGCTGATGTAGGCCGATATTTACAGCTAATATAGGCTGATATTTACAGCTGATTTAGGCTGATATTTACAGTTGATATAGGCCGATATTTACAGCTGATATAGGCTGATATTTACAGCTGATATAGGCTGATATTTACAGCTGATATAGGTTGATATCTACAGCTGATATAGGCTGATATTTACAGCTGATATAGGCTGATATTTACAGCTGATATAGGTTGAAATTTACAGCTGATATAGGTTGATATTTACAGCTGATATTGGCTGATATTTACAGCTGATATAGGCTGATATTTACAGCTGATTTAGGCTGATATTTACAGCTGATATAGGTTGATATTTACAGCTGATATAGTTGATATTTACAGCTGATATAGGCTGATATTTACAGCTGATATAGGCTGATATTTACAGCTGATATAGGTTGATATTTACAGCTGATATAGGCTGATATTTACAGCTGATATAGGCTGATATTTACAGCTGATATAGGCTGATATTTACAGCTGATATAGGCTGATATTTACAGCTGATATAGGCCAATATTCATAGGGGAGAGACATGCGGCAAAGGGCCTTAGGCCGGATTCAAACCCAGGCTACATGGTGTACGCCTTGACCACTCAACTACTGGTGCGCCCCGCCTTATAGGTTGATTTTTAATACTACTTACCATCAGAGGTGAGCGTTCCCTGTGGTGGAGGGTTGTTCCCAAATGGGCTCACAGTGGGGGTTTCCATGCGTGATCCCCTGGCGAAGGCTCGGTTGTTACTGTTGTCCCTCTGTATCTCATTGGTGAACCGGTTGTTGACCGGTATGTTCTGCGGTACTACTTGGACCAGTGGGGGGACTACAGGGAGCTCACTGCGTCCCAGAGTCCTCAGACACTGCTCCTCCAGCGCCGAGATCAGAACAGACTGGTTGTTGACCACCCCAGCCATGGTGGCGAAGCGTCCTTCCAGCTCCTTGTACCTGGAGGCCAGCCTCATCATCTCAGAAGTGACGTTGAGGACGCGGTTCTCAAGCTGGGCCAGCTCCAGAGAGTTGTCTCTCTTCCTGATGATCTCATGCAGCAGCTGCATGTAGAGCTGGGTCACCCTGGAGTTCATGTTCCTGCTCTCTTTCCGCAGCAGCTTCATCTCATTCACCAGGTTCCCATCCACATCCACCACCAGCTGCAGCGTCTCGATCTCACGTCGCTGCTTGCTCAGCACCTCCCTCAGATCTGCGATATCCATCCGGGTCACCCTGTCCTTGTCAGGCTCAGGGCCGGTGGTGCTGGCACAGATCGGACCTGTGGACAGATGCAAGTGATTTAGGAGAGCGTGAAGGAAAACCTGATCCAAACATAGATGATCATTGTGGATATGTTTGTTCAAGTTTAAACCTGTGATGAGCTGGGAAACTCACCACATTTTAAAGAATAAGTCACATTTACTAGAATAAGTCTAGTTTGGAATGAGTTATGGGGTAAGACAGTATCTTTTATACTCTTAGTGTCAGTGCTAGTAATGCTAGATAAGACATGTTTACTGCAGGGACCAGTAACAGCTGTTTCCATAATGACCACAACAAAATCTATTTGAAATTCAAACAATGATCATTTATTTGTTTTTATTTTAACAAAGAGCATTTTTATTCATAGTAAAAATCTAAAGATACAGGAAAAAGTCTTTCACACCCAATACTGGGTATTTAATTAGTTTTTAACAATCAGAAATTTCAGGCAGACATCTGATTTCTTTAAATTTTGAATTGCACAAATGAAAGCCTTTGCTCCTCACTAGTTCTGCTCATCATCATATTTTTGCAGTTAAGATAGCTCTTGCTTTTTGTGAAAATCTAACAGAAGATTCCATCATATTTAAACACATGGAATGAGAGTTTAGTCTGTTTTGATAAACTCAGTGCATGAGGGTTTGTACCAGGGCTTGAAATCATAAAGAGTTCGAAATTTTCTTGGTTTTCAGGGTTTGAAAAGCTTTTAAATTTTGTAAAAATTGCTTTATATTATATTTTTTGGTCCCTCATAATGAAAATAGCCATCTGCCTGAACAGGCAGCGTTATTTGGGCAGCTTTTAGACTGTGTGATTTCTTTAGCAGATATGGACACTGATTTTGAGTTGCACGGTTTTTCTGGGAGGCGGTTCAGCTTTCAGCCTGATGGTGTGTCACCTGCCCAGCTGCTCCTGACTGGTCAGATGGATTTCTGGCATGTTTATAGTTTTCGGTCATTCAACTGCACACAGTGAGAGTGAAGCCACGAGCAGAATCCCCAACTCTGGGGCACTGTTGGACAGTGTCTTATATCAGGGGCTCCCAAATTTTCAGCCTGTGACCCCCCAAAACATGGTGTCACAGATCAGGGACCCCCATCTTCCCCTGAGGGGGATAAAGTGCACGATGTTGCACAAAGCATCATGGACAAAGCTTGCATTTTAGGTACTTTTTATCACTTTTACTTGAAGCACAAACTGCATTTCGATTTTAATTTGAACTCATTTTAACAATATTTTGTAAAATAAAAAAAAATGATTTTAGATCAAAAGACATTTTTCTTTGTTTTATAGAAAGCATCCTGCGACCCCCCTTCACTTTTTTGTGACCGCCCTGGGGGTCCTGAACCCCACTTTGGGAACCACTGTCTTATATTACCATTAAATCAGCTGTCATCCTCATAATAAAGGAAATAAACAAGCAGAAGTTTATCAAACCTACCTAAGGTTTGACTGCGAGAGCAGTTTTATTGCTGTTTGTTGCTTTATGAAGACAACAGATCTGACTTTAACCTCAGTTTGTGAGAAGGAAACTCCTCTGATATTTGTCACAGTCTGTCCAGACGTCCCCTGTACAGTGTGAGCACATTAATTTTGTCTGATGGTCTTGTGTCTGAAGTAGGACTGTTAACATTAACGTGTTAATGCTTGTGATTAATCTTGAAACCTTAAGGTGTTAAAAAAAATAGTGGTATCAATGGGACTCAGATCAGCACTTTAATGTGCTGTACATAGAATTTAAAGGATAAAAATAAAACAGTTGAGAATAACAACCTTTAAAAATCTAAAAACCCAAAAATATACTTAAACTTTTTGAATAAATGCTGTGATTAATCATGATTAATCACAATGTAGTGATGTGATTAACTTGATTAATGTTTTCAATCGAGTCGAATCGCACTAATATGAAGCAATTCAACTTTCACAGTGCATGCCAAGTTTTAGTCTTTTCATTAAGATGTTTATTTTTAGACTTACTTGGTCATTTTCACTTTTGAAAGTTTTAGTCTACATCAGGGGTGTCAAACTCAAGGCCTGGGGGCCAAATCCAGCCCGTGGTACAGTTATACCCGGTCCGCGAGATAATATCCTCTTCTTTAACTGGCCGTAAATTATGAGGTCTGCAGATTTCCTTCAGTATAAAAATGTAAACTTAACCTTGATGATATCAAATATCCTTAAGTCATAAAAATTTGAAAAATACAGTATAAAGAGTAAATATAATAAGAAAGAAAAATGTGGGCAAATCAATTTGTGTTTTCATTTCATATTTTCAATTTTGCATAGCACATTTATGACTTCTATCTATCATTTGGACTTTTATGTTTGGAGCGTTTAATATTTATTATTTTTGACTCTTTATCCCATATTTTGACCTTTTACATTCATTATATGGACTTTTAGCTAGTATTTAGGCTTTTTCAATTTATTATTTTGATCTTTTTTATCTCATATTTTGACATTGTCAATTTATTATTTTGACTTTTGTCTAATATTTTAACTTTTTCTTTTTATAATTGACTTTTTATTTCATATTTTGACCTTTTGCAATTTATAATTTTGACCTTTTAGGTTCACAGTTTTGTATTTCAATTTATATTTTGGCCTTAACAACATAACTGTGACTTTCTTTATATTATATATATTATATATATTTGCCTTTTAAAAGCATAATCTTAACATCTAATTTTGTGTTTTGACCTTTTGCACAAATCATTTTGACTTTTTTGTCAGATTTTGAGCCTTTAACTTATCATTTTGACTTTTAAATCTCAAGATCATTAATTCTCAGTGCTTATTTTTCCCTTTACACCGCGTTCCACATTATTATGCAAACAACGTTTTTCTCTGATTTTCTAAATATCAATGCAAATGACAGTCAGAATATTTTTCAAGTCATCAACAGTTAGAGTATAATTCAGATGTTTTTGAACAAACTTCATAATGATAACTGTTATTTTTTTTTTAATAAAAACCTCAAAATGCACTTTTCCACATGTTCCACATTATTAAGCAGGCCACAGGTTTCAGCAATATGGGAAAGAAAAAGGATCTCTGCTGCTAAAAAGTGTCAAATAGTGTAATGCCTTGGACAAGGAATGAAAACATTTGATATTTAAGGAAAAATTAAGCATGATCATTGTACTGTGAAGAAATTTGTGGCTGATTCAGAGCACAGACGAGTTTGTGCAGATAAAGGCATAATGAGGAAGGTTTCTGACGGACAAATTCATCAGATTAAGAGAGCAGATGCTAAAATGTCATTACAAAGCAGCAAACAGGTATTTGAAGCTGCTGGTGCCTCTGGAGTCCCACCAACCTCAAGGTGTAGGATCCTCCAGAGGCTTGCAGTCGTGTATAAACCTACTATTCAGCCCCCCCTAACCAATGCTCACAAGCAGAAACGGTTGCAGTGGATACAGAAATACATAAAGACTCATTTTCAAACAGTCTTGTTGACTGATGAGTGCCGTGCAACCCTGGATGGTCCAGATGGAGGAGTAGTGGATGGTTGGTGGATGGCCACCACGCCCTAACAAGGCTGTGATGTCAACAAGGAGGGGGCGGAGTCATGTTTGGGCCGGAATTATGAGGAGAGAGCTGGTAGGCCCCTTTAGGGTCCCTGAAGGTGTGAAAATGACCTCGGCAAAGTATATAGAGTTTCTGACTGACCACTTTCTTCCATGGTACAAAAAGAAGAGCAGCGCCTTCTGTAGTAAAATTTTCTTCAAGCATGACAATGCACCATCTCATGCTGCAAAGAATAGCTCTGTGTCATTGGCTGCTATGGGCATAAAAGGAGAGAAACTCATGGTGTGGCCCCCATCCTCCCCTGACCTTTAACCCTACTGAGAACCTTTGGAGCATCCTCAAGCTAAAGATCTATGAGGGTGGGAGGCAGTTCACATCAAAACAGCAGCTCTGGGAGGATACTCTGACATCTTGCAAAGAAATTCAAGCAGAAACTCTCAAAAAGCTCACAAGTTCAATGGATGCAAGAATAGTGAAGGTGATATCAAAGAAGGGCTCCTATGTTAACATGGAACTTGGCCTGTTAAGATGTTTTTGATTGAAATAGCTTTGATTTCAGTAAATATGACCTCCTAATGCTGCAAATTCAACACACGACCATTTTCAGTTCTTTACAACTTATAAAATGTTTTTAAATTATGTTGTACATAATAATTTGGAACAGTGCATTTTGAGTTTTTTATTTTGAAAAAAAAAATCATTATCATTGGGAGGATTGTTCAATAAAATCTGAATTATGCTCAAATGGCTGATGACTTGAAAAATATTCTGACTGTCATTTGCATTAATATTTAGGAAAATCAGAGAAAAATATCATTTGCATAATAATGTAGAACACGGTGTAATTTATTACTGATGAAAATGAGGTTGACAGTTTGGTTTAATGTGGACCCTGTTAGGCCCTCAGGTCAGACCTTAATTCAGAATCCGGCCCCTTCTGTGAGTTTGACACCCCTGAGGTAGTCTATGAAAACTCAAAAACACTTTAGTCCAGTCTAAGTCATGAAGTCCTTACACTCTGGTCTTCATACTGATAAACCTTTACCCCAATCTCCTCTTTTGATATTATAGATTATACACAGAGTCCAACAGTGGAAGACAAACATTTTAGTCTTGTTTTAGTCTCCCAGATGAAAACCAAACTTACTTTTTATCATCAAAGATAGAAAGGCTGTTTTTAGCCAGTCTTACTCTCATCATTGTCATGGAAAAAGTTCACTGACAAAATTTCTAGTCAGTTTAAGTCATTGAACAGCTCACTTTAAGAATTTTTAGTTATTTTTTGGGAAGTTTGAATTTTAGGTAGTAACCTGGTACACTTAAAGCATCAGCCATCATCATTTTTATTAAAAAATATTTGAACCTGTGATCCTCTGCTCAGGAACCAAGAATGTGTAGGAGCACTTCTTGGCATCGGGGCTGAGGGGGGCTCTCTTGCTCCGGTGCAGAGGAGCCCCCGTGGTCCTCCGGGCGTCCCTGGAGCTCCTGCAGGAACTCTGCTCCCACAGGGAGAGGCAGAGCAGGGCACACAGGCTCCACATCAGCCTCCTCATCTTTGCCGGCCGGTTTGACGGATCGATGGACGAGCTCTCCTTCTCGCACCTGGTCCCCTGGGCCTCCCCTGCAAGAAAACACAAACCTGTGAGACAGACGCGTCTTTGTGTACAGGGGGTAACAAAGAGGCAGGACTGCTGTTGATTGTGTGTTTCAGAGGAAATGACTGCCAGAATGTTTAAACAGAGAAGGATTTGACAGGTTGAGATATTCACAGGCGATCAGTGTGTTCGCTCAGCCGAGAGCTCTTTGTGTTGTTTGTTTGGAAAGATTGAACAAGAGAAGTATTCTCCATCGGCCAGAGGACCACGTCTGCTTTCTGTCTCAGTTAGCTCCTCTGCCCCCCGCCCACTCCACCTCCATTAAAAGATTACAGCTTCATAGCTTCTGGCTGTGCTTTATCTTTCACACCTGCCTTCACTCTTTGTCTCCTTAAGGAATAGCTTTATTCTTCTCCATCCTCCTTCCTCCAACAGTATGAACCTTAAAGGTCTACTTCCACACAGGAACTCTAAAATTTGCCTCAAACTTTCCAGCACGCTCATCACAGGGGCAACTACAGTGCACACTTTAAAAGCGATGAAAGTCCTCTTGCATAGTAACCTCCTACAGGAAGCTGCCGTTCTGTTGCTGTACCTCATTCATGTTTTGTGCTGCCTACTGTGATAGACCACAGTTATTCTCTGGCATCAGTTGTGACTTCCATGCTCACCCTTATATCTCAGCATTTTCAGTAGGGTTGGATGATGCAGGATACTGGATTTTTGCCAATATATGATATGTAAATATAGTTCAGACCTAAAACTTCAGTCCTTAAAACACACCTGAAAACTGAAAGAATGAAAATTAACAAAGACTGAAGCTGACTTAGCTCACTGGTCTTGCCAAACCCTTTCAAACATATTCATATATGACTGATATTTACAGCCAGGACAGGCAGATACTTTGATGGCAGATACCAATATGGTGTCAATATTACAGTGCATCTTTAGTGCCAGGGTCAAGTAGAGACCAGGCCAACCTCTGTAGCTTCCGTCTTGTTTTTAATTGAGGACTCTGTTCAGTAAGAAGATCACTCCCTAAAGTGTCTTTCCTAAACAGTAAGCCACTGTTTTGGTTTCATGGATGATCTGTCCACATCAAATTAGCCGGCACGGGATTTACTAATTGGTTAAAATAATCACCAATCATTTTTTATGAACACTGACTTGAAATCACGGTCTATAATGCTTTTTTAAACTGTAATGAACCTCTCGCCACTAGAGGCCGCAGTAGCTACAGTCAGTGGCTGCTGCCTTCCTCTCTGGCACTTCACCGGATGTAAACATGAGAAGCTCACCCCCAATTTCCATATACAGCGTGCACGCCGCGGAACGCCGGCGAATCGTACTGCGGAGCACTTTGCTCCCTTTCTAGTCTATCGGAGCATTTCCATAGCCGGCGCTCTAGATCGGCATCGGCGAGTGCCTGGAGCGACACTTCACTCCGCTTCGTTTCAGATATGCTGCAGGTCTATTTCAGCGCCGGCCGCTGCCAAACCTCGTAAATTCACTGTCGTTCAGAAAGCACCAACCATGGAAGGCACAAGCGGTTCTTTTCAAAACGGTTCTTTCAAAATAAAAAACAATGCACGGACTCCTGATCGTAAATCATCACTGTATCAACATTTGGTCTCGTCCTGCAGCAAGAACAAAGGGTCACCGAGAGGTCAGTGAGTCACAGAGCTACAATGGCACCATTGATGAGGAAAAATTAACTTTTGGGGATATTTAGCCCAAGATTTTGCATAAAACCACAGATCCTTTAAACAGACATTAACCTTTTAACTTAATGTACTCACTCAATGGAGGAAGCAATAATACCATGGACTTCTACTGGAAAAGATGATAAATTAACCCCAAAAGATAAAATAGTCCGCTGTTGACATACCATTCCTGCGTGAATTCGCAGTTCTCCTGTGACCTCTTCCTGCTGATAAGGGCTTGCATGCTGTGGCGCAGCGCTCTAAACTTGCTCCCATTGGGCGAGGTCACTCGGCGCTTCGGTGTGCGGCGCGCACACTGTATATGGAAATTCGGGGTCAGGGGTGGCTTTGCTGTTAGTGTGTAGTTGAAAGACCGCGGTACGCCAGTTTTCTAAAGTAGTAAATGGAAATAAAGTGGTATGTACTCACCCGAAGTGAAAGAGGCCAAATCTTAAAGCAGGATATTAATCTGCAAAGAGGAACAAAGGCAGGTGGCGCTAGCTTTTGATGCTAGCCGCACAGTAGGGAGTATATCAGGCAAACATCACACCCGCTGACACAATGACCCTGTGAGGGATTTGACTGTTTTCTAGGGGTTTTCTACTCTTTAGACTAGTCGGGTAAACAAAATGTAAATAGGTGTTTAGCCGAATAGGGAAATAGACACTGAGGAACATCCGTAGGTGGCAGCAGGCTAAGCAAGTCAACCCAGACATCTCTCTCCCCAGCAACATTTCCCAGCTCCTCCTGGGGGATTACGAGGTGTTCCCAGGCCAGATGAGATATGTAATCCCTCCAGCAAGTTCTGGGTCTATCCTGGGATCTCCTTCCAGTGGGGCATGCCTGGAAAACCTCCGAAGGGAGGCAACCAGGAGGCATCCTAATCCAACGCCTGAGCCAGCTGGCTCCTTTGGACAAAGGAACAGCAGCTCTACTTTAAGACCACCCTGGATGTCCGAGGTCTTCACCCTATGTCTGAGGTTCAGCCCAGACATCCCTCCTGAGGAATTTTTAACACTTGGACCCACAATCTTATTCTTGCAGTCATGACTCAGGGTTCATGACCAAAGTTGTGGGTTGCCGTAATATGGGACAAAAGCTGTAAAACTGGGCAGTCCTGAGTTAAGCTGCGAGCATTGCAGCGTATATTATGAGGGCTCCTTTAAACAGCTTTTCTCCTTCATTATGTGGAATTCATCCATGAAGCCAAAACAGTGGGTTACTGTTTAGTAATCATGGAGAGGCTTTTCATCACACAGAGTCCCCAAGTCAAAGCAAGAAGTATACAGAGCTGAGCAGCGCTGATCTCCACTTGTCATTCTTTATTATTTCCATATAAAGCCCTCCAGTGGCAGCGTCTACTTAGTATGCTTTTTTAAATGCTTAGTGACCTTGTCATTCTTCTGTGTATTATTTTTTAGACTTGAAGACAGTTACAAGGTGAATGATTTTTTTAGCCATGTCTGCCACAGTTAAAACATTACTGGAATAACTCCAAACTAGGGATGGGCAGTTAATCGCAAATTAGACTAAATCTCAGTATGACCTGCTGCAATTTTCAAATCACAGAAGTTGCAATATTTCTTAACTTGACATGTGTCAAAATACCAGTTTAATAAATCAATTTTTTTTGCAGCAGAGATTTTATGCACTTTATGCAAACATTCAAGTGTCAATTTTTTTTCTAATGGTTTAAAAAATCCTCCTTTTTGTGTTTTATGTATGTTTTTCTTAATCAAAATGAGTGATAATGCCCTTAAACAAAGCAAATGACATCACATTTGCAATATGAGCAAAAATAGTTAGCTCATTCTGTCTAAAACTGATGAAGCCTAGCGTTACTTCACGAAAGTCTACCCCAGCTGCTATCAGCTGGTAGCCAGCCTCACCTCCTCCACCCCAGCCACCTCCTTTATAGCTTAAAGCTTGTTGTACCCCCATATTCAGATTAATGCTACTATGGATTGCTTTGGAAATAATTTAATTGTTTTCAATACACATGGCTTTGTTTATGGAATTATTTATTGCTTTAATTTGTTGAAAAATACATGAGATTAACACAAGAATAATCGCATATCAAATCGCAATATTTGGGAAAGAAACGCAATTAGATTATTTTTGCAAATCGATCAGCTCTACTTCAAACACCCCAAAACATGAGCTGACAACAGTTTTTTTTTTTTGTTTTTGTTTAATCAAAGTGTGGCTGCATCATGAAGAATATCACTTGTCTCAGGCCCTGTTTACATTTTGCATCATTTAGTTGTGTGCATTCAGATACCAAGTGACGTCCATACATTACATTAACAACACATCTCCAGCGTATGAAGACATGAAGTCAGGTCTCCATACGTTCAGAGGCAGTTCGAAAAAGTGGGTTTATTGTGTTAATTCAGCTAGAAATGGACGTTAATGGGGATCTGAGACAGATTATTATGAGGGATTAACGGTCAGTTTTGTGCATTCAGATTGAAAGTGACAACACTTCACTCTGTGCATCTATACTCTGCACTGACAGCCTGTCTTTAATGACAGTTTGATATCAGAACTCTCTGTCCCTCCTCTTATTCTACTAACAGCACAAACATCATCACTGTGGCTCTCTGTGTTGTTATCAAACATGAGGCTAAGAAGGACAGGGCTGGTGGTGCCTCTTTAACAGGTTTTCTCTCTCATGTTGTCAGTTTTATACTGGTTAGTGAATAAATCTTTTGGGTACTGTTGGATTTAAGTGACTACTCAAGACGACACATTATGAGGGAGTTGTGATGTCGTTGACTGATGAGTTGGTTGTAAAAGCTTGCTAGCTCCTGTTATAAAGACAGCTTTCTTCTGTTTTTTAAAATTGGTTTTAAGACATAAGACAGCCAAGATGGTACAAAGAGCTCTCTAGGAGCTGAAAGACCGGCTCTTTTACTGAGCTGAGACAAATAATCTAGCTCTCTGAAAACAGCTGCAATTCCTATCACTCCAAAAAAGGCTGGGCAGACATGAATAAAGCCATACTTTTAGTTTGCTAGCAGAATAGAGCAGATCTTGTCAGTTAACATGGTGGTCTTTAATGCATGCCATCTACACTACCATTCCAGATCAGATGGAGACATCCCAGACCACCTCTGTATGCAGCCTGAGGGATCAGATATCAAACGGTTTTCACTTCTCATTGAGGTCTGTTCATTCAGAGCATTAAGTAATGCCCAGAGCAGATATAACCCATGCTAATTTATTGTGCCGACAGGATATCAGTCATAGTCCTTGTCTTTTTTTAAACACTTTTCTGC
The DNA here is from genome assembly GCF_018320785.1 of Cheilinus undulatus. Lineage (NCBI taxonomy): Eukaryota > Metazoa > Chordata > Actinopteri > Labriformes > Labridae > Cheilinus > Cheilinus undulatus. Next base: position 50,751,869 of record NC_054871.1, on the reverse strand, counting down.
AAACAGTGGAGGTGTAACTGAAGTAAAACCTGGAGCTCTTTGCTCCTAAAATCTGGGTTCAGAAGCCTCTGTGTCCTTTCTGTCCCCTACAGTAACTTTTACCCTAACCCTCATTTTAATGCAGCTTCCTGTGCGATGGGTCAAATGTGCTGCACGTGGCTTTAACTTCCTGCAGGATGACGCAGAGAAATTATATTAGATGACTCAGCACATATACAACAGTCTGAAGCAGAGCGTCTCCTTATCCTGATGGAACCTCTTCCTGTTCTTCATCAGTGTTTGCCGGTTTCGGTCTGTACAGGGTCCAGCCAGTCTAATCCACTGGATAGCGTCTCAGTCATTCTGCACTCAGAGCCACATCATTAAGTCTTGTGCCCCCACCCTCAAAGTCGGCCCCGTGTGTCTCCGTGTGACGTTATTGTGGTTCAGGAGGAATTCTGGCCGTTGTGTCGCTTGGAGCAGAACAGGAGAGGGGGAGGTGGTTACGGTTCTCTGTGATTGAATGCTGCGTGTGCGTGACCATCCAGAGACATTTTTCATTTCCATGCTGCCATGTTTTTACGTAACAGGTTGTGTATCCTCGCTGAACTCACTGCTGATGGCTTTAACAGCAGCCGTGGCCGATCACTGAATTTTGGCTGTTTTCACTTACTCACTCCTGGAAATTCACGGCGGGTTTTCCCTGAGGTCTTCCTGAGTTAGTTGTTCACACATGTACCTTACAGTGGAAGACTTTCCCCGCGCGGATGGGGGGGGGGTTCTCAGACACTGGGACACATGAACAAAGAGGGTTTAGCCTTTTTATCAGTGAAACGTGCAGTCAGACACTTTAGCAGTGTTAAGTGGAAAAGACACTGGCAACAGAAATCTAGTAGCAGTTTCATCAGGTGCATGGAGTCGCCACTACTGGAGGCAGAATATGAACTTTTATCATTTAGGGTGAATTTTCCAGAATCCTTCTTGCTGTGTTTTCTGCAGATGCAGCAGTTCAGGGAGGTCATAGTTCAGTTTTGGGGTCATTGTTCAATACAGGTTCAGTTTACGTTTGAATAGGTAGGGATGGATTAATTTATTATGCTAATAAAAGGAAAAACAGTTCTTGCCTGCAGTAGAACTGAAATTAATTCTCCTAATTTAAATTGCAGTTTTTCATAGGGATTCTAAAACAATCTGACAGAGTGCATAAGAAAACACGAGAACTGGAACAGCAAGAAGTTACACTAGCTGAAGGTCAGACCGACAGTTTCAGTCCTCAGAGCAATGATACTCAACATGTGGCTCTAGAGCCACATGTGACTCTTTTGTGAGGATTTGTGGCTCTTTATGTCTAAATTTGAAATATGATTATCCATTGCAGTTTGTTTCCCACACTTATTCAGCAGGCTTTACTTGTCAAACTTAATTGTCAACCTTTATTTTTGTCGATATATTTGCATTGCCCTTATTTGCAATTTTTGCCCATTTTTTCCCTTTTGTGCCTCTTGTCATTATATGTCACTTTTCCCATTACCCCCCACCTTTTTGCTGATTTTTATGAATTTTTCACTCATTTCCGCCCACCTTTTTGCTGCTTTTTGCCAATTTCAGTTATTTTTCACCCATTTTCCCCAACCTTTTTTGCTGCTTTTTTTTCTTTTTTTTTTACCAATTTTAGTTATTTTTCACTCATTTTTTCCCACCTTTTAATGCTTTTTGCCAATTTTAGTCACTTTTCACTTCACTAGCGACGTTTTTGCTACTTTTTTACCATTATTGCCACCTGTAAGTCATTTTTTTGTCACGTCTCACCCATTTCTGCCAGTTTTTCTTCACATTTTTTGTCACTTTCCACCCAGGTTTTTTTTTTTTTGTGCCATTTTCTGCCTATTTTACCCCCGTTCACCTTTTTTTGGCTACTTTTTTCCAGCTTTTTCTCCTATTTAGCCAGCTTAAACTTATTTTTATTGCGGCTATCACCCACTTTTCGTCACTTAGATTGTGGCTCTTGCAAAGGTATTTTTCAACAGTTTGGCTCTTTGGTTGAGCAGGGTTGAGTAACACTGCCTTAGAGCATTGGTCTCCCCAACCTGGAGTCCAGGACCCCCCCAGGGGGAGCGCCACAGATCTTAGGGAGGGCACAGGGCTTTGTCTGCTCTGAGGCTGCCAAAAATAGATCAGCAAATATTGACTAAAACCATTTTTACATTTTACTTCTTTCTTTTCTCTTGGGTCTGGGTTGGGGGGGGGGGCATACATTTATTTCTAAAACTTGCTGATCAGTACAGACAAATTAGCAGCTGTAAATACCTGCAGAAATTTTCCTATCTGCCAATACCAGTATTATGCAGATAATACTGTACATCCCTAATATTTATATATTTTTAGCAGGGATGAATGATATTACCAGCATGGTAATATTTCAGCTATGAATTTCTGTCTTATTTCAGCTGTAAATTTTGGATATACAGACAAATAAGTTAGTGGAGTTGTAGTCTGGACCAACAAGCCTTTTTCTTTATACGTCATCATTCCTTACACTTTAAATTGAGTTTTAAAGGTCATGTATTTTACCCCTTCAGGACAAGTCTATATTGGTCTCAGAGGTCCCCAAAACATGCCTGTGACATTTGTTGCTGAAAAAACACTCCAGTATTGGATTTTGGTATGTCTAAAAACCCTTCTGTTTCAGCCCTGCTCAGCTGTTTCTGTGTCTGTGGCTTTCTGGCTGTCTGACTCCGCCCCTGACTCCGCCCCTCTCAGGAAATGGATGTGGCTCTCCCGATCCTCCTGGCAACTGAGAGGAGGATCAGGAGAGGAGGGCGGAACCTTCTTCCAAGCGAGGATGGCCAACCAAAACTGGAATGGCTTATTTTAGCACACATTTTCTCAAAGGTGGAGAAAGAGGGGGGATGGAATGTATTTTTCTGATCCTTGGAGGGATTGTGGACAGGCCAGGGGCACATTTTTTGTTAGAAAAGCCTGAAAAAGAGATTTTTGCATAATATTTGACCTTAAAGGACTGCAATTAGTTAATTTGTCCTTCCTCAAGCTTTAAGTTGCATGTTTCATGATTAATGTTGCATCCCTATTTTTGAGTTAAACACATATTTCCAGTAGTTTTCAGGTTACTGTCCTGCTAGTTAAACAGATCTGAACTGTGACAGTTTGGGTCTGATAAACAGATAAACACATCAGCTCACCTTGACTACAAGAAGAATTGAACCATAAGCTGGCAGGAAAAAAATACTGTACATCTTTTTCTGTTTTCTTTCCCATATTCAGCCAACTTTGGAAACTTTCAGGAGTTTTGACTCTATGTCTGACTGTCCCTGCTGCTTGAGGGGTGGGAGGATAGTCTCCATCATCTACAGTCACATAAATCCCCCCAACAATGACAGGAGAAGCCGCGATGGAGCTCATCCATCAGTCAGCTGGAAACTCCCTAATGTCCTCCTCTTTCCTGTTTTACCCCCTCATTTCTCTTTCCTGTGTTCTGGATCCAGATCCCCTCCGGAGTGGGAGGTTTTCAGGACCATCGTGTCCTATCGGGGTTATCTGGAACCTGGTTTCCTCCCAGGCGAGGGTTCCTCTGGACCTAAACTCCTGTGGAGCATTATGTGGACTGGAATTACTCCTGGGTTGTGATTCCTCTCATAGCTGGAAGTCCTTCCTAAGCATGGTTTTCTTTGCTTGGATGGAGTTTCTAACTGGATTTGGTTGTGTGGTACCTGGTTTTCTTCTGTTTCCTTCTTGGTTGGAGTTTTTTAAGAGTAAGGCCTTCTCTTGAGTCAGGCTCTTCCTGGTTCTTTTAAAGCCAAGGAGTCTGATGGAGTCACAGTCATCAGTTGTTTTATTCATTCTGGCATCCTCACACCTACGGCTGAATCAGAGAGGGGCTTTTTTTCTGTCAGCTGATGAACCCGCTGTGGTTTGTCTACATGGTAATACAGGAGTGAGTCGAACCCATGTTGAGTTTTCCAACAGCTTGTTTGAGTCAGCATTTCCAATATGGTGACCTCCATCTTTAGGCTCTAAAACTTCAGAAACCCCTGGGTGACACCCACAGGACTACTTCCATGCTTATAAACAGTCACTGGCTTTTTATGGTTTCCCTTCTAGGTAGGGCCTTTCTGAAGTTCTGGGATCTGATGGCGCTTGGGTTCCTCTAGAGCCGGTTTTCCTCCTGGGTGGAGGGATTTGTGGTTTCCTTTGGGGGTTGGGGTTCCTTGCGGAGCAGTGTTTTTTTCCCAGGTGGGTTTCTGGGTATGAGGGGTCTCTTTCATTGAATAACAACAAATCAAAGACATTCCTGAAACCATGAGGAGGGGGTCACTGGGGTGTCGTCAAGTTTTAAGTTCTTATTTTTACTTCAGGTCCAGGAGAGCGGCTCCTTTCTTCAGACCAACAAACCAAAACGAAACACCGCTGAGGGACCGAGGGGGAGGGTTAGGGTCAGTGTTTGAGATGTATTTTTACTGGTCTTCTTTCTGTCAGATCCAGATCTTTAATGCTGTTTTAGTGAATCAGTCATATAACACCTCGTTCTCAGTTTTTAAACCAGGTTTGTTCTTCTTCAGCCCCCCCCCCCCCCCCGACTTCAGTGAGAGCATGTATCTGCTGCTGATCCTCCTCTGCAGGTCTTCACAGAGAAACAAGACTCATTAAGATCCTGTTGGACACGGGGGTGTATCGAGCTGGTTGGTTGATCGGTTTAATGAGTGTTTGTGGTTCAGTCAGACAGAAACACTCATGTGACTCTCTGAGGCTTCAGGTCAGCGTGAGTTTGTGTGAGTAAGGCTGGCTGCACACCAGACAGCTCTAAACAGATACTAGAGACATGGTAGACCACAGACTTCAGGGCATTTTCAGCTGGTTTATAACCGGTCTTAACTATTATAATCCTCAAAGGCACACCCTGGGCTATCCAGTCAGACTATGAGACCACACACCTGTGATTGTCTTCTTTAATATTCCACTTGGTAACGCCTGGGCAGGAGGACTGAGCCACAATACCGTACCCTGGGGTATCAAAAAATAGCCAAGGTATTGCTTTGATTACTGTCTGGAAGACGGTACTGTGTGATGTGCTCATGTTTATAATAAATGCTTAAAAATATGTCTCCCTACCCACTAGCAGAACCACTGCCAGAGTGTGAAGATGCTTTAAACGTGATAAAAGAAATCCTGCTAAGGATTTCAGGCCAGTTTGTTAAACAAGGAACGTGCACATAGATGCTGGCACACATATACTCTCGCTCGCCACGGCCTGGCACAGTGCTTCAGTCTTCTGTAAAGCCAAAATGGTTTTGTTATGTGGTTTTTGCATAATATGTCCCCTTTAATTCTTTTCTCTGGGTGTAGAACAGTGATGAAAGTTTTGGCTTTTCACAACAACCACTGGTGCTGTATGCTTCAGTGGCAAAGTCAAGTGTAATAAAATCATCAAGAGTTTTTAAAAACATTGAAACTCATCTTTACTTCTTTTTGTGTGAAATGTAGAAGAAGGTTGTCTGTGTTTTTGGCTATTTTAGGCTCTAATCAGGCTGTAACTTTAAATAAGATTTCAGAAAAGAGAACTTGCTTCTGGACTGTTATTTCTAATGTCTTACATCGCGAAAATTAATGTAATTAAGGCCAAACTTTATCTGTTTACAGGGGTGTCAAACTCGAGGCCCATCAGTATAAAAATGTGAACTTATCCAGATGATTTAAGATATCCTTGTTAAGTCATAAAATTTGTAAAAAGTAAGGAGTAAAAAATTCTATATAAGAAGTCAGGAATGTAGGAAAATAAATAAATCTGTGTTTTAATTTTGCAACTTACAATTAGGACTCAAACTTAGCATTTTGACTTTTAATTTCATACTTTTAGCATTTTAACTCCTAATTTTGGCTTCTTATGTAATATTTTGAGCTTTAAGATTCATAATTCTAATTTTTAAGTGATATTTTGACCTTTTTAATCAGTTATTTTGTATTTTATCTCATATTTTTTAACTCCAAACGTTGACATCATAATCCTATAGTTTAACCTTTTAGATTCACAATTTAAAATTTTGAACCATATTTTGATTTTTAACTCCATGACTGCAAATTTTATTTCATATTTTGACCTTTTAAACTCATGATTTTGACTTTCTTTCTAATATATTTGCCATTATAAAATCTAATTTATGATTTCAATTTCATGTTTTGACTTTTTTGAACTAATAAATTTACTTTTCTCAGATTGTAAGTCTTTAAACTTTACTTTTTAAATGTCAAAATCATTTATCATCAGTGCAAAGCTGTTTTTTTTATTTTTTATTTTATTTTATTACCGATGAAATAAGGTTGACAGTTTATGGTTAAAAAGGTGACCCTGTTAGGCCCTCAGGTTTAGACCTTAATCCAGAACCTGGCCCCTGCTGTGATTGAGTTTGACATGCCTGGTTTAGAGGCACCAGAACCATTATTTCATATTCTTGGATGCTGTATAAAAACAGTTCTTTCATATTTCCTCTTAATTATGAGAGATAAGAGAGCAAAGGAGCTTTTATGCAGAGAAAGAGAGGGGAAACAAGGGGACGGGGGCTCATTTGATCGTGATATAGCTCTGCTTACCTGTAAGGTGTAAAAAGAATGCTTTTAATCAGTGTTGTTTTTTCTTTGGACTTGAGGCCTTTTGTTAAAGGATTGAATGAAAGGTCTGCAGAGACACGCTTGGGTGAGCATGCCAGCTAATGCTTGTAATGTGATGTAGCTGTGTTGTAGCATTAGCGTTAGCTATTATCCTCCTCAGCTGCTCTGATCAGCTGTGAAAAGTCCTCGCAAACCTTGGTGAGAGTCTCATCCAATTATAAAATTTGTGTTTAGTTGCAGTGAAATTCATGGTTCATCTGATGTCATTTGAAAAGCACTAATAAGGTGGACGTGTCAGCAACATACCTGATCCCCTGATTAATGTCTGCACTCTACTTTTGTCTGGTCTGCTTGGCTTTATCCGTTATTTCGCTGGGAAACCAAAGTGTTCCCAAACAGTAGACCCTAATACTGGCAGGAAATATTCGGGCTATCGCTGCCGTTTGTGGTTTTGTGGTTGCCATGACAGTGTGGGGGTCCATCATAGTCCATGCGTGAACTCAGATTTAAGGAGCATTAATTCATCTCACTGTCCAGCAGTCCCGTCCTGAAACGGTCAAGTATGAATGAGAGTACTTCTACTCCCATACTATCTATTGGTAACAACAAAAAGTGAGTAACTGAGGTGGAAGTGTGTTGTAGTGTGAGTCTGCAGCTCGTTTGAATCCTCTAATGAGAGCTGAGGGACACAGCTGAGTGGACGGGTCAGCACGGGGAGGGGGGGTCAGCCAGGAGGTCATGGGGGTGGGGGGGGGGGAGTAATAGGAAGCATGTGGATGGGAGGAGGAGGGGGGTATGCAGGCGTGAATCAGAGCAGAAATAAAGCCGTCAGAAGTTTTCACACACTTTTACACTAAACTCCTTCAAAGTTTTAAGGATGAGCTTCATTTGTGAACACAGAATTTTTACTTTCTGCAGACTTCTTCCAGACAGCCGCTGAGTAATTTTGGAAGTTAAATCTTGAGTAAATTTTTAAAGAAAAGACCATTAGGGTTTTCAAGATATCAGAGTATTAAACTTCAATATGATACTAGATAATGGCTAGAAACAAAAAAGAAACAAAAAGAAATCTTTTAATGGCTGTGAATGTTTGAATGGAATTAGCTAATACTGATGACCTGTTCTCCATAGCAACCTCTGCCATCAGTGTGTGAACGTGGAGTGAATGGAGTGAAATAGGGGTGTGCCATAGGACGATCTTGGTGAAAAAGCAGATCTGCCAAAGTACAGAAATGTCCATTTCGTACGTTCTATGTTTGCAGCTCTATGCTCCTTCACCCCTCACCTTCTGCTTCCTGATGGAGTGGTCATTCAGTGGTGGAAAGTAAAAGTGAAACTTAACTTTCAGTCCTTAAATTGGCCTAAAAAAGCTTCATCTGCACCATTTGGAACTCCTACAGGGCCAGGGTGCCCAAGTGTACAATCTGCACAAAGTTTGCAAACTTTTTGTGATCTCAAGAGACTGCATCCCTAATGACTTGTCCGTGTCCTTGTGACACTCAGCCTCTGAGCTGGAGGAGGTCGGAGGATGAGTGATGGAGTGATGGAGGGTGTGGTCGTCCTTATCTTGACACACTCAGACTGATGGGGGGTGTCAGAATGGTGTGTTTGTGCGTTTATGTGAGTGCGTGTTGTGCAGAGAGAGGAAAGGGGAGGGGGTTGATTTCTACAAAGAGCAATTGATTGCATGAGTGAGAAGTGAGGAGGGGTGAGGCAGAGGAAGGGTGGGGCTGCAGCCTAATCCCACAGACTGACCTCTGACCCCCCCCATCAGCACACGTGTGTCGAGTTTCACTGAAGAAGGAAAACGGGGCTGGTGGGGGCTGGATTCAGGCCGAGTAAGAAGGTGAAAACCTGGACCATTTAACAGCAGAGTAAGGATGGGAACCTTTAAGTTTCTCACGGTACCATTAAGAATCAAAGTCCTACTCATTTTTACTCCCGCTGATGGTGTTTGATGAAAGCTCTGCTATCTGAATCACTCCATAACTACTTCACTTTCATGTAGCAGACTCAGCATATGTGGGGGTCAAATGACCTCTTAGCATGTTGGAGGCAAGGTTTTGAGGCAGCATTTTCAGCACAGTGACTCAAAAGCCAGCTTTCATAACCAAATTCATGACATCACTCATATTTCATCAAGTATTTTCTACAGTCTGGGGTTGTGCTGCACAATTAATCTAATTGCAATTGAAATGCAAGGCTGTGCAGCTACATAATTGCATAAAAGGCTGCATTTATGTTTGGACTCAGTAGTACTTGAAATGGTTACAAAGATGCCTGCAGAAAGGCCTCATTGGCCGGTTTCAAGAGCAGATGTCCAGCAGATAAAAATATAACCGGTCAAAATGTCCGTCAGAAAACATGCCAATGACCAGATAAGTAAATACTGAATACTATTATATTGTGTGCAGCCTAGAGGATATGTTGCGAAAATCCTTTCATATAAACTAAAAGTAGCCTAATCTTACTACTCCATCTGTCCTGCGGTACCGGGGTTGTTTATCTCCTCAGACAGTAAACACATGGCTAATTAAGTTGCGTATGTATGCGAGATGATGATGTGAAGGACATCAAACCAAGCCTATCTCTAAGCGTGCTCAACACTGCTGGAGACTATGCAGGGAAAGTTTGACCAGAACGTTCTCTGAAGCAGAATTTTAATCTAAGGGAGGTTTTCCTGGTTAACCAAAGGCTTAATATCATCAGCGGTAAGGAAGGATTTTGAGTTAGTCATGGAAATAAAAATGTGTCCTCAATGCCGTTTAGCGCAGACTTGTATGTATCAGTGTATCGCAGAATTTCAGATTTATGTGTTTTGCTGCTGTTAATGCAGCAAAATAATGTTAAAGCAAATGTCCGGTAGTTGTTCTAAATGGCTGGAATTTTTGAGGACTGCTGGTCATTTTGACCAGTGACAAAAAAGACTAGCAGATACTCTGCCTACCTCTAGTTTTTCATGTCCTAAACTTAGAGTTAGGGTTAAGTGAACGAGGCCAGGGCTGCACCAGGATTAAGCCTGCGTGTCCTCGATAGCATCAGCAGGTTTTTCCTCAGGTCAGAGCTTCATGCTCGGTCTCTACAGCTGAGTGATCCATCAATCACTTCAGGACCAACGTGTACGTTTATGAGAGTGTTCTGGGACGTTACAGAGACATCAAACAGAGCGCGTGCAGTGACTTACAGTCCGCTGTGATGTTAGCAGTTAGCTCGTGTAATGACCCATTAAAGGTCAGACCTGCATGACCTCCCATAACCCCACACTCTCACTCATAAACACACATACATTTGCACACTCAGGTGAGGCGAGCGTCTGCGGTACAGAATGTTCTGCATGTTTCCATATTCTGATTTATGACTCCAGCTCAGAAGATGTTTTCTTAAACTTCTGCTGTTCCCACATGGCTTTTTCTTTTTTCAGAGTCTTGGCTGTTTGAAGCTCGATGGGTGTGTGAGCAGTTTTATGTGTGTTTTTAGTGTGTGTGTGTGTTTCACTAAAGGAGCGTCTCTGATTGAAAACATTTGAAGATAATAGCTGAATAGTCCGTGTGGAAGTTGAGGCTGTAAATGTTCAAAGCTGTACTGGGTCATGTGAGCGAGGATGTGGTTAAAACGAAGAGTCTCACACACTCGTCCTGTTTCTATCAGACCAAACATGTAACCAGATCTGAACCGTTTCCACAGATGAACTCATCAAAGTTTCTTAAAAATTTCAGACAGGCTTCCCCTGGAGTCTTCCTGATCTCGTTGTTCTTACATGCTCCTCATAGGGAGGGTAGAGGGGCTTTGAGGAGTTAGGGCATAACATAAAAGGAGTCATGCAGAGGTTGTGGACAAAGCAACAGAACCTGCAGTATGAGGCATCCTGTAGTATCAAGAAAAAAGTGGAGCAGAAAAATAGTGGTGAACAGGAATGTAATGGAGCAGCTTGGTAATGTGCACGGAGATCGCGCTGGTCACATGCATGATGCCTGAGTGGTTTGTTCTAGAGAGCTTCACTGTACCTGGGTGGTGAAGTGACTTTACATCTCAACCTCCATTCATTCTCAACATCACATCTGCAAACATGCATGTTTTCACTAGGGATACTCTGATGCAGTGATTTAATATCTGCACTGGCTGATATCATCCCTCTTTGACAGACCACAGCCAACACCATCAGGTGTTTCTAACTCCTGATTCAGAGGAAAGGGTTTTTTTTTCATCAGGGAGAAGAACTGATGAACTCGGATCTGTTTTTGTCCTCAAACTTGAGAGATAATGTTGGCATTGTGACTTCCACTCAGTATTCATTTCGTCGACTAAAGCTATGACTACAAATGTTCGTCAACAGCCTTTTTTCCATGACAAAAGATAGAATAAGAGGAACAAAATAGATCTGTAATGACTTAAACTGACAAAAACTAAGTTTAGTTTTTATCAAGATAACTAGAATTAAACATTGAAAACCTGTGATATTTCTCCACTGTGGGTAAATCTGTCAAAATGCAAAACATCTATATCTCTTCTGCCTCTCAGCTGTAGAAAGCAGGGACCCCAGGTTTGGCAGGGTGCAGAGAACACACTACCATGACTTGGTACCAGATTTAGGCAAGAGAGTGAATGCTCGGACTAAAAGTAAAGACTAAAATGTGCTGACTTTTTATGGACTAAAACTAGACTAAAACTTAAAAAGAGAGAAATGACTAAAATGTGGCTAAAACTAAAAGACATTTCATCTAAAGACTAAGACTAAAATTAAAAATAGCTGTCAAAATTAACACTGCTTCCTCTAAACCAAGGGGTGAAAATACGCTGATACTGACAACCAGCTAAATTATTCTAAATGTTGGTACTGGAATTGGTCCTGATTTTCACAGTCGTTGCTTCTCTAGTTTGCACGCTCACCCATCCTCTCACAGCGTCCTGTCTCATTCAGTAGCTCTGTTTTTGGTTGGTTTGTTTCCAGTGTTTGTAGTGAGTCAAAGATGCATTCACACTGCAGTCTTTAACACTTTATTCTGATTCATTACTAACATCTGATTTTTTATTTTTTTTTTTTTTGGCTGTTGACATTTTATTTTAATATATGTTACTGATATCTATATAGCGAGAGTGCAGACTGCTGTGTGAACAGGTCACAGCCCTGAACTGGCCTGCATGCATGGTAGATAAAACAATGACGTCATGCGTGTTTAAACATGGCAGCGGTCGGAGTTTGAGGCTCCTCATCAGCTGCAGCAGCAGAGATATTCAGCAGCTCTAGAGGCTGACAGCTAACCCCAAAATAAAGCCCACCTTTCTGCAAAATAGACAAGTAATCAGACCATTACTTTTACATTGATTGGCGACTTTAGCCTCTTTGAACTAATTAAGGCTTTCACTTTCCTTTTGCACTGCAGCTACATCCTTCTGCCATGTTTGGCCATTAATCTAAATTTTTTCAAAAACAGGTCAGTTAGTATTTATCTCTTCAAGTTTTGCTGGTATGTAAGCAGGGCTGGGCAATTAATCACAAATTAGATTAAATCTCAATATAGCCTTCTGCAATTTACAGATTGCAGAAGTTGCAATATGATTTCAACCTGAAATGTGTCAATATACCAGCTTAATACTTTTTTGCAGCAAAAGCAGCAGCAGCAAAGATCTTCTGAACAGTACACAAACATTTAAGAGTCTTTTTTGAGAATGGTTTACAAAAATCTACTGTTCTTGTTGAAAAAAGATTACCCCTTCAAACTGGTATCAAATTTGCAATATGAGCCAAAAACAATCGCAATCATATATTTTTTAAATTGTTCTGCTCTAGTTAAATCTATCTAATATTATGCAGGTTATGATATGAGAGAGCGCAGATGGCTTAAGGCACTAACCCATGTGTGCAGGCAGCCCGGGTTCAAATCTGGCCTGTGGCCTTTACCGCATGTCTCTCCCCTCTCCTTCCTGTTTCCGAGTCTATCCACTGTCCTTGCTCTATCAAATAAAGGCATGAAAAGGCCCAAAAAATAAATCTTAAAAAAAATTAATCATGACAGGATATAACAAATTTGTTGACAACCCAGATTATGATGTGGCTGCAGACCAGCTAGCCAAAGCTCAATGGATGAAGGTCATGCTTGACAAGGAGGAGGATGTCCAGACTTTTCTTTGATAAACTGACAATATTATAAATGTTTTGACCTCTACGGATGATGCAGTTATTTTGTCAAAGCCACGGGTTAAGCTTTCTATTTTTTAATTTCACGTCTCTATCTGCTTCAGAGGCTGAGAAATAAAGATTCTAGCAAATGTTGAAATTCTGTGCCGTTATCAGAAATCCCCTCAAGCGTTTTCTGGTTGTTTTCAAACCAATTCAAACATTTAGGTGCTCTTGGGTCTGAAAGTGTTAAACCAGGGGTGCAGGAGAGCATCCACAGCACGCTCTATCTTTGAAATTGCTGGAGCAATATTACAGCAGACTTCTCTCTCACACATTTGCTTGCAATAGCTATAATGTAATCGAAACAAAAACGTAGTAGTTATACTTGATTTGCTGTGATTATTCTCAGTCTGCTCAGGTATTGTGTGGGAAAAACTGCTATGGTTGCTGTTGAGGGCCAAGAAATAAACGTCATCACCCTGACTTAAGCCTAAAAATTTCTGGGGCGCTGGCCAGAGAAAAGCCAGGTTAAGTCCAAATTAAACATTCAGCTGTATGTGTTCACACATGCAGCTCAGCCCAAAAATGTCAGGATGTTTTGTGCATGTGTGAACGCAGCACAGACATTTCAGCTCCTTATCAGCTGCATCCATCCAGCCATCCAAGCCCTGGAGCTGTTTTAGGAACCAAAGCTAGGAACAAATAAACAGACCTGACCTCGGATCACGTCAGACTCCACATATGCTCACAAAATCAGCTATTCTCTCTCTAGATCTCCTCATTTCCATCTCTCTCTCTTATAAAGTTTCATGAAGAAGAGCTAAGATTGAAGTTTTTCCACATTTTTTCTCTGCAGGATTTAAACAGAGCAGTCATCACCACATTTAAAACCTGAGTCGGTCTCATACATGTTGTCTGTGATTATTTACCTGAATGTCAGCAGCAGTGTCTGTTTCCTGCAGTTGAAGCGTCACGTGGAGCTGCAGGATTCACCTCTCATGTCTCTTTCTGCCCCGCTCTCCGTCCTTCTCCTCTAGAGATGAATTAAAATAAAGTCGTCCTTCCCCCTTGTATGCTGTCCTCCCCCCTCAGTTCTGTTCTCTGTGTCTCTCAGCCGCCCCAGGACTCGGACTGGTTCATGGTCCAGCAGACGGACTCCTCAGACTGAACTCTGAGGAGAGAAACCTCCACTTTTCACCGAGGAGGGGGGAGAAAGGGAGAGGGAGGGGAGGAGGACGGGGGAGGGTGTGTGACTTCTTTTCTTCCTCTCTGTGTGTTTTTTTAATGGCCCCTCCTCCCTGTGATGTCATGATGAGGGAAAGAAGACAAAAGAGAAGACAGCAGAGTTGGTCTACTTCATCAACCTTCTTCATAAAAAAGTCCAACAAAGGAAGCGGATCCCGTCCTCTCCCCTCCCCTCCTCTCCTCCATGTTTGTGAGCTGATTGTGATGCTGCAGACGTCTGTGTGCTGCTTCCTGTAGAGAATCAGCTGATCAGTCCTCTGGAGGAGTCTCAACATGAACTCTGCTCTCTGTCATCATTCTCACTGAGTTTGCAGGCAGTTAGAAAAAGTGGATTTATTGCGTTGCTTTTACCAAAACTGTACAAGGCACTGTCAAGGATAAACCCTGTTTTTCACACACCAAGTTACCGCTCTTTAGTACGCACATGGATGGGTTATTATGGTCCAAAACTCGTATTATGGTGGGGGTTTTCTCTTTATGATAATGGCATTATTTTGTAATATTACAGACTTATAAGAGAAAATGCATTTAAATGCATATTAAGGTTTCAGAGCCCTCCTTCTTCCTAAAACAAACCTGTGATGTCAGAAAATCCAGAAGAATGGTTTAATAGGTTTCTCTGTTTATGTCTTTGTAACTGCTTCTTCGGTTTTAAGTTTCATTTCTCCCCTGCTAAGGTGTGTCAGGGTATCACTGCCGACATCACATGTCCTGATGTTTATCTTCACATTAAAAGCCCTCCAGGAAAATAATGACATTAGACTTTTTTGTGAAGAACTTGTTTAAAACATCATTATTACTGATACAACTTAGCTTTAGCAAAGATAGCTGCAAGCACATGGAGCTACAATGTTAACTTAGGGCTGGGCAATAAATCAGGTTTTTGGAAAATCAAGATTTTGAACATTGAAAAGCTTTGCAAGATGGCTTCACCAGTGAGAAACACAGAAACGGGCGTATCCATCTGCTTTCAAGGTTAAATAGTTGAGTTTTCAGCTTTAAAAAAAATACTGAGCAATTCTAATGTTAAGAAGTAAACTGTTCCACTCTCTGCTCTAGGAGCAGCCACAGCAAACGCTCTTTCACCTCTGGTTTTTAGACCGCATGTAGGAACATCAAGAAGCGTCTGGTGTGTTGACCTCAGTGCTCTGACCGCAGCATGTTGGTGCAACAACTCAGACAGATAAGAAGGTGCCAATCCATGAAATGCTTTGAAGACAAGTGACAACATTTTAAACTCTATCCTGAAGCTGACAGGAAGCCAGTGGAGAGAAGTCAGAAGCTTCTGACAAGCTGTCAGTGACTCTCGCTGTATGTTGCTGTTATTACAGACATCAAAGTAAGAGGAAAGATAGCACTTTATTAGGGGTATTGCCATTGATTGCCTGAATCAGTTTGATTCCATATCAATTCACTTAGGGATATTTCAGTTTCAACATCCAAGAGATTCTCAGGGTACAACAGTTGGAAATACTACAAAGACTGTTCTAACCAGGCACATTATTAAAAAGTAGCAAGCTTTGCATTAGAAATTGACCCCACACTAGTAGTATTTAAATTACTATCCTTCCTCCATGTGGCCTGTCTTGCATATGGCCTTTCTTTATTCCAGCTTGCCTCTGGCTTTATAGTTTTTAAATCCAAAATGCAGCCTGGTATCCTCTTTAAGGTTTGGCTGTGCCATCATTTTTTAACCCAGTCCAACACTTTGTCTGTGCTGCACGTTAACTTCCCCAACACAAACACATGACATTTAGCATGTTACCTGGCTGCTCTTTAGTTTTAGACTGAAACGTGAAGACTGGGCTGCTGTCTATCACATATCACTCTGCTACGCTAGTAGTGGTGGCGGTTGTGCCTCATGTGCACTACAGCGTACATGTCTAAACTGGTTATAAAGGTGTTACAAAAATCCGTCCATGGCAGAAATTTTGCATGTGCTGTAAATGATTCAGTCCCACAGTACGAGCTGATATCTACCATGACTTTTCTGCAAACATACAGCTTACACCAATGTTACGCAGAGGAGAAACACATGCATGTCGTGTAGTTAATATATCAGCGTGGATATAAATTTCAATTTAGACACTTGGAGGAAAACTGCCGTTGGCTTATATTTGGGACTGTTTTTGAGTTATTGCTGTTGAAAAAGTTTGACAGTTCTCAGAAATTAAACCAGGCACTCCTCTCGATGTTTACAAACCTCTGCAGGCAAACATTTCTCAGCACTACACCGGGTTTGAAGATTGAAGTTTGGTGACATTCTTTCTTCTCATTCTGACTGCAGTTTTTAAACTCTGACTTTCTGTTTGGACATTTCTCCTCAGCTGCAATCATATGTATGTGTCAATGTTTTAAAGGTTTCCAAGGAAATAGGGGAGAGTCTGTGTGTGTATGCAGGTGTTTGGGTGCGTGTGTGAAGAGTGATAACTTTTCCTCCATCTGTCCTGAATCAGACGTTGGCGTGTGAGAGAAACATTGAGAGGAGGATCACGGTGAGAATCAGCTGCTGGGTTTGTTTCAGCGTGTTAATGTTTATGTAAGGACATGCGCTCAGTGTGGGTGGGAGGGGGTGTGGGGTGTGTGTGTGTGTGTGTGTGTGTGTGTGGAGGGGGGGGTCCAGTCTGTGGGATTATCAGGTGTTCCAGCGACAGCACCTAATGAGGCTTCACTGTCATTATGCAGTAAGATGATATGGGCTCTGTAATGGTTTGTATTTGGTGTCCTTGTCTGTTTATCCACATTGTGTTTTACCTTTGTGGGAAAAGTAAGAGAGCAGAGCTGCTAGAAGCTCTCCTGATGGCTCTGTTGATCCTGTTCTCACCACTGTAGTGCCTCTGTTTAGGTTAGATTAACTGTGTTACTGGTCTGGAAGGTATTTTAACGATCACATTCTGAGAAAAACTGTCATGCAGGCTCCATTCTCTGCTGCTGCAGTGGGTCCTTTGCTTCTTCAGTGCTCTAAAAACGGTAGCCTGTGCATGCAGTGCTTTCCGGCAGCGAAGACAAACTGATTTCCAGTTTATAGCTCTAACATTTAGCATGGCTAAATGAGACAAAACATAAAGCTAAACCAAACAGTATTAGATCGATGCATGAACTTGTGTACTCGCCAATACCAATACCTGCATTTTAAGCAGTATCGGACGTAATTCCTATACTGATATAGAAATCGGAACAACCCAAGTCGAAAACATCAACACCCTGATGCATCTTCTTTCAATGCCGCTTAGCTGCTTTTGAAAAGACCTGCTTCTCCAGGGAAGTTTCCGGCAGCAGGTTCCAGGCTGCACCTGAAACCCCTTTTACCCATTTAGAGACTGACTTTGGGCGCAGCAAAGACACTAAAACTTTCACACAAGTATGATTGAAGCAGATTTAGTAACCTAGCCTTGTAAATAAGGATACGCCAGTGGCCAAAGAAGGCCACTCGACTTGATCATACAGAATAAAATCATGAGTTAAGAACTTTACCAGGGTATCCGCGGGGTCTTGAAAAGTATTTAACGGTGATAAATCAATTTTGGGAAAATTAAGACCCTTAAAAAGTATTAAAAAGTCTTAGCACGACTTAATAAAGTCTAAAATTTTGAAAGTATTTTTTCTGAATTAGCTGTCCAAGAGTTTGAGTCCCAAAGACATCATAAAAGTGTGTGAATTTATTCATTTTTATTAAAAAAACAAAGATGAACAGGTACATAAAAAACTAGGCTATTGTGGGTGCGTTCGTAAATTGTCTCTGAGAGCGCCAGAGTGGGCGGGCGGGTGGGTGGGTGGAAATTCAGAAGCACAAAGATTTACTATCCCAGCCCCTTTGAATTTTGTTGTATCATAGTGGTCTATAGTCTTTATCACAAACTAAAACTGTAAAGTTAAAAATATCACTGATGTAAATGGTTACAGCTTAAAGTGGCGGTGAGGTATTAAAAAATATTGAGAAGGTCTTGAAAAAGTCTTAAAAAGGTATTAAAATTAACTTCAAGATCCTGCATATACCCTGTTTACATTGGTTATGAACCTCAGTGGCCCAATGGTCCACACAGTATCTAAAGATTTAAGGCACTGAAAAGATGCATGCATGAATAAAAATCACAGTCATCAATCAGAGGCATAAAAGTGCCTTTTCTTTACTAAGGGTTGTTTCTTATTAAAACCCTGGGCCCAGATCCGAGTACATTCCACCCCAAAGTCCCGTTCATTTGGTCCTTGTGAACATAGCGTACCAGACTCTGGCTCTGTGTCCAAGCCTGCCTGAAGAGCTGGTCTAAGGCATCGATCACTTGAAGTTGAGATGTGAACACAAATCTGTCCAAGTAAGGGGTACGTGTTAGCAGCGTTTACCTGTTGACTAAAACTCTGACTATTATTTAATTAGAATTAAAAATGTTAACCCTGCTTGTCAGAGAGTGGAGCTGTCAATTCCTAGCTTCTCCTGTCTCTTTGTATTTGTGCAAAAACATCTTATGTTATCCTCCTTCTTCACACCAGAAAGATGTAAAAGTGGCAAGAGAGTCACAGTTGGTGTCTTAAAAATGACGGAAAACATCCAGATTAGCTCTAAGGATGCATTTGACGACCCAAATGTTTGTCTTCTTCTTTGCTCTGCAAACCAACAACACACATGTCTCCACCTACTGCATCAGCCTGTGTGCGCACACACGTGTGCTCAGGCACAGAACGATGTGACTGATGTGAAAGCAGACCAGAAGGGAGAGGGGAGATTGTGCTTAGGCAAGGAGTAAAATACTCAAATCTAATGCAAAAACTTCCCTAGCCACTCATAGCGAAGGCAAAGCATCATGGGAGCTTATATGTCACAGCTGTGAACAGGGTCAGAGAGAAGCGTTTCAGAGATATGAACCATCAGTTTGTGATTATCTCCTGCAGCTGGAGAGCTGTCAGTGTGTGTTTTCTCGGTTTGTTTAACAGCAGATGGACTCTGTCCTCGTTTGGCTCTCTGACGTCTTCTACTCAGTCAATCATGATGAAGAACCTCAGCATGTTTCCTCCTCATCTGTCTCCTCTAAATTAATCTGTCTCATATATAAAAGAGTAACAATAAAAGTGTCTATTACCATGCTTTAGCAGCATCCTGTGCATTCTGTATTTGTATGTTGTTTTTTTATTGTTTGATATTCAGTGTTTTATATGTTTAAGTGTTTTTAGGCCAGTTCTGATGTCACTTCCTGTGTCCTGTGTTTCAGGGATGTACTTGTCTGACCTCACCTACATAGACTCCGCCTACCCTTCCACAGGAAGTATCCTAGAAAACGAGCAGAGATCGAACCTGATGAACAACATCCTGAGGATTATATCTGACCTTCAGAGATCCTGCACCTACGGTCAGTCCTACACAAACACACCTGAGCTGTTTGCTCCGTTTAAACGATCTCTGGTGCAGACCAAACAAGCGGACTCTGGTCTCTAAAAACAGGGGGTCTCGATTCGCTTCACAGCAAACCCTGGCGCGGTTCGTTTGAGGTGTGAAAGCACAGCGAAGCAACTTGTGAACAAAAGGCAGGAAGTTGCATAAAGTGTAATGGTTAATGGTTTTATGTGTGATTTAATACACTCACATACAACTCAGTACCTCGTCTGTGTAGCCATAGCAACACGTCGTAGTCTCTCGCTCACATGTTAGCTCGCCTTTTTCTTATGCTGACTTATTCGTCTCATATAAAGAACATGCTGAACAGCTCACCGCCTCACTGGCTTCCCATAACGCCCCAATGCAAAAGCAGAAACCCCAAGACAGCATAAATTTTGTGTTTTTTCAGCGTTTTTGGGGAAAAAAAGACCGGCTGAAGGAGAAATTAGTCTGGTAAATGTAAACATACCAGACTCAGACACCCTGCCTGGGTCTAATCGTAGAGGTTGCCTTAGTACAGTTTAATTTGAATCCTTGAATCGCTAGTTGCAGACCTAAGCGCCCAGGCTTTGGGTATGGTCCACGGGAGATGTGAACAGTACCAAGCACGAGTAAAGGTTACTCGTCAGCCAGCAGAGCTGTAAAGTCAGTTTTAAACATTTCCTGTCTCTTCAAAAACCACCACATCCATGCAGCACAGGCCCATTTCATCCCAGCTTCTGATGCTATCCATGTTATTTTTCAATAAAGGTTTAACAAGGGACCAACCAAGATAATAAAAATAATAGAGACTGTATTGATCTGAAATGCATTGTATCAGAGTATCTTTACATCAGTATCCTGGATCACATGACCTCATATTTACCCGTCCTCCTCAGATATCCCCGTGCTGCCTCACATTCAGAAGTACCTGAACTCTGTCAGATATATTGAGGAGCTGCAGAAGTTTGTAGAAGACGACAACTACAAGTAAGAACTACAGCGATGATGAGATCTTGTCTCAGCGTTAACCAGGTCAATCCTGTAAATAAATAAACCCATGATCTGTGTCCAGGTTGTCTCAAAGGATCGAGCCCGGCACCAGCACACCTCGAGCCAACGCCTCCAAAGAAGACCTGGCAGGTGGGCTGATGGGAACTGTAGTTTACCTTCTTTTCTGTTTGTCTGCAGCTCTCTTCATCTTCCTCCTCCCTTTTTCTCTCCTGCAGGTCAGGAGGCATCAGCGTCTCCTCTCTGTGGACGGAAATGTACCGTCTCAGCCGAAGGAACCAAAGTCCCAGCCACACCGCCATCGCCCCGGAACCTGCTGCCCTACGGTCACAGGAAGTGCCACAGTCTGGGCTACAAGTCAGTATTAGAGTACAAATGTGTCTGCGATGCATCGGTCTTTTTTAAAGAGGTGTAGATGTTTTAATTCTCTCTTTGTCTACAGTTTCATCCATAAGATGAACACAGTGGAGTTTAAAAGTGCAACGTTTCCAAACGCCGGCTCTCGCCACCTGTTGGACGACAGCGTGATGGAGAGTCACAGTCCCAGCAGAGGACAGGCAGAGAGCTCCACGCTGTCCAGCGGCATCTCACTGGGTCAGAAACATAAACACACTACGCTCTTTTTGCATTGTTAGTTCTGGACATTTCAGGTTAGTCAAGTTAATAAGTGTTCGTATTTATGATGTTTAATTTAATTTAAACAACCAGGAAAGCCTAATTGAGATTAAAATCCTCAGTAACACAAGAGTCCAGGTCAAGACTGGCAGCAGCACAGTTACAAAGCTGGAGATAAAACACACAACAGTTATAACACGATCAACCAATCAGGGGTCACAGAACAGAAGATCATCAGTCAGCAGCCTGATGCATCATCCTCCAATACCTCTATTGTTGTTTTAATAAAGATTTCCAACACACAAAGCCTCCTGCAGAAGATCCAGAGCTCCAGGAGCGGCTGTACCTGAAACTCTTATCCCACTTCAGCACGCTTTTTTACTTTTATCTTTTAACTGCTGTTAATTTACAAACAATAACTACATTTTTTTGGCAGATATGATGCATGATAAGCAAAGGCTACAGCCTTCATCTACAGCAAGCTTAAAACAATAACACTGACACGGGCTATATAGTACACCATATAGTGAATACGCCATTTTGTAGCAGTGTCCGAATTCTGAGTTTACATTGTTATTCACTATGTAGTGCACTCATTCTATCCCACAATGCATTTTGAAAAGTAATGAACAACCGATGCTCACTAGCCCAGCAATATTTACCATCATGGATAGCGGTTGCTGCCCTCAAACATGACGGACAACTGAGAGGAGCACAGGAACACATAAAAATATTATTTAATACTTTTTTGTTTGTTGGTTTTAATCAAATCAGTAAGGAAATGTTAAGGATATAAAACAGAGTAACTCTGAGGATTACAAGACATGAGACCATCATCTTTATGCATAAATAAGTTACATTACACATAAAATGTACACTATTTTGCCACTAAAGACACAACCTTTTTTATCTATTAGTACTTTTATTTTTGGGGGGAAAATACATCACATTTAGTATCAGTTTTCAGTGGAACTCTACCGTTAATTTCGATCCTCAGCCATTGTCATGGAAATCTATGAGCCGTTGTTGCTTAACCTTTTAATTGTTAGACAGGGATGACGTCATTTCCCGCAGCTGGAGTAGTGTCCAAAACCATTTTTGTGTTTTGCAGTTGAGTCCACTGTATGGTCCACTATATGCTGCTCACTATAAAGTAGGTAGGGAGTAGGGAATGAGTGAGTGGTTTCGGACACAGCCACGGAGTGGTCAAACCTCCCATTAAAACATAGGTTAGCTCAGCGGTACTCTAGGATTTAATGATTTCAAATCGTATATTTTACCCATTTTTATGATATGAAAATATATGCATAAAAATAGTTAAATGTAAAATATCGTGATTTAACTTGTTCACGAGAGCGTTTTGGAGTTCTTGGATTGTGTATTTGATGAGTTTGATGAGGGAAAGCCGGAATACCGTCTGCTTACATTGAGTTGGCACAGCAGGTCCGAACTTGGCAGCGGCCGATCTAAGAACAGCTTGCACCGACAATTGCCAAAATGTTGAAGTATCCCTTTAACTTCATGATTTTACTGACCTCCTTGTGCCCCCAATTTGTCTGGGCCCCCTTTTTCCCCCTAATGGAAGGCCTTCTCTGCACATGACTATTCTTGGTTGAACATGGCTGTGTTCAATCACCTTTAGGTACAGTGCGGGTCCCCGGTCTCTGGCATCTTTATTTTGGGGGTCACAGCCTGAAAAGGTTAAGAACCACTGTTTTATACAGTGCATTAATGATGTGTTTTGGGCATTCAGAAACCAAATTTCATCACTTGAGTCCATGCATCCGTACTCTGCCTCAACAATCCATGTTCAGTGATGACCTGATATCAGAACTCTCTGTCTCTCCTGTTATTCTAACAGTCCCTACGTCATTTCTGTTGCTCTCTTACTGTGGCTTGACTACGTTATGAGGGAGTCATGATGGATGAGTCATGTCTAAGAGTTGTTTTCTTTTGAGAGGCCGTTTTCTTTCCTTTTTCTGTTTTGTTGTTTTAAAGAAACCAAAATAGCAGAATTGTAGGAATGAAGAGCTTTTTGGAAGCTGATAAACTGGCTCTTATTATTGAGCTGAGACAGATAATCCACAGATAAAGCCATGCTGTTAGTTTACTAGCAGAAGATCACGTCAGCTGATGGAGCTCTTAAATGCATGCCAGTACGGGTTGTGTCTACACAACTAATGCAATCCAGATGAAGATGTCCCAGATCACCTCTGTAGGCAGTCTGAGCTATTAGAGCGGTTTCAGTACACATTTAGGCACATCCACTCAAAGCATTATGGGTTACCACTTGTATCTGAATGCCCAGAATAGATATAAATCTCAGATCTTCATTTAGCTTTAGCCTGGCTTATAGCTCTTTTTTGCCAAGCCTATGTTCCTTGAAGAGTCTGGTAATTTAATATTGAAGCACCCCTGATTGTTTTTCTCACCTTACTGATGGTTAAAGTGTGTTTTTGTGTCTCCAGGGAGCAGTGATGGTTCTGAGCTCAGTGAGGAGGTCTCCTGGCCGGCCTTTGAGAGGTGACTTTAATGTGTCTGTGTCGTCTGGTTGTGCGTGTGTTTGTGTGCGAGTGTGCGTGCTCTGCTTGTTCATCACATCCACATGTTGTACAATAAGGAAATAGACCCTCCCATATGATGCTGTCTCTTTAAACAGAGCTGACCATCTCTGCTCTCAGCCTCACGGTGAGGGTGGGGTTTGGGTGGGGTGCGTCACACCTCCGTCCCTCTCTGCTCCTCCCTCCCCTCCCCTCCCCTCTCCCTCCTCTGATCTGAACTAACCTTTACTAACATTAAATCCTGATTTAAGCTTCTGCGTCGGATCAGACTGAGTGCCAAGCACTTTCTTGAGCACTGAATACATGTATGCTGATTTATCTGCACATCTCTGCAGTCCTTCACTGAGTTAACAATCTGATTTATATGCTAGCTACTTTGTTAGGGGTGGGCAGTTTGCCTCAATTTATAGTGATCAATAGTTATATTTATGGGGATGTAGGAAAAAACTGAACAAGATCCTTCAGAGGAATATAAATGCATCATTTGTCATTGCTTCACTGAGGGCCTGGAATTTGAAATTTGGGATGAATCATCTCGTTTTCAATGTGGTCTTAAAGAAATATTCAGAGAGATCAGTACAATTCAGTAAAATTAACTTTGTGCCCAAGAGGCCGAGCATGTTGTTTATGCCAGAATAGAAATCATGCATGCCCTCTGAACCATTCAGTTGTGCTGTGCAGACTGCCGCTCCCTCTTTTGTGTCTATGTGCAGCCTGTTATGTTGGTGCATCAGCATGGTTTTGCAAAATTCCTACATGAAAACAGCAGTATAGTCTGACAACTCAAACTTGTACTCTCTGCATCCAGCTCGACTCAAGCTCTTAAATTATCCCTGGCTGTAATTTCAGCTCCTCAGATGGAGTAAATAAAACTTTAGGAAGTCAGACTTTTCCAGCATGGCATGAATGGAGAACAGTAATAATATAGCCTTCAATAAAAGCCCATCTTTTTTACAGATTTATCACGGGTTAAATATGAAGACTAGAGAGACAGAGTATATTCTGTGGTTGGACAACAGATCCAGAAGTTTGCTCTGGCAGTGAGCTGATAGAAAGGTTTTAATTCAGCATGTGAGCTCTGACACATCTCATTTAGGAGAAATAATTTTGATTCAGACGGAGACTCAGAGCCGTGCCGCCCTGCAGGTTCTGATTACTGAGATTTTACACCAGCTTTGTAAAACTTCTCTCTCTCAGTATGTCAGAATCATCCTTTTAAAGAACACAATGATGCACTGCTTCATCAAAAAGCTTCATAATTCAAGACAGCAGAGCAGAGACGGCCTGAGGAGAATTTTTAACACCCTGAGAGACACATTTATATTTATCTGACAACAACATGCTGAGTTATAAAAAAAGTTTTCTTTGGTTCAGCAGTGAAACTGGCTTTTTCTCTCTTTGGGTTTGTTAATAGGAGCTAGAATGGGACGTTACCTGCCGGTACTTCTCTGCAAAGGTGCACATGAGAAGACTGGCCATAGCTGGTTCACTGGTGTAAATTTAAGCTGAATCCCAATTCTCCCCTTAACCTCAAGCTCAACCCTCAGTCTTAACTCGCCCCTCAAAACCAAGTGTAAGGGCCGTCTCGTGACTTAGAAATGGGACACCCCTTAATAGCAGTTATGATTTCAGATTGTAGAGGGCAGTAATGTGCCAAAACTGCATGGTCTGTCCATTCAGAGGAAGAAGAAGAAGAAGAAGAAGAAGAAGAAGAAGAAGAAGAAGAAGATGTTAATATTCAACCAAATAACATGTATAAACACCACAACCACGGACATATTCAGCTGAAAGTCACCGTATAGCACGGCCATTAGCTGATGCCAAACACCAGTTGTAACTCGTAGGCTTGTCCGCGACGGCATGGTTACCGGCTTACGATCGTAAAAATAAAAGTAAATGTGTACATTAAACTAAGATTTGGAGTGGTTTTCGTAATTTTTAGATCCCCATTGACAAAAAAAACCCCTTAAATTTGTAGCTTGATTTTTTTCCCTGCATTCGCTGCCATCTTTCTTTGAGTGATAACCCTCAATACCAAGGGAGCTCCAGGAACATCTCAAAATTGAGGAAGATAAAGCTCTCAAACCCGCCCCTCAACTCAACTCTCAGGAGAATTGGGACAGCCCTCACACCTCACGGGAACACACATTTTGAGACTGAGGGTTAAAGTTGAGGGTTAAGGGGAGAATTGGGATTCAGCCTCAGGCCTTGAAGTTGGCTTTGTCTAAGCCGGACCTAGGCGATAAACTTATTTTATTTGTGTCCAGCAGGTGCACATGGCTTCAGAAAAGCAGCACTCACACCAAACACGCCTAAACTTTAGGCTTCTTAAACCATTGTGATACCAAAATCTATCAGTAATGTGATGCATAGTCGCCTGAAATTTACTCACTAAATCAGAGATGCACCTGCATGTAGAGCTTGGCTGTTTGATTGCTATATAACACATTTTTATCACATAAATATTTCTAGTAGGGCTGAATGATTTGCAAAAAGAATGTAATTACAATTTTTATCCCCAATATTGCAATTTAATATGTGATTATCTTCGGTTCCTCACCTTGTGCATTTTTTCAACAAATTCAAGCAAAAAAATCATTCCATATTATAGCCTACATTCTGCCAGGAAACTCATCATACATTTAACCAGTTTATTGCATAATGGATCTACCACAGTTTTACTTGGCAGAGAAAGCTTTGCCCAAAAGATGCTCCCTGAGTTAGTCAAACAGCTGCTTTGACTATGCAGGAAGCACATGGCTAGAAATCCCCATATAGATACATTTATGACAGTGTGTATTGAAAACAGTGAAATTATTCAGAAGCAATTAATCCATAGTAGCATGAATCTGAATATGAGGGTGCAACAAGCTTTATGCTATGAAGGAGGCAGCTGGGGTGGAGGAGGGGAAGCTGGCTATCAGCTGATCGCAATTTGGGTTCTGACTTTTGTGAACTAACACTGAGCTTCATCAGTTTGAGATAGAATTAACTAATTATTTTTGCTCATATTGCACATTTGATGTCATTTGCTGTATTGAAGGGCATTATCATTTTTATTTCACTCATTCTGATTAAGGAAAACTCACATAAAACACAAAAAGAAAGATTTTTTAAACCATTATAAAAATTTTGACACTTGAATGTGTGCATAATGTGCATAAAATCTCTGCCGCTGCAAAAACATGATATATAAAACTTCTATTTTAACACATTTCAAGTTAAACAAATATTACAACTTGCGCAATTTGGAAATTGCAGCAGGCCATATTACGATTTAATCTAATTTGCGATTAATTGCCAAGCCGTAATTAGTATAGTACTAATCAGTACAATCTCTGAAAGTATAATAAAAAGAGGACTCGTTCACGTCAGACTACTTATAAAGACGTCTTCGTAGATTCAGAGCTACATGAACCAACAGCGAAGAGTCGACGCAGAAGTCTAAATCATGTTTAAGTGTAAGAGGAGTAAACCGAGTCCACACTCACATCATGTCCACCTTAGACCACAGACTGAGTCTAACACACCATCCAGCCCTAACCCCCCCCCTCCACCAGCACACAGCCCTAACAGTGCCCCCCCACCCTGTCTTATCCCACTCTGAACAGGACTCGCTTCTATCACTCTCTGGGCCCGGTGACCCGCGTGGCCCGAGTCCCCCACAGAGGCGTCCTGAGGCCCAGCAGGTACAAACAAGACCAGAACAACCTCTTTATCCTCCGTACCTGCAGGGAGCGCTGTCTGCTGGGGCTTACACTGAGAAAGAGAGTGTGTGTTTATGCGTGTGTGGTTAAATCAGGTGGAGGGCTCAGGGTCTGCTCGGGGTTTCAGTTCTTCTTCTATCGCTGCGAACACATTTCTACCTTTTGCTGTCTCTGAGTTCCTCCTCACAAACACATGAACGCCTCCATATGAAGCTGATGACAGAACGGTAGATCCCTGTAGACAGACTGAAGCATTAAATCCATAAATCAGTATTTTTCCACTTGGACTAAAGACATGTTCAAATGTAAGGATGTTCTGAGTTTGAGTTCTGATGCCCCTCTAAGAGCTGATGAGGTACTGGAGGCTATTTAGATTTAGATTTACCATCTGAGTAGGTCCCGTTGTTCTCTGGATTTGGTACCTGAAAAGCTATGCTTTAGAATATTTAGTTCCCTCGCTGTGATTGATTTTAGCTAAATTGGGCAGGGCCTCATATTGGTGTTTGCCTTGGGCCTCCACATTACTAACCTTGGGCCTGCCAATCACAATCCAGTTTCAGAAAATGCAAGTTAACCCATTTAAACCTGATGCAGTAATCACGTACCTTTAAGACCTGAAGAGATGCAAGGTTGTTCTGACCTGTATTTTGGATGATCGGACTGTTTTAAGGGCATGTGACTGAGGCACTGCAATGCCATCTGCTAAAACATGTGCTAGGAGACAGATGGGATAAGGAATATTTTTGTTTTTGTTAACATTTACAGGAGGTCATTGATGACAAAAGTTTAAGTTAAATTTTCTAACCCTAGTGAGGGAAGTGACAGTGTTGATGACTTTAAAAAAGACACTAGACCAACAACATTTAGACTGTGACCCAGGTTAAATGGACTGGAAACCAGCTAGAACAGATTAAATGATGAGGGAGGATATTGTTTTGATTTGATTGGTTACCAACTTTATCACAGAGGCAGTTTTTTACAGCTAAAGCCAAAGGTTGAAGCTCTTAAATGTTTTATTTATCTGCTACAGAGGCTGAGAAATAGAGATTTAAATAAACCCTGAAATTCTGTTCAACTTTTCAGAACCCCTTCAGGTTTTAGGAGGTTGTTTTTAAGCAGTACTTAGGTTTTAGGAAGTGTCTTCTCAAAGCAGCCCAGTTCAGACCATAGATTGATGATGCAAGGTGATGAAGATTTGCGTCGGGACGCTCTGCAACATTTTAAATGCCTACAACTTTACACCACTGTGACTCAAGGAGAGGACCAATCATTTACACCGCAACAACTCTCACCATAACTCAGTTTAGAGATTTATTTCTGAAGCTACTGTTTAATAAATCTATCTATACAAGGGGGACAAAACTGCACATTAACTGTTATTTTTCCTGTATTTTTATCATCATAATGTGTAACATCAGGCTGTTTGATTCCTGCAATTCTTTGCTAACTCAGTCTAGTTATAACTAAGATATCAGCTGACAATTTTAGCTCTTACTGAGGTTCAGATTACTTTATTTGTACCCGTAGATAGATTTGTTTTGCAGTCAGAGAGATGACAACATCCATTGTGAAACACAGGTCACAGGACAGAAGCAACATAAAACAAACAGACAACAGGAGTGTTTCCAAGCTGAACTTCTTGTGCAAAAAGTTTTATTTTAATGGTAATTGTATTCTTTTACAAAATTCACAGCATGATTTTATCTAGCTATTATTTTACTTAAATAAACTTAGCATAAAAGGTAATTAAATTAGTGTTTAGTAGATTGTTTCTTTGTTCTAACAATGCTTCCTGGCACTAAATCTTATACCCTTGGACAGCCTGTTTATTGGTATCAGCAGAGAAGATTTGGCACATTTTTCATTTGTGCTACCCACGTACTCAGCTCTGAGGCTCATCCCACAAATACATGCTCCTTACAAATGTGGAGCCATTTAATAGGGAAATAAACAGACTTTCCAAGGGTATAAGATTTATTGCAACAAAGGATTGTCACAACAAAGAAATAATCTACCAAACACACATTTCCTTACTTTTTGTGCTGAGTGTATTTGTTTCTGTTTAAAGCCTTTAAAAACAAGATTTGTCCTTTTCACATTTATCTGCCTGAACATCCTGGACAGTGTTAATTTCATCGACTAAAACTGTGACTAACAATGTTCATCAACAGCTTTTTTTACCATGACAAAAACTAGACTAAAACTAACAAAAATAGATCTGTGATGACTAAAACTGACAAAAACGAAGTTTAGTTTTTGTCAAGATGACTAAAACTAGACTAAAATGTAATGTAGTTTTTTGTCAGACATTCAAAATCTGTGATATTTCTCTACTGTTGGTAAATCTGTCATCAAACAAAGCATCTGTATCGCTTCTGTCTCTCAGCTGTAGAAAGCAGGGACCCCAGGTTTGGCAGGGTGCAGAGAACACTACCATGATTTGGTACCAGATTTAGGCAAGAGAATAAATGCTTGGACTAAAAGTAAAGAAATGTAAGGACAAAGGACTAAAACTAAACTAAAACTGAAAATTGGAGAAATGACTAAAAAGTGACTGAAACTAAAAGACATTTCATCTTATGACTAAGACTAAAATTAAAGATAGCTGCCAAAATTAACAGTGGTCCTGAACCAGCTGTCTTCAACATCATCAGGCGGCCGGATTCACACAGGCACGGTTTGGTCCAGTTAGCAGCAGCCGTCACCAGGGATGTTTTAAACAGTCTTGTCACATCATGAATCTGGTCTGAACTGGGCTTTAGGCCTTACTGAGTTAATGACTGGTGCCTGTGTCTATCTTCATGCCCCCCACTGGAAAACTTATTCTAACACAGCTGACGCAGAAACATGATCAGATCTCCCAGCAGCTCACACATGTTCTTCATTATTCAGTAAAAATATTTACAGAAGGGTTTTAAAACATTTGATAATATTCAGGCTTTTTCTGATCAGCTGGCTCCCTCTCTGCTCCTCTCTCTGCTGCTCCTCACACACTCTGCTCACCACCGTGACCAACAGCTGATTTATCCGCATGAAATCACTCATCCACGTTAAATGGAGTTTCGGTGGCTCTGCAGAGTGTGTCCGTCTTTATTCTCTGGGTGTAGATCAGTGTTTGTGAGTTTGTGTGTTGTTTTTGGTGTGTGTGTGTGAGAGAACACACACTGTTTATGTTATTGAAGTCAGAATATTTCATGTTGTAGCTCGGCGGAGTCAGAGGAGCTGGCGGTCCATCTTTACCCCGGAGCAGTGACGGTTCAGGGCGTGCTGAGGAGGAAGACAGTGATGAAGGAGGGCAAGAAACCTACGGTGAGGAAGCTCACACTCTGTCTCACTCTGAGAGCTCATGTTTTAAACTTTATTGCTGACTGTTGTGAAACCAAAGCTGCAGTTCTTTGTTTGAGTAGAGACAGATTAGATTTTATTAGATTTTTTAATATGAAACTTATTAAAGT
The DNA here is from genome assembly GCF_018320785.1 of Cheilinus undulatus. Taxonomy (NCBI): domain Eukaryota; kingdom Metazoa; phylum Chordata; class Actinopteri; order Labriformes; family Labridae; genus Cheilinus; species Cheilinus undulatus. The sequence goes on along the minus strand of NC_054871.1, from coordinate 50,721,210 downwards.
TGATTGTCTTTTTCGCATTCCTTTCATCCCTCTTGCTGTGCTGAACCAGATTAAAGATATGAAAAGTGAACTCCCATGATGAGCACAAAACTCCTGATTCAGGTGTCACTGTGACATGACCCCGCCCTGACCTTTCTTTCCAAGACAGGAAAACTCCTATTTGTTCCGCCCTGTAGATGCACGGCGTGATGCACATTTAAGCTGATAAAATATAGATTTTAAAAAAGGTAAAAGGGAATTAAAAAAGCTGCATGCTTACAGAAACAGCTGCAGACAATTAATGCCAAAGGATATATGCCACAATATCTTCTTTTCCTTCTTTTCTGAATGTGATGATCTTCTGGGGGCCAGACAGGAAACCTAGGGGCCTGATATGGCCCTCAGGCTGCCAGTTGATGATCGGTGGACTATGGGGATAAAAATTACACCATGATGGAGCGCCAAAGTCCATGTAATTGATGGGAAACCCTGAGACACAAACCCATAAAGTCAGGAGGCTCAGAATGAGAGATAGTACCTGCAGCTCTACTATGCTCTGAGCGCCGTTCTCATGCTGACAGAGTTCATTTCTGTCCACATAAAGATGATGAGTTAGGAGGAGTCGGGAATTTTATTATTCTCCAGAAATGTGACTGTGTCAAACAAAGAAGGCCAGGACAACTCAAAGAAAACCAACACTGATATCATTGTCATGGTATTTTCTCCAGACTGCTCCACACATGAATCACTTAGACCAGGGTCTCTGATTCACGTCTTCTTTCTGATTTCTGCCTGCAGGTGGCGTCATGGACCAAATACTGGGTGGCTCTCTGTGGAGCTCATCTTTACTACTATCCTGCCAAGTCCCTGAAGGCCACAGAGAGGAAACATGTGAGTCCAACAGGCAGACTCGGATTTTTCTGTGTGTTAACTCCCCTGTGAGTGTGTTAGTGTGTCTCTGAGCGTCTGTGGGCTGGGGTGGGTTGGTTTGGGTTGGGGGCACAGCTGGTAGCGTTCATGCAGTAATCAGGGTGATGACATCACTGCGTCCTGCATGTCACTCACAGTTTAATGAGAACCTTCTGGAGTCGAACACAGACCAGTCTCCATGTAGAACTGCGTGTTCTTTTGCATGAAGAGCAAACACTTCAATGACTTTTTTCATGTTTCTGATCAAACACGATGATGAGGGAAGAGCTGATGTACATTCTGATCATTTCTCTCTTCCTTTGTTGTAATTCCATTTCCTGTCTTCCTCCTGTTCTTTTTTCATTTGTCCCTACACCTCAGTAGTCAGTCAGTACACCTCAGTATGCATCATTATCAACCCCCTAAATAATGAACCGTCACTTTGATGCTATACCCGGTCTTTAGGTGTTATCCCAGCCTTACCTGAGCTGTCTGTGTTCTTCCCACAGTTTAAATCCACCTCCAGTAAGAGCGTGTGCGTCGTCGGTCTGATGGCCATGATGGCCGACGACCCCGAACACCCGGACGTCTTCCTGCTGACCGACTCAGAGCACGGTGAGACGCATTAACACACACGAACAAACATGTACATCAGTGACAGAAACCAAACACTCATGCTGTTTGTCTCTGTTGCCTAGGTAACACGTATAAATACCAGGCAGGAAACAGGATGAACGCTCTGCTGTGGTTCAAACATCTGAGCGCCGCCTGTCAGAGCAACAGGCAACAGGTGAGGCACACAAACAACTACACATTCTGTGAAGCCTGAGTTATGTTTCTGCACTGAATCTGCACCTTAGGGAATTCAGTAGAGGGATGCTTGCAGCCTGTATTGACTATCAGAAGGCAGAGGAGATGTCCTCTGGAGGATCCTGGAGCTGGGATCCTACATTCCTCCATCTAGCTGATGTCTGCCCCATATCCTGGTCCAGGGAGAGCTGTGAAGTGTGTTGGCTCCACCTCTGACTTCCTCCCAGTTGATTCTGGGGTGAGGCAGGGGTGCAGCTTAGCCACTATGCTCCTCAGCACGTGCATGGACTGGATAATGGGGCGGATAACAGGGGAGCGAACCGTGGAGTGTCCTTTGGTGATGCCCAGATCACTGATCTGGACTTTGCTTATGATGCTGTCCTTGTAGGGGGCTCTTAACTTGCTGAGTCAGTAGGCTGAAGCGTTGGGAATGCACATATCCTGGGCAAAAACAAAGATCCAGAAAACTGGAGATGCCTTGGATGCTGCCAACGAATCTTTGTCAGTGAATGGTGAGAGCGTGGAAGTTGTAGAGCAGTTCACCTTCCTTGAAAGTGTAATCCATCGATCTGCTGACTGTGAGGCTGAGATCAACCACAGGCGTGGACTTCCAAATAGGGTGGTGGGTTTGCTGAGCTCGACAGTTTGGCATTCCTTCTATCTGTGCAGATGAAAGTCAGAGTCTTTCGGTCCTTGGTTCTCCTGGTCTTATTATACCTTTTTGAGTCCTGGACTTGAATGTTGGGCAGAGGCGCCGACTGGAGCCCTCCTTCAGCGTATCTTTGGATGTTGTTGTCAGACCATGGTTCTGTGCTGATGGGGTCAGGAGAGCAGGAATGGGAAGGGTCAGCTGCCTGATACAGGAATGGCACCTGGTGCACTTCCTTGGGCCTGATCCAGCTCATGCTGAAGCCGGGTGGGCTGGTCCAGACACTAGGGGCCATGAAGGTGTCAGCTGGGAGGATACCCAGAGAGATGGGGAATGGACCTGGAACAGGCCTGGAGGATGGCTGTCAGGAGGCCTGAGCAGATCCGGCATATGCTCCCATACCTGACCAGACTAAATCTACACTGTTACAGTTTAGAACAGGCCCAAAGATTCCAGTAAGGGCTGTCAAGAGAGTTACATTTTTTTCTCTTCCATAGTTAACTCATGATTAATCACAAATTTATTGTGCCTTTTTTGTCTGTTCTGAATGTACCATACAGGAGTAATTTTCAAGATTTAATGGGGAAATATTATGCAAAAATCACTTTTTCATGCTTTTCTAACACAATATGTGCTCCTGGCCTGTCCTCAATCCCATCAAGAACCAGAAAAATCCATCCCCTCTCTTTCTCCACCTTTCAGAAAATGTGTGCTGAAACAAGCTGTTTTCAGATTTTACCCTCATGACCTTGTGTAGGGAGTTAGCACCGCCCCCGTGGTTTGGTTGGCCCTACCCACTTGGAAGAAAGTTCCGCCCTCCTCTCCTGATCGTCCTCTCAGCTGTCAGCTGAGATGCTTGATAGCTCAGTGGGTTACCCGGCTGACTTTGGTCTGGGAGATTGATGGTTCAAATCCCAGTCAAGTTCTTAACTTTGGATACACCTCTGAGACCAATATAAGCTTGTTTAAAAACATGTCCCTTCAAATACCCTTCCACCACCAAAAACCTGCTCACTAAGTGAATTGGTGACTTTAGATTGGCCATAGGTACAAGTGTTACTGGTTGTATGACTGGCCACCAGTCTAGGGTGTACTCCACCGCTTAGCCAACAACAGCTGGGATAGGTTCCAGCCCTCACGACCCCAATGGGATAAGCAGTGGGCGGATCTAATTGAATATGTCTACTAATCTTATCTCACCTGCTTTTCAGGTACCTGCCAATCTGATGTCATTTGAATGAGCCATGAAGAAGAGAGACGGAGCGATGACGAGACAGAGGAGGAGAAACCAGGGGAGGGCACAGGAGAAAGACGAAGGTGCTGAGGAGGAGGAGAGACTCTGTAGTGGGAGCTTTCACTGCCATGAGCCCCGCCTCACTGCAGCCTCACCGCCAACACTGCCTTAACCAGCCACATCTAAAGACGGACTGTCTTTGGACAGACACCTACAGTCCTCCTCGGCTTTTATGGGGTTAACTGTTTTTATTTGCCCCCCCCCCACACACACTCCCTTCCTCTGCTGCAGCGTCTTCACCTTTTAATCAGACGGACACACAATCACACACTGGAGGATTCAGACACTTCCTTTGACTTTTCACACGAGTTGTCACATGACTTTTGGGATGAACCACGCTCACAGACACTCCCAGGCCTGTTGTGTTAAACATAAGGGCTCTTCCTCTTCTGGATCACAGCAGAAACACTTTGTATGAACAGACTTTTATTAATGAACTTTGTCACACGCGGGCTGAGTGTTGTGTTCACGTGTGCGTGTTTGGATTAGGTGAAGACGGGTGGGGGGGGTTCTTGTTTATGTTCACACGGTACGATAATCCAGAGTCTAAGCTACGGCTGGCTGCACACCAGACGATCTCCAGATCTTATCTGGTTTTAAAAACATGGGAGAGCACAGATGTAAGGACACTTTAAACTGATTTTAACATTATAATCCTCTGAATGCAGACACTAGACGATTCATCCAGACCATGAGACCACACAGCTTCAGCTTGTGGAGAAATAACCAAAGGCTTAAACACACAGAATAACCTGAGTTTTAAAACTATTGTTTAAAGACAGCAGTGTGGAGTTTTCTCCTCTTATGTCAGAGTTTGGTTTGCGATAGATGAAGCTTCAGCTCCAGCAGAAATATTTACACACTCAAGGATTATTTGGACACAAATACGGTTACAAGGCCACGCCCACGCCACATTCGTTAGAGGGGAATGAAAATGGTCCAGTGTGCAGCCAGCCAAGGACACATTCATGTTTAGTTTGACTACGGTTCATCTTTTAACACGTGTTTCTGGCGTCTCACTGATTGAACACTAAAGTTAGAAGCTGTGAAAGACTCAGAGAGAGAGAGCAGCGTTTACTCCCGATTCTCTCCCTCCATGTTTCAGCCGACGGTTGAAGCTTCTTGTCTGTTTTAGGGTTGTTTCATTTGTTTTTTTTTTGTATTTTTCAGGGGATTGGGGGGGGGTCAAGGAGGGTAGGGGGTCACAGTATTACCACGTAGTCAGTCAGTCTGTTACATTTGAATGTTACATTTTTTTGTTTTTTTCTTCATGTTTGTGTGAATTTTATTCTTTCTATTCTTGCTCTTCTGCTCAGTTCGATGTTTAATGTGACTAACAAGCTTGTGGGTTAGAAAGAGTGCCAACTGATAAAGTCCTGCCCGTAGAGACGAGCAGAGATGCCACTGTCGGGTTCATCCAAATATAGAAACTCGATCAGGTGGATGCATTCATCAGATTTAAATGTTTTCTTTAAAAACAGCTGTTTACATTCAGTGTTTACACATTTCATCCATATTGAACCCAGTTAGACTTACTGTTTTACCACCGTTCATCCTACGGTCCCATGTATGGAACGCCATTTCAGCATATATTTAGTATCAACAAAATCAGCCTGTTTGTAGCTCTACTACTTCTAAATATTTGCACGCTAGTTTTCAACTAGGCAGAGCAAAAGTGTCACTTATAGCACTAGTTAGGCAAAAAAAGTCCCCTAGTGCTACTGGTAGACTGTTTTTGGGTCTATGAGAAGGGCTAGTTAAGCTAAAAACATCTACTGTTACTATTAGTAAGAGCACAAATATCCACTCATAGTACTAGCAGACAGTTTTGAGGCTTACTAGTTGTGCATGTAAGACACAAAATGTCTGGTGGAGGCCAAACAGTCTACTAGTAGTACTAGTAGGCACTAAATGCTTATGAGGGGGGGAAATAAGTGAATGAAGGCTTCCAGTTAAATCTACAGTTCAAATTTAAAATGACAACCAATCACGATTCAGGATTGGCTGTGACCCTGCCTACTTTGTTTGCATTGGTTATGCTATCTAGTAAGATCCAAAACATCTGCTGGTAAGAAGTGGACCTTTTTATCCCTTCTAGTACCTCTAGTGACACTTGTGGCCATAGTCGTGTTCTAGTTGGCCAACATTGAGCACAAGGACTGAAATTGGGCCTCTAGTGGAGCAACAGAATGGTTGATATGACCGATATCAAATATGGCTTTCCACACCCTTCATTTAAACGTTTTTTAAGAGGGAGAGAAATGAAGTTCTCCTCAAACCAGGAAAAGTTGAAATCAGACACATCTAGAAAAATGATACAGAACAGGACCTGAAAGTAGAAACTAGGGATGTTTCAGCAGCTCATTTCAAAATCAAACATCTATCCTGTGTGTTCTGTTGACACGTGAGCCCTTCAGTTTGAGCACTTCCACTCTGATTTAACAACGCTTCTCCTTCCAGAACTGGAGTTGATTTGTAAGACAGAATGCATCATTGTTGGGGATGGTGTTGTTCTCCTAGCTAAGGGGGCAGTCCTGATAGGCGCCCTGGATCAGAAACAGGAGGAGATTAATCAAGCTCTCCAGTCAGTACACTAATACTTGCAAAGCATGCAGACACTTGCATTCTTTCAGTGCGTTTTTGTTAATCCATGTCAGTGTCTCCCTGCAGCCACAGTGATGTAAAAGTCCATCAATCTTTACCTTTGGAAGGTCATCTGAACCTTGCATTTACCTTTTTACTGTCCCCTTATTTCCTTTTTAGTCCATAGCAAGCTCTTTTTTCTGCAGTCAAGTTAAAGTTATGATCTCTGATCTAGAAAAGCAGGTCTGCATCCAAACAGGAAGTCAGTTATTTTAGTTAAAGCCATTTAGATCTGAAGCTGCATAAAAAAGTCACCCTTAAAACCTAAATATTCGTAAGAAACTTCTGTAAACCTTTTTAAAAAACTAAAGGATTTACAAAAATTGTAGTCACCGATACACTAATGGGATAATAAGAACATGTAGGCTTTTCCAAAAATTGCCAGCTATGGCCTATTTGACAAAATGGAGGGAAATAGTCCCCAACATCCCCAGCTTCATGAACATCACCACGATGATGTCATCCTTTAAAGACTCCATCTACACCTCCATACCGCTTATTATCAGATGATCCAGGAGGGATTTTAATGCCAGGAGTAAACGGTAAATAATCAGCTCCACCAACTAGTGGCTCTTAGTTTAAGGGTCCAGTAGGTCGACATAAACGCCAGCTGGGAAGGATATTAGGAGAAAGTGTTTGTTCGTACACAAGTTTGCAGAAACAATCTTCTGTAAGAGAAGGGGGGGGGGGGCTCATTCAGAATGCTTCTGGTTTAAGTCATAAAGAAATGTTTCTGATGCATCAAACTCCATGTTCTCAGATGTTACAGGGGTAATGGGGGTGGGGGGGTGTCTATGTTTGTATAAACTGAATCAGAGCTGTGGGTGATGATCCTGTGGAGAATGAATGAGAGTCACAGACGGTGTGTGTGTCTATTTTTGTAAAACGATGTGATTGAAGAGGGTGATCAGTAATCAAGTCAAGACAATAATGTTGGGGGGGGGTATAGGGTCGGTTTATTCTGGACTTGGAACGTCACAGTACCAGAATTTTCAACTTTGATACAATACCAGTCAAAACCAACAATACTGATGGCAGAAAACACAGAAAAATGGGAGCAAATCAACTATTATCGGCTCTAACTAGAGACGTGGACTCTCAGAGATCCGTAATAACGCCTCGAACAGTGGAGAAGGACATGGGGCCATGATTGGGGTTTACTGAAGTTATATGGACCTGAAGGTGAGCATCAGCTCAGCTCCATCAGAGTTAGAGAGGAAAGTTTTGGATTACCATGATTCTTTAGATCAGCTGTTTCAGTGATAAGCTCGCTTCTTTTTGCTTTAGATTATCTGTGAAAGATCTCAGTGTTTTAAAGCTTTATATACAAAATCAGGATGGATCTCAAAATGAGATAGACACAGCTGGGCTTTCTTTCTAAACTAATATAATCACCTGTTAAAGCGCTGTTATCCACGTTTATTTTTAACATGACAGATTCACAGAATGTCCTTTATCTTTCACATTAAGTTGCTCGTATAAACTGGACACTTGAACTCTATAACGTGGAAATAACTTCAGTATTTAACCAACTACAAACTGTTTGTTTACAATGGCTAATTCACTTAGTTTGATAAATATCATTGCCTTTATCAACTTTTTATCTTTCCATGTAAAACCAGCTGTGTTCATCAGACATCAGGATTCTATGCACAGCTAAAAATTGTCTTTAGATGCCACCTTCAATATTGTTTTCATGTATGGGTGATCTGCTGAAGTTTTACATCTTAATTTTCCTTTGAGGTAAAAACAATAGGAGGGAGAATGGAGTGAGGTTTAATGTTTGTGCTTCATCTTGCAGCTTCATTAAAGTAAAGCTCACAATCCACACTGCTGCCAGTAAAATCTCATCAAAACAAAATTCTTAAAACAGCTCTTTTAGCTAACCAGTCAACGACGGACTCACGCTGACTGTAACATCTGATGTCGAGCATCCCTACTGTGGTGTCTGACCGGGTATCCGTATCAGTTTTTGTGTTTTTTTCTTTTGACCAGTGTTGTATCAAAGTGTTTTCCCTCTTGATTTACTTGCAAAATGATGAAATGTTGATGAAGAAAAGGACTAAATCAGGTTGACCAGAAAGGTCCTGCAGAAGGCGATCCTGATGTGTAGAGGGTGCTGTCCTTTATTTGATGCTAAATTGTGACCCTGATGAGCACATCCACTCTGAGTTTACATGATTTTATTTCGATCAGGTTTCAGTCAGAGAACAGAGTCATGTTTGGTTGATTATTCAGGATGTTTTTTGTTTCGGGTCGATCGTTCCTGATCGTCCTCGTTCCTCATTTCAGATAATCTGAGTTTAACAAACGTGAAGCTCTTTGTTCGTCCCTCTGTGTGAAGTCTGACCTGAGGGTTGGAGGCGTGTTAAAGGTGTGTGAATGTTGTCACCGGCTTCATTCTGTTTACCAAAAACACCATTGACACCTTCGTTCAGGTGACCTTTGACCTCTGACCTGTAAATGTATGTGTATGAGTGTGTGCGTATGTTTTTGTGTGGCGAGCGCCGTGACCTCACTGCTGAGTGATGCGCTGAGAACCAATAAACACCTTGCTCTTTTTTTACTCCACCTTATAGTCCGACTCTGTGTTTTTTCCAACTTTAGTCCTAAAGTGAAGCTTTCATCGGGTTTGAAGGAGTCTTTTACCCTCAGTGTAAGACAGCAAAAAGACACAAAAACACTTTAAAATGCAAAATAATGGAATTGAAAATGCAATAAAAATGCTGCAATCAATTGTGATTAACTACAGTAATCTTTGACAAACCTTTTTTGAAACAGCTCCTCATCAATCGTAGATCAATCCCCACCTTCAGCCTGGTGCTCCTGATCACTGTCAGAGCTGAGAACAGAAGCTGCCTTGGTATTTTTAGTCCTAAATGTCTCTTTTTTCCAGTCTAAGAATTAAAGCCACCAGGGCTGTCTTCAGGCACACTTTCCCAAGCCATGGATTAGTTTATAAAGTCTTTGTTTGCTCAGGGAAAATCTCATAAAAATCTCATAAAATCTCACAAAAATCTCTAAAAATCCAAGAAAACATGGACCGGTTTCAGCCTTCACAAGGTCTTTATCAGGGTATGGCTCCCATGTTGTCAGAGAGTTAAAATGTAGAGAGCTGTGACGGCCCGTTTAAGCTAAATTAGATTCTATTTGTTGGAGAGGGTTTCATTAAAAATGTGAAAATACTAGGTCAAATAATGTCAGGAGAAACAGTTTCTCTTTAGTAGAATATAATCAAGTAAAATCAAGGTATCTATCATTTTTTATGCTTCATCACTATCAGATTTTCAGAAAGAATTCACCAACAAATGTTGATTGAGCCAGTGTTATAATTGACTTTGACCTTTAAATATTCATCCTTTACCTGAAGCATACGGATCATTCAGAAACTCTTCAGACCCGCTTCACTTTCATCAGTGTTCACTCTGATGCTACGGTCATTTATATTCCTTTTTTATTCTCATTATAAGCGAGGCTACCGAGGCAAGCAGTTGGCCTAGTGGTCTAAGGCGCCACCTATGTACATGGGCGGCCCAGGTTTGAATCCGGCCTGTGGGCCTTTGCTGAATGTCTCCTCCCATTTCTGACTCTATCCACTGTCCTCCTCTGTCACATAAAAGCCCAAAAACATATCTTGATATCCAGTAAGAACAAAGTGAAAACAGAATTTTTAAAAGTTTGTAAATTTATTAAAAATAAAAACTGTAATATATCAAGTATTCAGACCTTTTCCACCGATGCTGTAAATCAGTGATACTCAATGTGTGGGTCATTTGTGATGATTATGGCTCTCAGTTTGAAATATCCCCCAGAAAATCTTAAAACTGAAAATTTAACCTCAGAAATTAACCATTGCAAGTTACATTGATCGGTTTGTTTCCCACATTTACACTGTAGGCTTTAATTGTCAACCTCTGTTTTTGTCTGCATATTTCTATTGCCCTTATTTGCAATTTTTTGCTGCTTTAATTCCATTTTTACCGCTTTTAGCCCATTTTTGACACTTTTATCCTGCTTTTTGCAATTGCTTTGCCCCGTTTTTCGCCGTTTCTGCCATTTTTCGCCCATCTAAGCTGTCTTTTGCAATCAAATGCCACTTATTTCCCGTTTTGCCACTCTTTCATGCTTTTTGCCCATTTTTCCGACCCTTTTTTTCTGATTTTTGCCCTCTCAATTGCTCTGGTCCGTCTCTGGCTTCTTGCTCGCTGTCGTCTCGGCTGTGGTGGCGCTCTCGCGGTGCTCCGCCGCCCCCTGGTGGCCGCGTGCTGCACACTGTTTGGAAGTGTTGACGGCGGGCTGGGAGGAACCGAGCGGAGGAGAGGAGCCACTACCGGGGGGAAACGAGGAGGGGATGAGCCACCGGGACTGTTAGCACCAGGACACGTTAAACTCCACCGACAAAGCGACACAGACAGCAGGAGGAGGAGAGTTTGAGAGCAGAGGTAAAACTACCAACGACATCCTGTTAGCTGGTTCATTAGCTTAGCTAGCTGCTAGCCTGTAAGGTGTACAGCGGTGCTAACAGGCTAATTAGCTCTGTAGTAATGATGAATGTTTTTACGGGTAAACTGAGCTGCTGGGATAACAAAGCTGAACTTCCCGACTGTACGGAGTGTCAGAGTGACATGAGCGATGTTGAAGTGTCTGTGTTAAGCCAGTGTTTGCTAACAGTTAGCTGCTAGCTGGTGTTAAAGGAGGTTAATGAAAGAGTGATTGTGTACAGAGCAAACTGCCTGCGTGGCTCCAACCATCATCCACACTCTGTTGAACAGTAGCATTAACCTGGCTCAGGTGAGCTCTGTTAGCGTGCCAACAGTTAGTCTGTTCAGCTTCTGCTTTAGGGCTGATAACACCTGGATTAATGTGGCATCTGTAATTAATGAGCGAGGCCTCAGGTGTGTGATGCTACATGGTTCAGGTCCAACAGGTGAGCAAAAGAAGGTCACAGGTGATCAGATAAGCTAAGATGTACCTCTGCCTTTATAATCTCAATGTACAGCAGCAAGAGTGGAGTCAACACGCCAGCCATGAAAGAGTTTGAACAATAAATAGAGGAAGAAGAGCCTGCAATTAGGACGAAGAATAAATACAAAATAGGAAATATAAAGATGTAACTCAGAAATAGTATTTACCACTGTTATGTACATGTTGGATATATTACAGACTTGATATGGGGGAGATATTTATATACATACACAAACATGCATATATAGACGTGTGAACAGATGATCAATTATATAAATATGGTTAATTGCACAGGGATTATTTGGAGCAGTTATGGACTCTAAGAGCTGCACAAAGGAATGGCCTTCAAAACCTCTTCTTCACACACTTCCAGTGGAGCATCCTGTCGCTCATGGACTCCTACGTGCAGTGTGTGTGTGTGTGTGTGTGTGTGTGTGTGTTGAGGAGTGGTTGGGAGTCTTCACCATCATTGAGGACAGTTTGACTGTCATCCTCCTCTTCCCCACCTCCTCCACAAGCTCCAGAGGACATCCCAGGACAGAGCTGGCCTTCTTAATGAGTCTGCCCAGCCTCTTCCTGTCAGCTGTGATGCTGCTCCCCCAGCAGACCACGCCATAGAGGCCAAAACAGAGACAACAATCAGGACGGGAGTGTAAACTGTCTCCCACCCATCCACTCAGGGCAGACGTGAGAGTGTGATAATATCTGTCTGACAGGGCTGCAGGATGCCATCAGAAATTTGTATTGAAATATCTTTATTTTCTGTCATACATATTGTGATATCAAAAAATGAAGAGACACGCAGAATGTGGTTTCTTTGTTGATATGCGGATATTTATAAATTCACTGATATAGTCACGATACGTAGGGTGTAAATAGCTGCCAGTGCTGATATCACACCTATGATACTGTACATGCCTGATAAAATATCAAAAATTTAATCAGAGAATTAGTGTTTTTATGTGTCTAAGGTCGCAGGAAGGAGCAGGATTTTGTTGGATTGCTGTTGAACTTGTTCTCCTTGCTCTTTCTCTTCCTGCTGGGTCTATCTCTCCTCCACCCTCCATCACAGACGCTTCACTGCTTATTATTATTTATTCAGCAGACAGTAAATGCGTGTCATTTAGTCGCTCTATCATCAGGTGAATGTTTGCGTCTGTAACAGAGCAGAGGAGAAAGACAGCTGCATCTTCAACGGCCTGTTACACCGGCTAAGAGTAAGTTTTGTTTTAACTGACTTTTATTCAGTGTCATTTCAACGCTAGTTGGCAAGTGAGATTTTTCATTTCCTCTTCTGAGTCCACATTTCCTGCTTGTTTGTAATTATGGCTTAAAAAGTCTTAAATAAATCAGTTGGAAAGTTGAAATTTTGCAGATTAAAAAGTTGCACAAGTCCTATATGGGGGGGGGGGGACTCTGATTCTTTTTGTAGAGGTCATACGTTTATGAGACAGAAGTTGTAGTTTGTGAAGTTGAAAATTTATCAAGAAAAAAGAAATGGTCAGGTTTATACCCAGGAATTTACAAAAATAAAGAACAAAACGGATATAAAACATTAGAAACTTACAAGACAAGAAAAACCTTCCAGTTTAAAATATGGTACGTGTTTAAAACTTATTAATTACAGAATAATACATTCAAGTTTGAAAAACTGTTTATTTAGGAGAAAGAAAAGGAAATTGAAAGAAAACAAGTTTAAATTCACATTAAAAAAATCTACATATTCTTTTTAAAAGTTATTAATTTTACAAGTAAATATTTTTTATTTTCTTTATTAAACAGTGCAGCATTCATGGAAATAAACTTTTTGGGGTTGAGAATGTTGTAAATCAAACTATAACTGAAATCTTCCTTTTTGTTTTTAAGATTTATGTTTGGGGCTTTTTAGCGCCAGAGGAGGACAGTGGATGGAGTCGGAGATCGAACGAGTGGGGAGAGACATGCAGCAAAGGGCTGCAGGCCAGATTTGAACCTGGGCCACCCAGGTGTACACAGGTGGCGCCTTAGACCGCTAGGCCATCTGTGCACCCCAAACTTAAATTTTTCAAGAAGAGAAAACCCTGACGGATGAAACTGAGTATATTCTGTTTGAGATGTAGCCGATGAATATTGATCATCAGCTGATTTTACTGCGGTTATTGCCAAAAAGAAAAAAGAGGAGGCATCTGAAGAGATGGAAAGTACAGCCGCTTAATCAGTTGAAGAAAACAAGTCAATGAGAATCAAAACAGGTTTCATAAAATGAGAAGGGGAGTGGAGAAGAGCAGTCTGACTGGATTCAATCAGTCATTTAAGGAGAGAGGACACAAGGATGTGAAAAGGTATTATTTATGAATGAGAGGCTGAAACAGACGCAGCTATGGCAAGAATTCATGATGTAAAGAATTATTTCCACCTACAGATCAACGAAGGATGCTAGAACAGGTTTTGCTGAATTAACAGGGTAGTGGAGCTGCCAGTTTAGCAGACTTATCCACACCCACGCGATCCTTAATCTGGTTCACTATCACCTGTGTGTGTGTGCAGAGCCTTAAAATACCAGTGAAACTTCTTATAAAGCAGGGCGTTTACCGTACGATTGAACTCTAAAACAGGTGTGGTGGAATGTCGGCTGTCACAGTGTGACAGAATCGTTAATGACATGTGAACCGCACTTATGATTGATCTGATGGTTGGCCATGAATCTTCGGGCTCTCACTGTTGGAGTTAAATCAGGACTGATGTGACAAATGTCAGTGGAGTTTTCTTTGTCGAGTCTCACTGATGACGTCAGACCTATAGGCTCAGAAAGCTACAAACAGATTGGATGTAATTACTCAGAATATCCTGTTGCTTCTGACATGAACAGAAAGAATGTGCCGTTTATCCGCGTCGCCCTCGTTTTGCAGATGTCTTTACTGTTTATCTTGTTCGCTATGAGACGTGGATGTTTGTCCACTGAGTTTGCTCTGCCTGTAGCCAAACAGTGTGGAGTAAAGGTCATCCCTGAATATAATTAAAGAAAACGGCTCCTGTCGTTCACATTAGAGAGCCGGCTCAGAGAACCGGTTCGGTCATGAATGGCACATCACCATTTCCACCTCTAGGTCCACAGATATTTCCTGCTTGTTGAAATCTTTGATGGTGGAGGAAAATGCACTTAAACCCATTTAGACTGGATGTAATGTATGTTTGCATAAATACCTTAAAGACCGGATGAGACGCTGGCATGCTTCAGCCTTTAAGAATAGATGGAACATGTGTGCGATCAGGATTAACGCACTAGTTTTGACCAATGAACTGCAACAGGGTTCCCTGGAATAACCAGGTAGAAGGCAAATGGGATGAAACCATTTTGTTAATAGTCTCTACATGGAAAAGTAGATGGAGAAATTATTTTTTTTTTTTTTAAGTAGAGTGGGTGATCCAAGCCAGTGGGATGGGTTCAGCGACATAACATTATCATACGATTAAGGCACAGGTGTTCATTACTAAGGTGAAACACAAGCTCAAAGCACACAGCTGTTGTGCATCAAATTAAACAAAAATGTGGTACGTTCGACTGTAGGCTTGGGGAAAATATTCCAGCTCTTAGTGGAAGCAGCATGCGGATTCCTAACACTTACTCGAGCTGCTCCAGGACATTCATTCTCCTCATCCTCAGATCACAGCTGAAAAAAAGCTCACCAACTTTGTATTATTCCCTCTTGTTAAGAAAATATCAATCTGATATTGAAGTCTGTGGTGAATTGGCTTAATGTGGTAAACTAGCTCACTTAAGGAGCTGATGTTTGCTTTTTTATAATGTGTTTAAGGTCAACTTAGTAAAAATGGCTATTAAACAATTCTGAATGACATGTCATGATGTGTTCAAGGGCAACATCAACAAAATGAAAATTCAGTTTTTGATGAGAAACTTGTCCAGCTATCTAAAACAGATGTAACAACAAATCCAGCATCCAATCCAATCCAACTTTTAAGTTCTCAAAGCGTTTGTATTTCATCATTAGATCTGCAACAGTGGTGGAGAAATGCAGCCATTTTTTCTGCCCTTGCAGTTTTTTTGATGATTTAAAAAAGGCTGGTGAACTCCGGGAGCAGTGTTAATTTTGTCAACTAAAACTATGACTAAAAATGTTCGTCGAATCCGTGATATTTCTCAACTGTGGGTAAATCTTTAAAAAAAACAACACAGCTGTATCTATTCTGCCCCTCAGCTGTAGAAAGCAGGGACCCCAGGTTTAGCAAAGTACAGAGAACACACTTCCATGACAAGGTACCAGATTTAGGAAAGAGAATAAATGCTTGGACTAAAAATAAAGACTAAAATGTGAGGACTTTTTATGGACTAAACTAAAAAAGGATAGAAATGATTAAATGTGACTGAAACTAAAATGCATGTCATTTAAAGACTAAAACTTAGACTAAAGTTAAGATTGGCTGCCAGAATTAACACTGGCTGGGAGAAAGGGTATAGCTTGGATTTAAAGCCAAGGGTTTAATCTTTCAGGTGTTTTTTGTCTCTGCTACAAAGGCTGAGAAATAAAGATTTCAGTGAAAGTTAAAAACAGGCTTACTTGCTGTTGTCATGGAGTTTTAAGATGCAGTCTGACAGTTTACAAAGAAAAAAAAAACACCCCAGAGTTTGTGAATCTGCTCATTGCTCTCACTTACACCTACAGTGGGGAGCAGCTAGTTGGCTGTGCTAATGAGTTGGTGTCAGTTTGAAATTGTACGGCCTATGGCAATTTATATTTTACATTCAGACAAGGTTTTGTTTGAACTTCAGCGTAGCTGGTGCGACCCAAAGCTGGACCCCAGAAGTCTTTCTTTAAGTCCTGACGTGTACTTGTTCTGAATTCAGCTCAGTAAACACGCTGTGGACACGGTTCAGTTTTAAGTTGATGCTAGAGATTGTTTACAGTAGCAGGATGCTGGTTATTAACTGGAATATTACGATGCTGAAGCAGGGTTATCAAAATGATTTTAATGATAAGAGCCGTACAGTCTGACTGAATGTGGGGGCTTTTTTTTTCAGTATATGATCGAGTAAATCTTTGATCACATACAAACTTGGCGGTCACATGGTACAAAAATCCTAGGATTTGAAATAAATGATATGACATTGTTTGTAGACACAGGCAAAGATAATGAGGGTGATAAAAATGCGACAAACTTAAAACTAACAAACATGAAATAAATATAAAGAGAATGTGGAAAGGGGGGAACAAAGTCTAAAAGACATTTGAAGACTAGAACATTTTCTGTACTGCCCATCCCGTTTAGTACTGACATGGGAACAACAGGTCTGTGATGTTAGTAGGATGGAGGACAGAGGGTAGCTCAGTCATCAGGGACCCTCCAGCAGGACCCTGGGTGTATTTTATTGTATCATTAAAACCAGAAACCGTTTTCAGTATGTTGAGCTCTCTTTGTGGTTCACTGCCATGATGTTGACCACATCTCTGCTCTCATCGATCATGCTTTTATATTGTATGTCCACACACGCTCAGACTGGCGTTCACATTCTGGACAGACTCCAGCTGGGCTGTGGATCGGGGTCAGTATCTGCCCTGGGGGGTTTAAAGATAGAGAGAGAGGACAGCCAATCAATGAGTTTATTGTCACTAATGTCTATCTCTCTGCTTCTCTCCTTAGGGGACTTCCTGTCTACTCACAGCGTAGCTCCACCCCTCGAAGGGTCCATCTAACGGGGCAGTTGGGCGGGCGGGTGAGCAGGAGTGGGAGGTGCCATGTATCAGGGGTGAGGGGGATCGGCTGCGGGGGACACTCACAGCGTCGGGTGAGGAGGGGGGAGATGAAGCTTAAACAGCGCGTGGTGGTGCTGTGTGCCGTGCTCCTCCTGCTCGGCCTCGCCAAGATCTTCCTGCTGGATGGAGGCGAGGGCTCGGCCTCCAGCCGCCGGGACCTCCGAGCCTTCCGCAAGGTTAGAGAGTACATGTGCAGACAGGAGAACATTTTATATTAATATTATCTTTAAAGGATTAAAAACATGATTGTAATTTATGCAACTGAGGATGAGATCTGTTCAGAGACGGGCTCTCATCTCTGATTGGTTCTTGCTGGTTGACTCTTGTCCTTCACAGTCCTACATGAATTTAGGATTGTGCCGGTATCAGAATGTTAAACTTCAATGTGAGGCAAGAAAATTGTTATGAATTTGTATGAATGATGTGTGAGTTTACACCGGTTTCCTTTGATTATCCCATATTTGACTGGCATTTTATAAACATATTTCTGTGGCTCATTTATGATCTGAGTTTCTGGGACATTGAACACACTTTTTCCTCTCAAAAACTGTCAATTCAGGTACTGTTTAGGCACCGTATAAAAGTTTTATTTAGAATCTTTATAAATAAAAACCTTATTGATACCTATCCCTATTCATCAGGCACGCTTGTACGTTGTCATATTTCTATTTAAACAAGTGGAGCAGAATTCATACAGCTGCAGATTGACACAAGAAAAAAGTGAAGTTCATTCAGAAAGTATTCAGGCCCCCTTCACTTTTTTCAGTTTTGATATATTGTCTTAAACATGGAGGATGTTTGCAAACTCCAAGCAGGCTGTTTTGTGTTTTGAGGAGAATCCTTCGTCTAGCCCAGTGATACTCAGCGTGTGGCTCTTTTGTGATTATTTGTGGCTCTTTTTGTCTTAATTTTAATTATTATTCCCCCAGAAAACCTTAAAAAAGGGAAACTTTTTGCCATTTTTAAAGTTTTGCCCTTTTTACCCATTTAAGGTACCATTTGCCATTAAATACCCCTTTTTTCATATTTTTTTGGCCCTTTTGTAGCGTCTTTTTGACACTTTTATCCCATTTTTTAACCGTTCTTTTCGTCCGTTTAAGCTACCCTTTGCCATTTAATAACACTTGTTTTCTTTTTTCCCAAATTTCGCCTCTTCTTTTTGCCACTTTTTTCCTATTTTTGCTCTTTTTCACATATTTTTGCCACTTTATGCCCATTTAAGCTACCTTTTGCCAGTGCATAGCCCTTGTTTCCTATTTTTTTGCCCATTCACTCATTTTTTGTCACTTCTTACCCATTTTTGTGACTTTCTGACCATTTTTCCACTTCTTCTCCTCATTTTTGCCCCTTTTCACCCATTGTTTACTGCTTTTTGACCATTTTTGCCACCTTTAACATATTTTTTTTGCTACTTCAAGCTGTTTTTGCCATTGTTCACCTCTTAGATTGTGGCTCTTGCAAAAGTATTTTAACAATTTGGCTCTTTGGTTGAGCAGGGTTGAGTTATTCAGTCTCTATGTTAAGGAAAACTTTAAAAAGGGATAATGCTGGAAGTCTTTTTTTCTAGCTACTGTATCATTGCCTATTAGGTGTGATTCAAAAAAATAAAAGCTGCCATGGCCGTCTGTTGGAGCATCATCAGGTCTGTTTTTCTCTCCACAGATGGAGGCCAGTCTCTCTCTGTCACGGGGGGCTCGCCTCACCCACACCCTGCAGTCTCCGTGGGAGATAGCGAGTCAGTGGGTGGGTCCCAGGGAGGTGTACCCAGAGGAGACGCCTGAGCTTGCGGCGGTGCTTACGTCACTGAGTACAGCGAGAATCGAGCGGGCCGATGTTGGCTACAAGGGGACGCAGCTGAAAGCCCTGCTGGTGCTGGACGGGGGTCAGAAGGTCGTCTTCAAACCCAAGAGGTAGAGCTGGGCGATATGGTCTAAAATTGATATCCCGATTTATTTTTGCTATATCCCAGTACACGTTATACAAGCTATATCGTGATACTTTAAAATGTCCTGTAAGTGGCTGTATAATGTTTAATTTGGCCCCAAATGACTCTAGTTTGGTGATTAAAATAGACTGTTCTATTGGATTTTTAATAAAATTGTATGTAGAAAGGGCAAAATCAATATAAAGTCAAATTTAACACAGTTTTATTTTTGAAAAGGACTTCATTAAAAACTGTGCTAATAAATCGAAAAAAAAATACATAAATCATGAAATACTTACTTTACAGTGTATGGACAGTCCTGAAATGTTTTCTGTTATGTTTACTCTTGCTGATTATAAAATAATTATTTTCCTCATTAAGGGTGAAGCAAACCTACATAAAACTCACCAGTCCTGCATGCAGCTGATGGCTAAAAACGCTGCAGTCTAGTCCACCATTCAGGCTCACAGCTGTGATTATATTAGTCCGTTATCTGTGCTGACGAACGCTGGACTAGTTTCTGACAAGTTCATAACACGGGAGCATTTTTAGAGCTTATTTAAGAAGCTCTCCTGTGTGATCATTGGGGGTTGGGGGGGTCGTTTGGAGGCAGGAACTTTTTAACTCCTCGTTGTCTGTGTTTTGAACCGTTAGGCTGAGATAAGGCCCTGTAGTTGTGGTGAAGGGGATCATATTTGTCCGCTGCTGGGCCATCTTCTCTCTGACATGTTCGATTCTGGCAGGGAGTTTTTAGCACAATGCTGGTGCCCAGGCAGATCGTGTATTCTGGGTTAAGTGTCTGTGAAATTTTTCAAATCCTGGCTTTTCGACAACACTGGGCTCATGTCTGTATTTTAACGATTACCGCGTGAATACGACCTCTTCCTTTTAAAGCTGAACCCCTGGCAGATGACAGAGC
Organism: Cheilinus undulatus; assembly: GCF_018320785.1. Lineage (NCBI taxonomy): Eukaryota > Metazoa > Chordata > Actinopteri > Labriformes > Labridae > Cheilinus > Cheilinus undulatus. Next base: position 50,701,368 of record NC_054871.1, on the reverse strand, counting down.
CAGCACTGTTCCTCGTTGTTTGTCCCTGAATGCAGATAACTAGCCGCTAACTCGCCACGCTGCTCTGTTTACCCATAGTGTTTACCTCCTCTTTCCTCTGCTGATACAAAAACGCTCATGTGCGGAGGAGGGTTTTCTGAATGGGTGGGGGAGTGAGCTCTCTGCCGTAAGAGATACGTTCAGGGACAATGGGAGAAGCGAAACTCCAGTGAGAAATGCACGCTGATGGCTCATAACTTCCACATAATTTATACTTGGATGTCCACGATATAGTCATTTTATACATCATGCATGACAAAAGCCGCGATACATCGAGTATACTGGATATATCCCACCCTGACAAAGAGGTCAGACTGTTAGCAGGCGTGGAGAGGAGGGGTCTACCTGTATGTCTGTACCACAGTAATTCACCTGTATGTCTGTACCACAGTAATTCACCTGTCTCTCTCTCTGCCAGGTATAACAGAGACTACGTGGTGGAGGGCGAGCCATACGCAGGCTACGACAGACACAACGCTGAGGTGGCTGCTTTTCACCTGGACAGGTACATCATCAGAAGATGGAGGGATGCACAACTCAGTGAACCATGTGTAAACATGCAATACACCACAACAAACATCCATACAGTAATGGACAATTTAAACAATTTTACAGACAAACAGCTGTAAGGTGAAAAGAAATGAGACAATAATGGTGTATAGGATTATAAGAGACTGCTTCACTACATAAAAACACGGTGCAGGACTAAAGCATTGCCAGACATGTGAAACCTGAGACGGCAAACAAATTTAGGACCATTTTGGGGGGTTTAATGTGTCACACAGTGTTCTGATAGAGTACTCAGATTACTTTTTTTATTGTAATGATTAATGTAGTATGTGAGTCTTAAAATTCAAGAAATGTTTTTAGTTATTTTACTCATAAAAACTTAGAAATTTCAATTCTCCCTTTGAAGCCATTATAAAAAACAAAAGAAAGTCTTCAATTTATCAAGTACTGTGTCTGTTCCTCTCCTTCCTGTTATAATGATAATAATAATAATCATCATCATAACTTCATTTGTAAAGCACCTTGAAAAACAGAGCTTTACAAAGTGCTTTGAATCAAAATTTAGACACAGCGTCATAAGAACACAACAAGAAAGACTAAACCCCAGAAACAGAAGAACCCATGAAAAACCCCAACATCATAATCATCCCAGTAGACTCATCATAAAGCCCGAAAACATGACAAGTTAGAAATGCATCATAAAAACCCAAACAGATAAAATTCCACAGCAAACGTAGAGACCAAGAATAAAAAAGCTGACACAAAGCTGAAGGCCAAAGCAGCTGTGTCAGTGGATGCTTTGTTAACAAGTGAATCTATAAAATATAGCAGGGAGGACGGCATGAAACCCTGGATAGAGCTGGGCAATTAATCGAAAAATAATAGAAACCGACATTTAGAGCCTTTAACCGACGAAAACCTGCCATGTCAATTACTTCAATCTTTTTCCCCTTGTAATATCTCTCTCTACTAATGCACCACCCCCTGAAAAACAAACTACCTAGCTGTGTAGTCACATGATAGGCAGCCAGGTAGTTTCATTTCAGCTGTGTATTTTGATTTCAGTTGTGTCAGTAAATAACCATAAATGGTTAATCTCTGCATGCTCCTTTCAGTTATTCGTTTTAAAATTATACAAATATTTACAGAACAGAGTCAGAGGTTGGGGATGGAATAATCGTTCGTTAATCGTAATCAAGGTAAAAAGCCCAAACCATGGACTTATTCTCATTAAGATGAATTTTTTGGATAAAAAAAGTTGCATCTTATGCTCTATTTGCACAGGACTAGTGTTACCAAGGGACCTCTGCCAGAGATGGGGACTCGAGTCCACGACTTGGACTCGAGTCGCACTTAAGTCACACACATCAGTGACTTGAGACACCTTCTCTGTAACGCACGCTAAAATGTTGGCAGATTGCAGGCTTCAAGCTTCAGTCTGTTGAGGGCAAAAGTTTCAGAATAACTAAACACTCTCCTCCTGCATTAAAGCTCCTTTCTGACCACAGAGGATCAGCATCAGTGCTGTGTGTGTGTGCACTCCAGCTGTGTGTGTCTCCGTGTCGGCCGCATGAGCCAGGGAAACATTAAAATATTATTTGTTTAATAATTCATTGGTATCATACGTTTATGGGGAACAAATTAATGTTAGAATCTCTGCATTGCAGCTTATTGATAATGAACAGACATAAAAGACGATAGGAACTATAAAACTTTAAATACGGTTCATGGAGGCAGTGAGAAACAGAGACAGATAGATAAGAGGCTGTAACAGATCAATGAGTAACTCAGGAGTCAAGGAGATTTCAGCTGAACTAAGTTTAAGTTCAATTTAGAATGATTTTATCTATATAAAGAAATTTACACCATAAATGGTGACAGAAGTTTCTTAAGAAGAATGGAGGGAGAAATACTCAGCATACTCTGTTGAAGATCTGTCTGAGTGAGAATTAGAAATGCTCATTCAGTTTTTATTTTATTTCAGATTAAACAGTTCATTAACAGTTAGGGTTTTTGTGTTGGTATAAAATTACTACCATTAAAGAAATATGTCTGACAGATAACAAGAACATTTACTCTCCAGTGTCTCAGTGTCTGTCTCTATCAGTGAAGTCTGACTCGTGTCTCTGTAGTGTTTCATATGAACACAGAGAGGAGCTTTATTAAGAGGAGGGCTGATGTTGATCGTGTTTTTGAGGGAAAAAATAGAGAGCATGTGTTTCATCTTATAGCAGAGGTACATATGATGTAGAAAATACATTCCCAACAACAGAACTGTGGCTAGTGGAAACACCAAGTGGCTAGTAGCCATTAGTCACAGTGGCTGCCTGGTGTGAAAAAAGTAAATGTCAAGCCCTGTTCATATGTAAGTGTACACATACACACCACAGTGAGCCGGCCACAGACAATACCCCACCCTACTGATGGTGATAACACAGTCCAGGATTTAGATTCCTCAGAACGATACAGAGGTCTAAGCAGACTGGACTTCAGAGGCAGACCATAGAAAGCTCATTACAACCATCTGAGACTTGAGACTTGACTTTGACTTGCAAAAAATGACTTGTGTGCATCTCCGACCTCTGCTAATTCATGATAATCTCACAGGACCTCTGTGTTTTAACCCTTAGAGCTCACAGCTATTTTTTTCACCATCATGGGCTGAAAGAATATATCTACTACAGTAAAGTCTCTTGATTTTGTTTAAGAAGTTATAGGACTCTAAAGACAAAATAAAAAACAAATCTGAATTTTAAACTCACAGATTTTGATATATAACACACACAAAACATTAGTGACTGAGCATTTTCTTTGCACAGACTTGTTCTCCCATCATTTGGGGACATAATGGTAAAAAAAACCCAAAAACATTCTGTGACTAACAGTTTTAAAAATATCTACATATATACAAAGATAAAGTCCATGCCAAGGTTATTATAGTTAACTAAATAACTAAAACTAAATTCAAAAATCACTTTACTTAACTGCAACTAAATAAAAACAAAGCTTTACAGAAAAAAACGAAAACTAACTAAGACTGTATAGTGCGCTTACAAAACTAACTAAAATAAAATAAAAATGGAGACAAAATATCCTTAGTTTTTAGTCTTTGACACAACCATACAGACTGGCACCTACACCAGAGTCTGGAGAGTGTAAAATAGCCTGAATTAACTGGTTAAGACTTCAGAACAGTGTTAGTTTTATGTCTGGAGTTGTATTCAAACATCATCTTGATCTTGAAGGTTTGACGTTCCCCTCAGCCCTTACATCTATCCATTAAAAACTAAAACTAACACTAAAACTAATTAAAATGAAACTGAAATGAAGCGTTTTTGCAAAATAAAAACTAAACTTAACTAACAAACCAGCAGTAAAAACTAATATAAACTAAACTGAATTTGAAAAAAGAAAGTGAAAACTAAAAAAACTATTAAAATTTCCAAAACTTTTATAACGTTGGTCCATGCACTTTTTTCCAGTTAGATTCATTTGTGCCACTCCTCAAAGCAGTAGACACGCAACTGGTTGACTGCCCCTCCCACAATGCATTGTAGTAAACAACATGGCAATGCCCTGGGCAGAAAGCCGAAGTAAGTGATAGAAAATGGATTAAAAAGACGCTTATTATCGCTTCTAACCATGTGGATTCAATCTGTAAAGACCCTGAAAAGTCATCAAAGTTCTGGGCTAGCTAGATTGGTGTCCTTTAGGGCTATGGAGACATCAAGGGTAGTAAACGAAGGACAAGAAGGTCAGCTTTCAGAGGAAAAAAAGAGGAAGTGTCTATGACTTATGGTTAAAAGTTCTTAACATTTTTATAGACTTGTCACCTCTTGTTATTTACGACAACACCGTCCTCAGAGACCCTGGAAAGTCAGCCGAGTTCTGGGCTCTCTAGAAAAAGTTCTGTAAGAGTTATGAATGCATGGAGAACATAATCAGAAACACACAACGAAGAGCTTTCAGATAAAAAACAATGAAGTGCCTACGACTTACGCTTCAAACATGACCAAGTGATTTATAAAGGGGTGTGCCTGTGGCACAGATCTGTGCCACGTAAGCTCTAAGGGTTAAATCCACGTGAATCGACTGTCTGTACTTTGTGGTGTAAAAATTCCAGTAAATTATCGACCATTTTTCAGCTTACACAGGTCCACAGGTAATTCTGATCTGTACAAATAGGCATTTCTGTTAACCTGACATGCCAGATGACATCCATCTGGGAAAGCTTCAATAGAAAACGTTTGAGAAAAGGCAGAGGATTTGAAAAAAACTCGGAGTGTGATTGGGTGAACGTTCTGTCTTTTACATCAGAGCAACAAAACACGTGATGTAGCTGCTATCAAGCTGCACGTGCGCTGATTGGTCCTGTCACTGTCTAACCAGGTCCAAACGGTTCAGACGGGAGCTTTGCAAGATGGATTCACCAGTGAAAAACAAGGAAACAGGCGTATCCACCTGCTTTGCAGGTTACATTTCTGTATTTTAGGGTGGTATTTTGTCTTTTTTACAGCATGTGTGGCTTTTTCTTTCACCTTTTCTTATGAAAAAAATAATAGAGGCTTCGCAGGACATGGTAAGCAAAGTTTTGACTTATAGAGGTTAAGTTAAGCATTTGTGTAAAAATGAATTTATGGTACTTATTTATTTAAACTCCATTATCCAAATGTGCGCACACACTGCTACTGTCCTCACACACACAGCTCTTCTTCTCTTCCTCTTACAGGTCCCTGATCTTAGTTCAGGATTATTTAGCCACACATTTAATGCATAACACAATTCATGATTGGAAATATGTCGCTCAGTGTTCAGGGGTTAGGCGGAAACAGCTGATCTCTGTGAGGAGGATTGTTGTGGATGCGTAACGACCCAAAATGAACAGAACATAGAATAATGTTCACAGCATCAACTGCATAAAAACTGTTAAAAATAACTGGAGAGGTTCATATTTAACATGAGGTTATCAGTATGTATAGGACGCATGAAGAAAAAATCACCTACAGAACATTTTCTATTGCATGAATGTTGGAAATAGAAGTTGTGCACTTTCATTGCTGCAGCCATGCAGCATCCTTATGCTTTCCTTTAGAAATGTCTGTTAATTCGAAGGCATTACAGACTTTGCTATCACATGCAAATGCACCGCACCAAACACTGACGTGAAGGGGAAATTCACAAATTACAAGAGCACCCTAGGTAATACTTATCCTATGCTAATGGGGCATTAGCTAAAAAAAAAAGTCTATTGTATTTGTCATCTCAATGAGGAGCTTATGTTTTTCTTTGTTGTCAGACTGTGAGCATTTTAAAGAGCTGTGAAGGTTTTCACCTTGGTTATTCTGTTATTAGGCTGCACAGTTACACATTATTGGCTGTAAACTAGGCTGAAGGATGGCGGGAGAGTTTGTAGAGTCAAAGGAAGACATGGCTGCCTACTGTTTTTGCATACATGCATGACAGTTTTGATTACCCCTTGTTTCAACTACTGGCCGTCTGCAGTCTTCCTGAGAAGAGTCAGTCGTGTCTCATCAGCTGATCTTATTCAGGTTTTCATCCCGTCTTGATTAACGGGACAACCCTAGTTTTAAATGTTCGTGTTGTAAAAATGCTCTAAGGTGTTACTCTTTCAGTGTATAACAGTAAGGTAACGCAGTAATACGTCCTAACATTTTACTGCCACAGCGGTAACTGCTTCAGTAATATTATACTCTTTGTTCTTCCTGCAGGATCCTGGGCTTCAGGAGAGCGCCTCTAGTGGTGGGGAGGTATGTTAACCTACGGACAGAGATGAAACCTGTGGCCACCGAGCAGCTGCTGAGCACCTTTCTAATGCAGGGTATGTTTAATCCCTTCTACCTGTTATCCAGGTGTGTCAGAGCAGAGTTTGTGTTAGACTTTCTCGGTGTCTGTCATTTTATTTCAATTTATAATTAAATTAGCCCACATTTAATATTCATTGTAGTGTAATAGTTGTTTATTAGACAATGCAGCATACAGAGACAGTCTTATCTGACTAAGACGTTCCTGAAAATTTTTATTTCTTGAAGTTTTTGTAAAGTTCTGAAAAGACTCCTATATAGAGGACATCCCTGTGTGCCATCTCACTCCTGCAGACATTTATAATACATCATTACCCCGTCTATACAAGGGTATAAATCAGTGTTGTTCCATATTTCCTGGCAAAAATATATTGATAAATGGACCCCAAACACTTACGTATTGATTCAGACAAACTTTCAGGACCAGAATGGTGGAAGCAGTTCGTTTTCAGACCACTAGGTGGTGTCAAGTGTTTTCAGCTGAGGGTTTTAGACTGAGGTTGTGTTCATATTTGAATGTGACGCTTTGATAAGGTTCTAGGAAAAACCCATCAGGACTGATATTGTCAGGTTTAGGTTTTATTCTTTAAGGCAGAGGTTCTCAACCTTTTCAGCCCAGGACCCCCAAAAATAAAGGTGTAATAGAGCGGGGACCCCCACTGCACCTGAGGGTGGTTGAACACAGTCATGCACAATCTAGAATCTTGTGCAGACAAGGCCGTCCATAAGGGGGGATAAATGGGAGAGCTTTAACCTGAAAAATAACTGCTCTTACCAAAGAAGCAAGTATATTTTTTAATAATTTGTGTGGTAGACAGCCTTCTTAAAAATGGATTCAATCCCTTATGTTGAAAACAGAAATAAAATGGGTTAAAAATGACTAGAATAGGTTAATAGTGGCAAAAAAAATCCAGAAAAAGTGGTTAAATTGGATTTTAAAAGTAGCAGAAACTGGTTAGAAGTGGCAAAAAATGTGATACAATTAGCAACACAAATAAGCAAAAAGTGGCAAAAATCGGTTGAAGTGGCAGAAACGGGCATAGATGGTGGTAAGAGGAATTAAAAAGTGGCTAAAATGACTTTAAATTGGTATAAGTGGGTGGAAAATGTGGTAAAATGGGATGAAAATTTGATATAAACTGTAAAAAAGGGTTGACTAAGACAGAAAAATGGGAAGAAACTGGTAGAAATGGGTTAAACTGGCAAAAATGTGCATATTAAATAGTGAAATGCGGTTGAAATGGACGTAAAATGTGGTACAAACTGGTTAATAGAGGCAATAATGGGTCAACAGAGGCAACAATAGGTGTAAATGGTTTAGAAATGGCAAAAACAGGCAGAAAAAAGTGTTGGCAAGGGTTTGAAATGGGAAAAAATGGGTTTTAAGTGGCAAAAATGTGTTAAAATTGGCAAAATTGGTTGGAAAAAGTGATAAAAACATGTCCAAATTTAGCAAAATTGGTGTAAAGTGGCAACAGTGTAATGTATAAAAATTTTCTAATTTTTTAAGGCGTCTTGTGATCCCCTCTCAGTGTCTCATGACCCCCATGGGGGTCCTGACCCAATGTTGAGAACCACAGCTTTAAGGGACAGTGTCCAGTGGCATGTGCAAATGAAGAAGTGGTGGCACCAGATTTAGTGAGGCCCTAATTTCCATCTTTAGTCCCAAATAAACTGACAAGACAAAGTACCAGAAATTCAGCTCAGTGTTGTAGAAAACAGTAAATAAAACCTACTCAGTACAAACTGTAAAACACTATTCAACACAGTAACATAATTAGAAGACCATGGAACCAGTTCTTGGTCATTTGTTGTTTGCAATCATCACAAAGCTGATCCAACTCCTGAACATTGTCTAACTGCTCTCACACATCGTCAGCATTTTGATTCTGAATGGTTTCAGTGCTTCTTAGAGAACTTCAGACACCTCTCTGTTTGCTGACAGTCGTTCCCTCCCCTCTACAGGTAACAACACCTGCTTCTACGGGAAGTGTTATTACTGTCGGGAGAGCGAGCCGGCATGTGCGGACGGAGAGATAATGGAGGGCTCTTTAACCCTTTGGCTGCCGGATGTGTGGCCGCTGCAGAAACACAGACACCCTTGGGGACGCACATACAGGGAGGGCAAGCTGGCCAGGTGAGACACACACCTGAGTGAACATCAGCAGCTTCTCACACACTGACCCCATCCTTACAAGAGTGTGAAATGAGAGTGTGTCAGTGATGAAATCAGCTAGATTACACTGCGTAACAAATATAACAGTGTCCCAACAGCCATGGATGCTGTGAGGCCCCAGAAATGTTCCTAAGTCCCTTAACATTGATTACAGTGAAAACAGTGACGAAAGAAATTAAGGAATGCACCACATCAGTATGTTAATTTCTGCTTGATATATAGAGCAGAGATTCGAGCCGCATGTGGCTCTTTGGTGCCAAATTTACAATGAAAGCTTTTATTTCTTTTTTCCACGTATTATTACCGTCAAGTGTGTGCGACACAGGAACGTGCATGAAGAAAGAGAGCAGAGGAAGTCCGCTGGTGGTGTGTCTTTTTAGTGAGGTCCTTCACTGAGGTGTGGTGTCTTGTGGTCAAACTGAAACTTCTAATGTCCCCGTTTTACCTATTTTCTTCAGTCACTTCCTGCCGATGCTCCCCCACACTGATTTTTTCCGATGATTATTGCACTTATCATTATTGCGTCATCATCAGCGAGCCTCGCACACATGAGTCTATGATAAGGTAAGTGTGAGTGTTGAGATAATGGAATATCAAGGGAAACTTTTCCAAATGTGGGTGTTTTATTTGACCTTTAATGTTCTACTAATAAAAAGACTGTCTAAAGAGCATGAACAGAAAACCAAAGCTACCAAAGCGAGCTGCATTACTAAATGCATTAATGGATATGTTTTCCAACATCTTTTCCATGAGCTCACCCCAACATACAGACTTTTAAATGCCAACTAATCTCAGACAGTTATTAATAGAATGGCAGACCACCTAAAGGCTAAGGCAGGGAGTCTCCTAAGAAGAGAGGGAGCTAGATAACAGCTATGGGTGGCACCAGCTGTGCGTAAGTTCAAACGTAGCCCAGTTTGAACGTAGATTCTAACTTACGACGGAGTTTATGCTCTCCTAACATTTAAGGTGTTTACCAGCTGTGATAGTTTCAACGTAGGCTTAAGTTATAACTTAAATGTTACACCTAACCTCTACTACAGTGGTAGGCAACTGGCGGCCCGCGGGCCAAAATTGGCCCACTACCAATAATACCCTGGCCCACCAGATAACATTGATTAAAAAACTGATTTAAAAATATATATATATATATATATTTGCTATCACAAAAACGACAATTCCACACAGATTTCAAAACATTTATTCAAAAGTCGTGACAAAATATGATGCAGTAAAATAAAGCAGCATCTACTTGACTTCAGAGCTTGACTAGCTTGAGGTAGGAACTTAACTGGCACATGTGCGCTCTGAGAAAAAGAATAAAAAAAGAAAAATCACTCTCTTTGTGCCACTGTAACAGACAAAGTGCAAAATCTATTTCATGGAATTGAAACAAATAACAAGCTTGACTCAAAGATCAAATAAATAAATAATAACAGCCTGTAGCAAATTCATTGAGTTTAAATAAATAACTTTATTGAATGATGTTTTTATACAAGATATAATAGTATAGATGAGAAAAAAAGTATTTTTTTTATTAGGAAAGACAAGTTTTGCCTGATGAAGATGTAATTCTGGCCCGCCATTGAGTTGATCAGAAAAAAAAATTTGGCCCGACCTCTGCTCTACTAGGTGTAAAGTCCTCCGTAGAATACGGCTCTCATAGTGATAGCTCTAAAAGACGTGATAACCCGGAGGGTGACAAGGAGTTGAGGATTTTACCAGAATGTGGTGCCAGTACTGTGCTCTCCATGATAAGTAACACTGTTGTTTTCCATGAGCGGAGATAATTTCCTCTGTCCGCTGTTATATTATCTTGTGTTAATAGTGATTTCACCACTAGATGTCAGTGTGGTTTTTTATACTGGCTCTAGGATTAGGCTGTAGGCTTCACAATACTGATATAGGCAAAATGCCCTGTCATATTTTTCATCCACACTGGATGCTGTTTGAGGATTAACAGCAGTTGGCAAACGTTATTTTTAGCCGTTAGCATCTGTAGCAAACACGGGGTTAAAAAATGCTTTTCAGTGATTGGTTAAAGTAAGAGAATTACGTCCTATCTGTGACAGTATTTTGGTTAGTTTGGACATAAATCCCTGCTAGTCAAGATCAACCTTACGTCTCTGTGGTGCAACTGAACAATGACACAACTTAAGTTAGAACTTAACTAGTTTCAACGTAGGGTTTATTGTGGACTTTACACCAGAACTTAAGGCAGAACTTATGCATAGCCGGTGCAACAGGAAACTCTGAAACTTTAAATCAGTTCACTGAGGCAGTGAGAAACAGCGGCAGAAGGATAAAAGTCTGTAACTGATCACTTTGGAGTCGAAGAGAATTCAGCTACTCAGGGTTTTTTTGCCTCTAATGTTAAACAACAGACAGTCCAGTTGTTTAATGCTCTCCAAATGTCTTCCAGTAATGGACTGGCAATGTTTCAGGTTAACAGGAGTTTCCTCACAATTTTTCAAATTAAAAGTGAGTTTTGGGAGCAGTTTAGCTCAGTTAGAAGAGCAGGCATCCAGGCATGAGTTTGATTCCCAGTCTTGGTGTTGTTTGGTGCAAGTCTTCACTTTCAATCAATCCATCAAACTTTATTTATATAGCACTTTTCATACAAGAAAATGTAGCACAAAGTGCTTTACACACAGATAAGTTAAAAGAAGATAAAAGAGGGTATGACCCAAATCCACAATGTCTGACCCCCACTTTCTATCACTGAGATAAGATTTAAACCAGTTAAAAACAGTGCCAGAGATGCCAATAAAATCATGGAGTCTGTTTAAAAGAATTTTGTGGTCAACCGTATCAAATGCTGCACTCAGGTCCAATAAAACTAAAACAGATGGTAATCTCTTATCCATGTTGGACCTGAGGTCATTAACAATTTTGACTAGAGCTGTCTCTGTACTGTGATTTTTTCTAAAACCAGATTGATACATTTCATTAATATTTCTAAAATTAATAAAATCATTTAACTGGTTTAAAACAATCTTTTCTAGAATTTTACTTAAAAATGGCAAATTGGATATGGGTCTGTAATTGTCAGGTACTGCTCTATCCAGGTTACTTTTCTTCAGGAGGGGTTTAATAACAGAAGTCTTGAAAGCAGAGGGGAGTACACCTGTCTGAAGAGAATAGTTTAAAATGGTAAGAATATCGTGTATAAAAAAGTCATAAAAGTTTTTTAAAAAGGGATGCTGGGATGGGATCTAAAAGGCAGGTAGTTAACTTGAGTTGTTTAAAAACTTTATCAAGCATCTCAGCATCAACCAGGATAAAACTCTCCAGTGTTTCCTCATTTAAAAGCAAAGAATCTGAAGAGTTAAAATTAGAAGGCTGAGAAAGTAAAAGTTTTGATCTGATAAAATCTGTTTTACTGCTGAAGTGGACTGCAAAGTCATCACATGACAAATCAGGGTTGTAAAATTGGTTAAAAACAGGGTTAATTAAATGTTCTATGGTTGTAAAAAAGTACTTTTTGATTGTTTTGATTATTGTGAATTAATTTTGAAAAATATTCTCTTCTTGCTTGTTTGATGGCTGTGTTGTAGGTTTTCAGATGATCGTGGAAAATGTTGTAGTTAACTTGAATTCTATTGTTTCAAGTTATTTTCAAGTTGTTTCTATTGCTTGTGCTTGTTTTTCCAGGGAGGCTTTGGGTTTGTTGATACTTTTTTGATTTTTATTGGTGCGACAGTGTCAAGTGCTGACTTAAGTTTACTGTTTAAAATTTTCAACAATAAAATCACAGGAGGAAGGTAAAACATCTGGGGGGTTATCAGTTAAAATGTCAATAAAATCTGCAGCCACTTCAGCAGTAAGATAGCGCCTCCTGACAGTACGCACTGGGATTTCCTGCTGCTTAAAATCACTGATATTAAAAAACACACAGAAATGGTCTGACAAGCCCACGTCCACAACAGAGGTCACAGATGCTGACAGGCCATAGGTAATAACTAGATCTAAAATGTGACCTCTGTTGTGGGTTGGCTGTGTTACATGTTGGATAAAATTCATACAGTTAAGAAGATTTAAAAATTCTGTGCTAAGAGTCTGATTGATTGTCTACATGCAGATAAAAATCACCTAAAATAAGAACTCTTTCAAACTTTGAATGGATAAACGAGAGCAGCTCTGAAAATTCTGCAATAAAATATGTGCAACGTTTTGGTGGTCTGTATACAGTTAGACAAAGTATGGGAGGACTGCTTAAAACAAAGGAATGGAATTCAAAAGATAAATATTCATCAAATAAGATGTTTTTAAAACCATGCTGTGCTAAAAGAAGTGTGGCTGTCCCCCCTCCTCTTTTACCCTGTCTAAAAGAATATGAAAGTTCATAATTTGGTGGAGAGGCCTCGATCAGTGTTGCAGGTCCATCAGCACTAAGCCATGTTTCAGTTAAAAACATAAAATCAATTTCATTATCTAAGATAAGGTCGTTAATAAGAAAAGACTTGTTTAAAAGAGATCTAACATTTAAAAGTGCCATTTTCAGTGTGATCTGTGAGGTTTTGGGGGGATCAGCAGGGGGGTTGTGTAAGATTATAGGTTTAAGATTATGTAGAGTGGTGCCTGAGGCTGATTTTGAATGATAAATGGTGTGCTTTCTGGTAGTAATGAAGACAGGAATAGGTGATTGGTTTGGAAAATCAGATGCATTTGTAGTTGATGGGGAAGGTCGAATACGGTGGGCGGGACGTGTAATAGAATTGTGCTTGGACTGTCATGCTGAGAAAGCCCTGCAGGAGCGCAGGGTAAGTTCAACGTTTAATGATAAAAGACAGGAACCAGTGTAATAAGGGTGGAGTCGATCATGCTTGAAGAGATCAGTTCTTGTGTAAAAGGAAATGAAATTGTCTACATAGGGAATGCCTCTGTTACAGCAGTAGTCCTTCAGCCAGATGTGAAGTTGCCTTAAACGGAAGAATTTAACATCGCCAAAGCAAGGGGAGGGAAACGGTCCAGAAATTACGCACTGCTTCCCTGCATTGAGAACGCTGTCAATTAGCCAGACAAAGTCATTTTTTAGCTTCTCTGACTGCTGAAGGTGCAGATCATTTGATCCCACATGCGCCACTACAGTGGAGACAGAGGAGTGGTGACGTAGGAGCAGAGGGAGGGCATTTTTAATATCGTCAACAAGTGCACCTGGGTGGCAAGAGGTACTGCACCTGTTAATCTGCATGTGGCGGACCATGGATGATCCAACAACGAGGACCGAGGGACAGGCAGCAGGCTCATGAGATGACCCAGGACAGACACCACCAGAGGAGCGAGGCAGAGGACTCACTCGTGGACCCGCCGCTGGGGCCGGTTGTTGTCTGTCCACACGGGGAGAGTGCGCTAAGCCTCCGTTGTGCTTATCCTGCCCAACGAGTTCGGGGCAGCCTTGAGGTGAGGGAGATCTCCGTGAAACGCCCGAAATCAAAGAGGGCTCCAAACCCTTGCAGACACGCTTCTGCGTGGGACCGGTCGGCTGTAGATCCGGAAAGCACCCTTTACCAGCAGCCTCAGAGTTGTAACCTCCTGAGCTCCTCCGCAAGACGGCCTCCTTTAGTAGCTTGCGGCGGGCGGAGGAGGGCTTTACTGCTTGCTGCTCAGGGGCAAGCTCGCCCAGAGGAGGAAAATCCTTTTTGCTCAGGACATCGAACCTGTTGGACAGCGAGATGGCTGGAGGTGATGATGGAAGAGAAGGAGGCATAGCATGGTGTTTGTCCCTGCAGGCAACGGACCAGAGCTCCGGCTGACATGGGGTGGAGCTCACCGGAGCTTCCACTTCTCCACCAGGATACACCTGCGCCTTTGCAGGCACAGGGGAGGGGGAAGATCCCGCTGTTGACTTGGGCTTTGCTCCCAGGAGGAGCCACGGGTCCTTTGGCAGGGCTGAGGCAGCCTTAGGCTCCGGAACACCTGTGATTGTGGAGCCGAACCATGGAACGATGAGATCCGAGACCGTCCCTGGGGCTGCTGTAGCGGGGCTGTGGGAGAGGAAGGTGGAGTTAGGAAATCTGTGGCTGGAAGCGCTCATGCCGGCGAGGTGCTTGGCTTGGGTCGTGGCAACGGTTGAGAACTCCACAATGAGGTTGTTCTTTTCCATGACCTCTGCTCTCAGCGACGCAATGTTTTTCTTCAGCTTCGAGATGGTAAGTGCACAAGACACACACTCAGGCTTGTTCTCAGCCATGGCAGCTCCGTATTTAGACAGTAGAGGCAGAAAGAGAAAAACGATTAAGAACACTTAAAATGGTGTTGTTGTAGTCTGGAGCGACCACAAACACCAGCCCACCACAGGCCACTATACTTCCGTATCAAAATTGGTCCTTAGCTCCTTATTGCGGCATCGGATTACCAAAGCTTTGGCTCCCAGTTAAAAAACGTATCGAAAACACTGTGCGCTCACAGATAAAACTTTAGTTTGTGACTTAAAAACAGGTTAAAAATGACAATCTGCTGTCACCGTGCTGTGTCGGACCTAGACATGCCACGCATGAGCAGTCAAGATATATAGATATCTCCCTAAATTTCCTGTTTCTCCTCAGCTGCCCCCTCAAAAGAAAGGCAAAAGCCCAAAACAATGATCCAAATGATAATAATAATTAAAGGTTAGCCAGTATTGGGTGTCTGTTTTACCTGTGTTGTTTTTCTGTCCCAGTGTTATTGAGACACTTCTGCCTTACTCTACTCTTATTTATAAATCTGGTGTCTCTGTGTGTGTTTGTTGTCCAGGTGGGAGTATGACGAGAGTTACTGCGAGGCGGTGAAAAAGATGCCTCCGTATGACGCCGGCCCGCGGTTGCTTGACGTCATTGACACGGCCATCTTTGATTACCTCATCGGAAACGCCGACCGACATCACTACGAGAGTTTCCAGGACGACGGCGGAGCAAGCATGCTCATCCTGCTCGACAACGCTAAGAGGTAAGCGACAACCAGTGTTGTAGTACTCGAGTCCAGGACTCAGACTTGAGTCCGACTCGAGTCCTGATTTGGAAGACTTGTGACTCGACTTGGACTCTAGCGATGATGACTCGGACTTCAACTCAAACTCGAGCTTAAACTGCGTCAGGACTCGAGGATGAAGAGCGGAACTCAAACCTTTTTGCTGAAGACTATTTTATTCTGTATTATTTGTAGGTTTTGTGTGAGAAAACCCCGCATAATTGATCAGCATTCACGCAGCGCCCATTGTGCGTTCACCTGCATGTGCGTTCACGTGTGTCTAACCTGCTGCCTTTGAAAACAAGCAGACAGAGAGAGAGAGGAGGAGTGGGCGAGCCTGGGTGAAAAAGAGAGGAGCTGATTGGCTGATAGGTAGCTTAAACCTGTGGCTCTTCTCTGTATTCCCTCGGTAATCTTTACAAAAAATGAACTTTTTTTTTTTTTTTTCTGAGTGATGCACGACAGAACCTGACAGGTGAGGGACAACACATTTGCAACAACATTATGTTCAAACAGTACAGCTAGTGGAAACCAGACAAAACAGAGACACGCAGAAAATCATAACTTAATGACATTTTAAATTTGAGGGTGTTGAGGGGCTATGTTTTTGTGTGTGTGTAAATGTGTGAGTTAATATATATGGGTAGATGTGTGTGCGCATTTATTTGTTTTGGTGGAATATTAGGAATGGTGAGGGTATTGGCTGGGGTGGGCAAAAAAATCGATACAGCATAGTAACGCAATATTTCGTCTGGTGATTTATCTTCTCGTCCACAAGTATCGATTTTTTCTAATTAATTGCTAATATGAACTAAAGTGTATGATAATGGAAAAATAAAATTAACTGTTTGTCCAGTGAGGTCAGCAGAGGTGACGGTCATAGATCAGGCGAAAGTAGTACAGCAAACATGGCAGCACCAGGGGAAGGACATTAGGAATGCAAGCAGGGCACAAATGAGATTGACATGACATATGAGGTGAGCAAGAAGTGCTATATAAACATAAAATACTGCAGAAATACGACAAACATGAGGGCAAGACTAATGCTGAATCAGCTTAACTGTTGAAAAAATGGTATAGATTGCAATTTATCGCAATATATGTTACTCACTGTATTGCAAAATGTTTAAAATTGCAATAAAATAAAATCATGACCCAGGTATCGTGATAACATCGTATCGTTGGGCCACTAGTGATTCCCAACCCTAGTATTGGCTGTCAGTTGAAGTTGGGAGTAAGTTGGGTAAATGCATTAAGACAAGAAGAGAGACAAAAAATGCAGTATATATGAATGTGGGATGTATATAGGTACAGGAATAGTTTAAGAAAATGTCCATACTAAATGACAAAAGGAGAGTGAAAGAAAAAAGGAAAATGGAACAAAACCAAGGGGCAGAAATGGGGAAATTATCTTGCAATAGTAATGATGAATATGAAAATGCCTTCCATTAGGTTTCTGTTTCTTGATTATGTGCCATCTAGTTGAGCAACACCCAGACCCAAAGGGAGGGAGTTTGCTCACATTAGACACTTCATCTCTTCATTGATCACTGTTAAGGGATGGTCAAAGGAGGAAAGGGGGGGCAGGGTACTGGGAGAAACTAGAATGGACTGGGAATAACTGTCAAACCAACTGTAATGCAGGCTGATGAGAGTTTATGTGGAGGGGAGAAGAAACAACCAATTAATCAACCGAATAATAATAATAATAATCAAAGATAGAATAAAAAATTTAAAATGATGAAAAGAAATATATATATATATATATATATATATATTAGTGCTGTCAAATGATTGAAATTTTTAATCAGATTAATCACAGGGTTGCTGGGGATTAATTTCAATTATTCAGGATTAAATATTGTTCTTTTTTAATCTATATTAATTGCGTTTCATTTTGCATAAGCAAGTAGACTCCAGGAAAAAGGGAATATATATGCCAGGGCTATTCAGTTACAAATTCAATCGGGCCAAATTTTTAAATCAAGAAATGTAGCCAGGCCAGACATGTTTGCAAGTAAATTACTATAATTTGACATATTAATCAAGAAATATTAATGTGCTTTACTATTTTTTCAGTTTTCTTTTGTAAATCAGTAAATTTGAAATTCATGGATAACAATAATAATTATATTTTAGCAGTAAAAATATCATTTGGGTTAAAGAGCTTCTACATATTAGTGTGTATTAACCATTGCAGAAACATCAAAAATGATTTTGGTAATTACCAATGCTGTTAGTTTAGGGCAGCTGTGGCATAAACCTTACTTTGGTTAGGGTGGACTAATAAATTTCTTAAGCAGTGTGTATGTGTGTGTGTATATATATATATATATGTATATGTAACATTGTAACATTTACAGAAAAGTGTATTATAAAACTTAATAGAGAGGGGAAGAAAGTAAGTCATAACACTGGTATGGCTATATGTTGCTGTATTTTATGTCGACATATTAAAAATGGTAGTAATAATAATAGTAATATATTCGATCAATGTAATAATAATCAAGAATACCTATTAAGATGTAGTAGTTTTATATCAATTATGGTTTTAATGGGGTTCAATAATAATCATAATAATAATAATAATGATGATAACTCTGGTTTGAAATAGTGTAATTCATAGAATATATTACTATTATCATTTCCTGCCATCTCAACACCCTCAAGAAGTAATCTTCATCAGATACTATTAAAATAATATAATAATGATATGAATGATATAATAATGCAATGTAAGTGCAATATACATAACATAGTAGTTATATAAATGATGTAATCAGAATGTAACAATTATGTAATAATAAATGGTATGACAATGATAATTGTTATATAATCTTGATAATACAATAATATATTAATGAGATGATGATGAAAAATATAATAATAATAAGAATACGAACGATATGATAATTGATATTATAAACAATAATAAAAGGACAAAACAGTAGTGATCATCCCTAAAGACGGTAGTGAGGAAAAATAAATAAGTAAATAAATAAATGATAAAAATAAATTTAACAAATAAAATCAAAATCAAGTTTTTTTTTTGTTTTGTTTTTTTTACAAACAGTGCATAAATTAATACAGAGATAAATTAGCAATAAAAAATAGCAGAAGTTGGAGTGGTATTGTTAGAACAATTTATGGCTGACATGGAGTGCAGTGGTCAGTATTGATAAAGTAATTCTAATTGATTCTAATCGTAAGAAAACTAATATAAATGCAATAATAACAATAACCATGATACCATAATAATACTGCAATACTACTACTACTAAAATTACAATGATAATAATGGCAAAAACTTGAACTTAAGTACAAGCCAGATATAATTGATGATATTGCGGTTTGATAGTGTCTCTAATGTGTGGGGAATTGGTTTCCAGGCAATTTCAACTATAGCACTGTTGATGATAATAACAATAGTAACAATAATTATTATAAATATAGCCGCAAGCGGCGAGTGGCAGGTTCTAACCTTTTCCGCCCTTTCCAATGGCCAAGACCAGCCCTATATTCAATTAGCCCGTGGGCTCCATGCCGCCCAGAAGCAATACCCGTGTGGTCCAGCACATGGTTTAGCCAAGAAGAAGCCAAGAAAAACACATTTCTTGAGAATGATCTGGAAATTCCTACAGTACTTCAGAAAGTGAATGCAGCCACAATATCGGTCCATGTTGTCAGCATGTTTGAATCAACATATACATGTGAGCCAAGCTTCTCACACATGAACACAATAAAAAATGGCTGTCGTTGCTCCCTCTTTGACAGCAGTCCTCACCAGTGCCTTTGCAGTGACATCTTATGAGCCAAATGTCAGAAAAATGTCACTTCTCCCATTAGGTACTCCTAACTGTGACATACATGTCAACATAAAGTGAGATGTGTATCAAAGAAATTCCTAATCATCACATGTGGTGATTTAACCCTATAGAACCCAGCATAGCACCGGCGCTAAGATAAGCACATCCATTTTTGATTGTGGATTCATTTCACCTCTACTTTTTTACAAAAACACTCAGACACACAACCCACACACACCAGACATCCATCACACACACATAGTTATGCATTGGCAAAACTCTGGTCTTGCCAAACAGTTTTAGAGCTGGCGCTAAGCTTTGGAACTAATTACAGTGTTGGATGAAGAGTCCAACTACTCATATCCTCCTGACTACCAGTGATTCAAATTTGTCCTCTGTGGAGGATATTTCTAAAACTGAATATCTCCCACCCACTGCATACTACTGAATTAACTCCTTTTGACATCTACAGAGGACATTTAGGGCTTTTCAATGATATCAGATGTAAAGGGGTGGGGCTTTGGTACCTTTTTCTTTCTCATCAAGGAAAATAGTGTCCATTAGTGTAAGCACATTTTATGGGAAGAGAAAAAGTAAGTGCATGATATGTTTTATTGAGCAAATTTTGGCTTGAAAAGTTAGCATATTTTAAAAATTGTCTCTTAACAACATATTAAAACATTGTCTGAATTATTTTGACTGTATTCTAGCATAGTATTCAAGTGTTTAAAAAATGTCCTCCGTAGTGGACATTTGTAGTTATTTCCTCCATTTTGTTCTGTTTTTTCAAATGACAAGAAAGGGAGTCATTCTCAGAAGCAGAATTAATTTTACTGCAACTGTTGATGAAAACTCAGATACTGTGTTGTCTGATGAAAAAGATCAAGATGCAGTGATTGAGCCAGGTGGACAGAACACCTGGATCAAGGTGTCGCAGATCTGGCTGCAAGAGCAAAGCATACTGTATGTGATGTGCATCCTTTGTGTTTCCAAGAAGGGCCTCATCACAGACTCAGAGGGGGTCATTGCAGGCTCAGAGGGCAACATCATAGGTTCAGAGGGGGTCATTGCAGGCTCAGAAGGTCAAATCACAGGCTCAGAGGGCAACATCACAGGCTCAGAGGGGGTCATTGCAGGCTCAGAAGGTCAAATCACAGGCTCAGAGGGCAACATCACAGGCTCAGAGGGGGTCATTGCAGGCTCAGAAGGTCAAATCACAGGCTCAGAGGGCAACATCACAGGCTCAGAGGGGGTCATTGCAGGCTCAGAAGGTCAAATCACAGGCTCAGAGGGCAACATCACAGGCTCAGGAAATTGCTTTTTGAAGTGTCATACCAAATGAGCACAACAAAGCAAAACAAAACAAAAGTGATGATGGACAGTTATGTGGATGTTAAACTCATTCTTATGTTGACTTTTTGGTATTTTCTTTTGGAATTACTGATTGCCATCAAGCGTCGGTTTCACATGTATGGCGTTCCGATGTCCACTGTAATGAACACATGATATCTTAAAAATAAAAACTATTTTTTTTCCAAAAAAATGTTTTCAGTATTCCAAGTACCTTACAAAGATTGGGGGATTTACAAAACATGTGAATGGACAATATTTTTTTTCCTGGTAGTCAGGAGGATATGGCTCGTTTTTTTTTTTTTAAACGTTACAAAATTGACTATATCTCAAAAAGCAAGTTATGTAGGGACTCCAAATAAATTTCCTGTGGTTCTAAAGGATATTGTGCAACTTTTTTATATTTATGAATTTGAGGGATACAGCTGTGCAATTTCTGTATTTTGAAATATATGTGAAAAAAACAAAAACTTTTTTCATTTTTTTTAGGTTTATTGCACTTTTAAGCAATTTATTGTAGTAGTTAAGACTTAAGTCAATACATATTATTAAAACTTGGGATATAAGGGTTTTATTGATGTTAAGCAAACAAAAATACTCCCAAAAATGCCACTACAGTATGTAAAAATCTAAGAATATGTCCTGGTGGACTCGCATAATGGTGGGTTTTAAAGGGTTAATTCATCCTGTGTATATATGGTTGGGTTTTATGGAAGAGGGGAGTTAACCATGTAACAAGATATTTTCAAAATAAATATTAGCCCACTTTTACACAAAATATACCACATTATGGCATGGCGACTCAAATGACACTCAATACTAGGATTGACCCGGCTACGTTTTTCGACCGATCATGCTCATTTATACTAGAAATGACCATCTCGGTCCCCCGATGCCATATACCAACATTGGTGTGGATAACATTAATATTTCAAAAGTTCTATTCATTTGACTGTTTTTAGCATTATGCATATTAGCCAAAAATCCATAATAACGGCGTTGGTGGTGCAAGAGGCTTTTTTGTAGAGGTCTATCAGGTGAAGCTGTGAGAGAAATTTCAAGTCAACAGCACTTGCTATGTGTGGGGGTGGGGCTTTTGAAGTTTTGCACCCTATATTATAGCGCCCCCTTTAGACCAATTGGGATCAAATTTTAGGAGCGCAATTTGGACATCATTAATACTTGACGTACAAAGGTTCGTGTCTCTAGGTCATTCCAGCTCACCACAAACGAAGAAAAGGTACTTAATAATGAATAGGCCACGCCCACTTTCACCGATCAACATGCTGCTCAAGACATTAGCTAATACTTGTCCCTAGAACATACACACCAAATTTGGTGAAATTTCAACCAATGGTATTTGAGATATACAAATGTGGTGTTTATAGCGCCCCCTATGGGTTGAGCTCAAAATGCTTTCACAGGCAGCTTCCCAGTCCTGTTGTGAACCTACCAACAAAATTTGGTGATGATCGGGCAAAAGGTGTGGGAGTTATTACCAATCATTTGTTGGCTCCACCCAGTAGCAAAGATATTTTGGTGTCTAGCGGCCATGTTTTTCAACCGATCAGGCTCATTTATGATAGAAATTTGACATTTTGTCCCCTGAGGCCATGTACCAAATTTGGGGGTGATAGAGTAAATATTTCCCAACATCTATTCATTTGACTGTTTTTTTCAAATCATGCTAATTAGCAAAAAATCAAATTAGGCGGACTTTAGGGGTCCAATTGACTTTTTTTGTAGAGCACATTGAGCTGCACCTGTGGACCAATTTTCAAGTCAATCAGACTCATGGTGTGAGGGTGTGGCCTTCCCAAAAAAAAGATTTTAGGCCTTAATTACAGCGCCACCATGTGGCTGACTGGGCTCATGATTTATGGAAAGTTGCTGCACATCATTTCCAATGTTTTGGCCAAGTTTCAGCTTTCTAGCTCATTCCAGCTCACGGGAATTTTAGATCTAGCGGCAGGAGACAAATAATAATAATAAACCGGCACAAAAACAATAGGGTTCTACCCCTTCGGGGTTAGAACCCTAATAAAAATGTATTTAATTGAGGGTGAGAAGTGAGATCATGTTTGTAGAAAGTTGAAGGGAAGGGTTCTGCTGAGTGTTGCGTGGTGGTGGCTGAGTTTTCCAGTCAGATGTGTTCTATGAGTAGATTTTTCCAGTGGGTGATGTTTGTATATTTTTCTTGAATTTCCAGTTGATGAGTATGGTGTTCTTTGCAATAGTCAAGGCTGTTATTAGTTTGTTGTTGTTACAGCCAGCCTACCTTTGAATCTCTGAAAATCTCCATCAGCTGCTCAGACTCATCATATTAGCTGCTGTTGCTGCTGCACAGTAATCCTCCTCAGTCTGGGACAGAAGCTCTTAAACCTTGCAGTGAGTCCCGTTAGTTAAAAATATCAATCAAACGCTGACATCTGTGTTAACTTTGGCGAAATCACGCTGATTAGTGAGCTAAACAAGGTGACGGTAAAATTATGATGTGTTTAATGACAACTCATACTTTTGAGTATTGAAGGGGGGACAAAGTTGAGAACTTTTTATGATGTGTTCAGATGTCCCATGGAGAAAAGTGGAATTTTAGTTTTTATTGAGAAATCTGAATTAATCCAGTTATTTTGAAGAAGGAATATTTAGTATAAGATAGATGTAAAGCAGGAGTTCAGTTAAAACATGTTGTCTCATTTTCCACCCTAAATACACAAATAATCCTGTCAATATAACTAATATTATCCATGAAGAGTGTAACAGCTCCTCTAGCCCCTTAGAATAAAAAGTGGAAGAAATTCATACATTAACGAAACACATCAACGTAACCCACCTGGAAAGCTGGAATGGCTTCAAAATAATTAATTCAATTCAATTTGGCTCTAGGTTTTAGGAGACTCGTCTAGGACTCGAACACGGGTAATGGGGACTCGACTTGGACTCGACTCAGATTTTTCTTTGGTGACTTGGACTCAACTCAGACTTGAACACTAGGGACTCAGACTCTTGGTTTGGTGACTCAACTACAACACTTGCACTTACACACCTCAGTAGTGTTTGTAATTCAGGACGAGGGCTCTGATCAGTGCTGAGCAGATCCTCGTACCTTCATCCGCCTCAGGGTTTGGTGCATGGCTGCGTTGTGGCAAAGCCGGCATGTCGTCAGTATTTTTTCCATTGTTTGACCATGAAACCAAGTGTTAAAAAAAATCCTCTTATCAGTTATTCTTCCTCTCACTTTCCTCTGATCTTCAAAGTTTCACTTTTATCAGTGACTCTCTCTCAGTGTCCTCACTCTCGCTGGCTTTCGTCAAACCTTTGTGACTCAGTTTTAACTGGGGGATGGAAAACCAAAGAACAACTCACTGCCACACTGTCCTGGCAACCACACGGCCACAGCAAACAACAGCAACAGCCTGAATATTCCCAGATAGAAGTGTCCTGTTTATGAACACTCTGTTTTGAGGGAACACTGAGGGAGAAAGAGGACTCCATCATGTCTGCAGCTGTGTCATAGGTGAAGTTATCCTCAGATTTCACACGGCTCTAACCTCTCAAGATGGGCTGTGAAAAGTTCTCCCAAACTTTGTAGTAGGTCCCATTGGTTAAAAAAGTAATTCAGTGCTGAAGTCCATGCTGAAATTGGCAGGATAGATGCTAATTAGCATACTTGACGAGCTAACTTATGGTTGTATGATGATGTGTTCAAGTTGGCTGGGAAATTTTAGGGTTTAAAGAATGGGTATAAATATGTCAATATTTCAATGAAAATAACCTAGTAATTCAAAAATATATTTATTTCTTAATATTTTTATTCATTGAAGACCTTTTGGATGGAGGTTGCTGCATTATTAATAATTTAGACGTAATTTATTCAGCCTCTTTATTTTAACATAATTTAATACGCTTAAAAAAAAAAAAACTGTGAATCATTCGCTTTAATTACCGTATCGAAAGCGTCCATAACCTTGACTTCAAAGCCAAGGTATGTACCGAACCAAAATTTTTCCGTACCCTTACACCCCTAGTTTTAACAGATCAACAAGGTGCCGGGGCAGTCCTCCTAGGAGGAGAGATCAAGATTTTCTTTCACTTTTCTTACCTGGCTGAGACAGTAGAGCATAAATGTTCATATCTGAAAATGAAATGTGGAGCTCTTAGTCATGTTTACCCTTTTCAACTCAAAGCACCACACTTCCTTTTCTTCAACTTCAACATAAAAGCAAGATATGAACAGATATCAGACTGTTGAAAGGGAAACAAATTTACAGACTAGTGGATATTTGATGGTTGTAGTGTGGGCAGTGAGCGTCTGGTGCTGCAAGATGTAAAGTCAAATCTGGTTAACATGAGCTGTTATGACTAGGGATGCACTGATGTATGATTTTAACATCAGCATCAGCTGATCTCGGCCCATGAACTGAGTCAGTCTCAGATGTTTATTTGTTGTTCTGCATCAGTTTAATGCTGCCATCAGGCACACTTAAGTCCTGATTAAGAAGGTTTTATTAAATCTGACTTCTTGTTTGTTTTTATTTCAGTTTTGGAAACCCAGCGCTGGACGAGCGCAGCATCCTCGCCCCCCTCTACCAGTGCTGCATGTAAGTCCCCTCTGATTAAACCCACTCAGAATCTCAGTGTGTAACTCGGTCATGATGATGAAGTCAGCCCACACTGACAATGTTTGATGAATTGATTAGTGAATAAAATGAAGCTAAAGTGATAAATCTTGACTTTTAGGTTGATTATTTAAATGAGGGCTACACTAAGACAACATAGTGGTGAAAAACCGTGACTTGGAGCAAGGAGACGGCTTTAAAGAGTTAATTCTGTCAAATACAGTGATAAACACTGTTACCCCCAAATTCCACATACTCCACCTGCATTCCTGACATCAGAAAGTTTTTCTTGAGCTCAGTGCAGCGCAGCCCCAAACAGCTGGAGACTCGAGGTCACAGGAGAACTACGAAACAAGACAACAACTAAACAGCAGAATATTTGCTGTTGATTTACTGTTCATTTTGATCATTTTCAATGTTTATTTTTGCTTCCACTGTAGGTCACATGTGACAACCCCCAGTTCACTTCTTTCTCACTGGACATGTAGTGTTAAATGTGTTAAGCTGCTAAAGACCTGAGCACAATTCCTGATGTGGGCCTTCACAGTAAAAGCATTATAAAAATAACTACAGACTTTTATTGTGAAGAACTTCACTGAAGTTAATTTATATTTGACTTTGATTACAGTGCAGCCAAAATGGCAAATTAGCATGAGATTTTATCAATTTAAAAATGTTTAATGTGTTCATTCCTGACCTTAGTGCATCATATGAATCCAACAGGTCTCTTAGTATTTAATAAAGCAGTGTGCATGTTTATCTTTAGAAAAACAGACACTGATGAGCTCTACTGCTTTAACTGATGACAGTAGATAAAGACTGGCAGCAGCTTCTGCTGGTTAATAAAGAACAATGTCATAGATTTTATTAATTTAGTACCAAAAATGACTTAAAAAATAACCTTTCTCTGCTCTGTGTGTGTCAGGGTACGAGTGTCCACCTGGAACAGGTTGAACCTGCTGAGGGGCGGTGCTCTGAGCTCAGCGATGCGTCAGGCTCTGGGGTTCGAAGCCATCCAGCCGGTCCTGTCCGAGCCTCATCTTGCCGCTCTGGACCGCCGTCTGTCTGGTATCATAGCAACAGTGAAGCAGTGTATGGAGAGCCAGGGCCCTGACAACACGCTGATTGAGGACCGCATTTACAACCTCCCCCACCCCTAAAGAGACATGGGACGGGGGAGAATGAGGGGAGGAACAGATGGATTCACCTGGTTATAAATGACACTACACTTGATCTTAGCCACAAGGCTGAGAAGGGATTGAACGCCAATGTCAGGCTGCTCCATGGACTCTCTCTGATGTTGGACGGCTTCATGGATTCTGTTTCCTGATGTTGGATGGCGCTGTGGATTCTGTCTCCATAGTTGGACTTCTCTGTGGATTCTTTAAGACGGGACCGAGGATTCTTTGTCCAATGTCGTACCGCTCCGTGGAGCCTGTATCTGAGGACTGCTGTACATAGAGGACAGAATCTGGCCCCACCCCCTGCGGCGTCAAACTGTTTACGAACATAAAAACTGAAGAGTTCGACTTTGATGAATGAAATAAATTAAATCCAGATTAAATTAAAACATTTTTTTCCTCCTGAACTCAAAGTGAACTCTGATTGGAGCAAAGACGAGCTCCGTGGCTGTACAGATTAATCTCCATGGTGACTAAAATAAACATCTGTGGGTTATAAAGAGTAAAACATGAGAGAGAGAGTGAGTGTGTGTGTGGGTGTGTGAGTGGGTGAGTGTGCCATATTGTGCCATATATAAGAAGCTACTGATGTGACAGACTTGAAGGGGGGGTTCATGTTCATCATTAAACTCTAATGTATTTAATGGAGCTGATCTCTGGCCTCATTTAATTCCAGACAGCCTGTGTGAATCATTCTTAACTCGTTCTCTCCTGTGTTCCTAAGTTAATGAATGCCAGGTGCTTTAAGCTGGAAGCAGGTGCACAGTTCTCCTAACTGGCACAGAGAAACACCCCTTTCATTTGCATTTAAGCCTTTAAAACCTACAGGATCGCCGGGGCTCCCAGTAGCGCATCTATCTTTAACCTCAGAACTGCAACCAGATGAGATCGAGCAATAACTCTTTTTGCATATAAAACCAGACGAGTAACACTAACATCACAAAGTCAACATGTTCCAGAGTACAGTTTCCTTCTAGAAAAATCCTTCCTTCTTTTGCAGAAATGTAGTATAAAGGGCACACATCAAAAACAAAATAATAATTCTAACATAATATAATTATAATTGTGTTGTTTTCTTGCATGTCATGAGTCAATTCTTATTGTTTCAACATGCTCTAATGCAAACACATGTATGCTTAAAAGTATCTGGCACACCTAGAGATTTGATTTTTACTACTCTAAGTATTTTATTTTTGTTTTTGCCAGTTTATAAAGATGAGTTTATTTCAAAAACGAACTTATGACCATACTCAAAATACTTTTTTGTGGTTTGAAATGATCTTGTGCAACTTTTTTACAATCACAATTTTGAGGAATATAGTGATGACATCTCTGTATTCAGGAAAATGTGAAAAAAATGCTTCATTTTTATTGTGGTTTTTGCACTTTTAAGCAGTTTAATTTGTTGCTAAGGACTTATCAAATACATATACTATATTGCCAAAAGTATTTGCTCACCTGCCTTGACTCGCATATGAACCTAAGTGACATCCCATTCTTAATCCATAGGGTTTAATGTGATGTCTGTCCACCCTTTGCAGCTATAACAGCTT
This sequence comes from Cheilinus undulatus, assembly GCF_018320785.1. Lineage (NCBI taxonomy): Eukaryota > Metazoa > Chordata > Actinopteri > Labriformes > Labridae > Cheilinus > Cheilinus undulatus. The sequence continues at coordinate 50,673,364 of NC_054871.1, read as the reverse complement.
CAATTCTTCTGGGAAGGCTTTCCACAAGGTTTAGGAGTGTGTTTAGGGGGATTTTTGACCATTCTTCCAGAAGCACATTTGTGAGGTCACACACTGATGTTGGACGAGAAGGCCTGGCTCTCAGTCTCTGCTCTAATTTATCCCAAAGGTGTTCTATCAGGTTGAGGTCAGGACTCTGTGCAGGCCAGTCAAGTTGATCCACACCAAACTCTCTCCTCCATGTCTTTATGGACCTTGCTTTGTGCACTGGTGCACAGTCATGTTGGAACAGGAAGGGGCCATCCTCAAACTGTTCCCACAAAGTTGGGAGCATGGAATTGTCCAAAATCTCTTGGTATGCTGAAGCATTCAGAGTTCCTTTGACTGGAACTAAGGGGCCAAGTCCAGCTCCTGAAAAACAAGTCCACACCATAACCCCCCCTCCACCAAACTTTACACTTGGCACAATGCAGTCAGACAAGTACCGTTCTCCTGGCAACCACCAAACCCAGACTCGTCCATTAGATTGTCAGATGGAGAAGCGCGATTGGTCACTCCAGAGAAGGCGTCTCCACTGCTCTGGAGTCCAGTGGTGGCGTGCTTCACACCACTGCATCTGATGCTTTGCATTTCACTTGGTGATGTATGACTTGGATGCAGCTGCTTGGCCATGGAAATCATTCCATGAAGCTCTCTGCACACTGTTCTTGAGCTAATTTGAAGGCCACATGAAGTTTGGTGGTCTGTAGCAATTGACAACTTGCAGAAAGTTTGCCACCTCTGGCACCTCAGCATCCGCTGACCCCGCTCCGTCATTTTACGTGGCCTACCACTTGGTGGCTGAGTTGCTGTCGTTCCCATTGGCTTCCACTTTGTTATAATACCACTGACAGTTGACTGTGGAATATTTAGGAGGCGGGAAATTTCAGGACTGGACTTGTTACACAGGTGGCATCCTATCACAGTACCACGCTGGAATTCACTGAGCTCCTGAGAGCGAGCCATTCTTTCACAAATGTTTGTAGAAACAGTCTGCATGCCTAGGTGCTTGATTTTATACACCTGTGGCCATGGAAGAGATTGGAACACCTGATTTCAATGATTTGGATGGGTGAGTGAATACTTTTGGCAATATAGTGTATCATTTGGGCTCTAAGGGTTGTATTGATGTATAGCCAATTCAAATACTCCACAAATGGCACTACACCATGTAAAAATGTAAAGATATGCTCTGGTGGACTTGTATGGTAGGTCATAAAGGGTTAAGGGCCTGAGACTGCAGGGCAGTGTGCAAACACAGAAGGCAAATGGGAGAGAGAGAGGAGCAGCAAGGTACCAGAAACATCCAAATGAAAGTAAACTGTAAAAATAATCTAAAGACTCTGAAATTGTTTGGTAGTTCTTAAGTGGATGTTGTGCTGCTCCAAAAGAGGAAGATTGACTTCTGTTTTTACTCCAGTGGCTGATATTTAACATGCCTACAGACACTCAGGCTTGAGTCTGCATCAACACACACTGTCAATGACTTTTGCAGGAAGTGCAATGCCTAAACAGAGGAGGAAATGACATATAAATCTAAGTGTGTCCAATATGTTTCCCACACCTTTGTCACACTGACAGAAAATCACATAAAGCGTGGTTTAAAAAGATTAAACGAAACAAGCAAATCTTACTCTATGCTGACATTTGATTTGATTGTGCAGCCCTGGCACCTTAAAATGTGAGCACAATTGGCAGCATTAATTCATTTGTTTGATTGGAAATGTCAGATGGTAATAGGATTGAAAGACGTGTGGAATCACTTAAAATTATTTGAAGTATAATGTAGCTCCTATCATTGTAATGGCTTCTGATTTTATGATTTTACAGGGACAGTAGAAAAAACGAGACAGCTGGTGCGGCTCCGAACTGCGAATGATTCTCGTTTCACAAAAAAAAAAAAAAAAAAAAAAGAAACGCTGTGAAAGAGGCATGGGAGTAGGTATCTGCCCTATCCCAATGAAATTCATGTGTGTCAGTCTAAGTGTCATTTTGGAAGCAAACATTTCCCCTTCACTTCTGTTGTGCCTTAGGTTTTTGATCAAAGAGATGGGGCTTGAGGGGAAAGTCACCCCAAAACAAGCTTCCAAACAGTGGGAGAACTTAAAAAATTTATATATAAGGTGAATCATTGTGTCTGTGGCCCAAGATTGATGTTGTTGCTGGGTAAGACCTAATGTAACTTCACATAATTATCCCCAGGAACTGAGAAAGCCACGGACTTGGTCAGGTACTGACCAAGGGGAGGAGACTGCAAGTACCTGGCCCTATTATGCTGACCTCCATGAGGCCCTGGGGTCACGGCCCTCCATTTCTCCCCCAGTATTAATTTCATCCTGCCTGGCAGACCCAACCAGACTCTCCCCCAGTAATGCAGATGACCAGGCACCCTCAACCTCACACAGCCCCTGTCCTTCTCCTGTCACCATCAGCCCCCCCAGCCCAATGTCGTCCATGTCTGCTCCTTCACCTGCTCCTTCACCTGCTCCTTCACCTGCTCTTTCACCTGCTCCTTCACCTGCTCTTTCACCTGCTCTTTCACCTGCTCCTTCACCTGCTCCTTCACCTGCTCTTTCACCTGCTCCTTCACCTGCTCCTTCACCTGCTCTTTCACCTGCTCCTTCACCTGCTCTTTCACCTGCTCCTTCACCTGCTCTTTCACCTGCTCCTTCACCTGCTCTTTCACCTGCTCCTTCACCTGCTCTTTCACCTGCTCCTTCACCTGCTCTTTCACCTGCTCCTTCACCTGCTCTTTCACCTGCTCTTTCACCTGCTCTTTCACCTGCTCCTTCACCTGCTCTTTCACCTGCTCCTTCACCTGCTCTTTCACCTGTTCTTTCACCTGCTCTTTCACCTGCTCTTTCACCTGCTCCTTCACCTGCTCTTTCACCTGCTCCACAGCCACAAAAGAGAAAATCTGACTCTGTAATGGACTTTGTTCGCCAAGAGGCAGAAAAAGAGGAGAGGCGTAATTCTGAGCTGACAGCTCAGAATGACAGATTTTTAAAGGCATTTGAGAAAATGGTGGACAAAATGTAGCCTCCCCCCACACTGAGTGAGAATGCTGGATTCTTTTTTATATTTGCCTTGTGAATTTTCAGTTGTCTGTTGTTTATATGAGTACATTTTTGTTGTGGACCAGCAGTTTTTAGTTAGTTGAAATAAACACATTCATTTCTTTACACCAGTCATTCTTTCCACACTCATTTATTTTGTCTGAATGAAAACAAAGAGGTGCAACACAAGCACAACAAAAAAATCACACCCATGAAAAGGCGGTGTGGGGTGTGGGGGGTGGGGTGGGGGGTTCAAAGGTAGTCATGCTCCTGCAGGTGCTGTGGGAGGAGATCAGGGGCAGAAAGAGCTGCAGCCATCCTGTCCCTGATGTGACGGCCACTCGTCTCTTGCCCTCCTGGTGGGTGTTGATAAAGACCCTGGCGATCACCATCAGGGGTGATGTTTTCCTCCAGCTCAATGTCATCATTGGTGGTGAGGCAGAGGTTGTGCAGAAATGCACAGCATGCAATAATGTCAGAGGCAAAGGCTGGGCTGACCTCCAGGGCTTTGAAAAATGTGGCCCTCCATCTTGCCTTCATCACCCCAAAAGCTCGTTCCACCACAGAACGAGCCCTGGAGTGGTGGCGGTTGTAACACTCCTGGACACATCCATGTAGGGGCAGCTTGTAAGGGGTGATGATGGCAATGGGTTTTTCCAGGCAGGGATATCCACCATCTGCCAGCAGGCAGAAGCCAGAGGGTGGATACAGTGCCTGGCTGTAGATGGGGCTATTCCTCAGCACACTGGCATCGTGGACAGAGCCTGGATAGCCCACAAAAACATCCAAGAATCTACCTGTGGCATCACAGATGGCTTGCAGCTGGATAGAATGAAATAACTTATAGTTCAGGTAGTCTCCTTGGTGCACATTCCCTGGTGGTTTAATGCGGATGTGGCATCCGTCCAGAGCACCAGCTACACTGCCAAATGCTGGAGTTTGTCCCAGCTGGCAGAAACCATCAGGAATGTTTGCCAGCTCATCCAGAGAGGGCAAGGAGATCATGGCACCCAGCTTTGCCTTAATCTCACCTGCAACTCTGTGGATGACCCAGTGCACAGTGGACTTAGGCATTCCAAAAGCACGAGCCACCACAGAGAGGGAGAGGCCGTGCGCGAGGCTGTATAAGGAGGTAAGGACCTCCAGCTCCTGACCCCAGCCATGGTCCCTAGGATTGTGCATCAGCCTCAGCAAAAGTGCCACAGACTGCCAGGTGAGCTGAAAATCCCTCTTCAGGCAGGCCTCTGGATTACTGTAGACCCGCAGGAGAGGTACAGCTGGATTTAGCTGTGTGTACAGCACTGTGCGTTCCTGGGAAGAGACAAGACATATTTGTTGTTTTATGTCAGTATATGTATAGAGTTAGTTTCATCAGTAACTCCATCTTCTCACATGTTGGTCTGTCATCACTGAATCACGTCAATGACTCAGAGCAAACAGTTTAATTATGTGAGCGCAGGTGAGACTGTGATCAGCTGAAATAGTAGTAGACAGTTAATGTAGCACAATAATTAGCTGACAAGATAATAATTAGCTAATCTACGTGCATATTGTGGTTTTTGTGTGACTGGCGGGAGTCAGTATAATGTAGCTGCCGTTAAATGTAGAAGGATCTCGCGGACTTATGTACCATCAAATATATCAAGTTAATGAAATACACAGCGGAGCAGCATTTACCTCTTGCTGGTGCAACAAAGCCAACAAACGCTGAAGGCGCTTACGCAGAAATAAACCTGCTGATGTCCTACACCCTCCCTTTTAAAACACATCTTCCTCTTTCTGAAACATCACATTTCAGAAGGATTTAGAGCCACAAAAAACAATAAAGAAGGCTAGTAGTTCATTTATTTTACATGCTTTTAACCTCAACCATAAACCATACTACAGTAACAGAGAGCTTGTTTTATGTAATAAACATTTACTTTACAGCTCTTTAATGATCAGTATTAACATGAAATCCCCTTCTATAGTCAGATATGACTTGATGCAAGCTTCGTTTTCTTTATTAAACACAAAAATAACAGGCTACAGATCTACAGAGTCCCGTCATTACTCTATTATCATGTTAATCCGGATAAATTCATTAAACCTTGTCTTGGCTGATCGTATGTATCCCTGTGTTCTGCAGATGCTGTCTGTGTGCAGGATCGCATAATGACAAGCCTGCTAACATTTATCCTCTTTATGTCCTTTCTCCCGGTCCGTACTAAAACAGTTAGACCCTACACAGCTCGGCTTCAAGCTAAGAAGAGACTAAACTGTGTGTGGAGTAATTTGGTAACAGAAACTTAAGAAAACAGCAAGTTTAACGGGACTCTAGTTAATGTTTAGCATGTCTGTAACACTTCTCCGGTGCAGAGATGCTGTTTGACTGTTGTGTGGTGCATTCAAGAACATTACGTAAATATTTGTTTTGATGAACAGACTTGAGAAACAGCCTAAAACAGTGTTAAACGAATCCTTCTATGTAAAACTTCGACTTAAACTATTAAATCTGAGGTGGGGCTGTGTTTCTTCTTGACCTTTACTCTAAGTGTTGTGTGCCTATCTTATTACTTAATTAGATAGTGCAACCTGAATTTAATCGTGACATACAGCTTGACTTTTCTTCGGTTTATTGTGCAACTCCTGAACATACAGCATATCGCCTCATGGCCGTAACTTTCTTTTTTTTTTTTTTGTTACTTCCTGTTTACAACTGTTGTGAGACTTACAAAATCCCATACATGACATCCCTCCTTTTCTTGGAAATAAATTTGTCAACTGATGTATCTTACACAGAACTTTACACCAGAAACTATTACACAGTCCTTTTCTGTGTTTGTAACCATTCTGAACAATTTCCCCATCGTATACCACAACTTTACCAAACTTTCACATTATGTGCACATTTTATTTTAACACAAATTCAGAGTCTTTCAGGTAGTTTCTTGGTTCTCTGTGGTCTTGCTACTGGGTCGTCTGAAACTTGACTGTCCCGGTTTGGTGTGTAATCACTCATTGTCTGTTTTACCGTGTTTGTTTCCAACACTGTGTCCTCAGCCTTTTCTCCTGTCTGTTTTACTTCCTTGTGACCATCCGTTTCATGCCTCCTCACACGTGTTGTGTTCCGTCTGTAGAGTGTTCCAGTTGGAGATTCAACCACTACTTGATTTCCTGTTTTGCTCACAATCTTGTGTGGTGTTGTACTGAATGGTGTTGTGAATTTGTCCACTTTGTCTTGTTGTATGAGTACAGCATCTCCGACGTCCACTTTTGAATACTGAGCTCCTCTGCATTCGTCAGCATACAGTTTTGCCTTTCCTTTTTGCTCAGCATCTCTGTCACGTACCTCCCACTCTGTTGTTCATGTTTCTCCAACGTCTGGTAACTTTCCTCTTATTTTCCGGTTAAACAAGAGTTCAGCAGGGTTTTTTCCTGTGGTGGCATGTTCTATGCTCCAATACGCAGTCACATATTTCCTCAGCTCATGTTTCCAATCAAGTCCTTCTGCATGAGCTATTTTTATCTCTTTCATCAGTGATGCATTTTGGCGTTCAACTTCTCCATTTGCTCGAGCCCATTTTGGAGTTGTTTTGATGTGTCTGATGCCGTTAGTTTCACAGTATTCCTTGAACAACTCAGACTTGAACTGCGGTCCATTATCTGATTTGCAGGTGACAGGTAATCCATGTCTGCTAAAGATTGTCTCTAGGCTGTCAATAACCTTTTCTGCAGTTGTAGAGGTCAAAACACCATACTCATAATAGCGACTGTAGTAATCAACAACCACCAGTATCAAGTGATTAGTAGGCAGCGGTCCCAGCAGGTCTATAGCAACATCCTGCCAGGGTTTGTCAGGTAAGGGTGTGGGTCTCAGTGGTTCTGATGGGTCAGGTCTGGCTACAGTTTGACATCCATGACACGCTTTACAATATTTCTCAGCTGCTTTGTCCATGCCAGGCCACTCATGTTCATGAGCTAACATGAGTGCTTGTGCCTGTAGCTTTTCTGGTAGCACTATGCGAGTTCCTCTGAGAACTCTGTATCCTGTTACACACAGCTCATTTGCGATAGGTGCATATGCTTTACAGTTTTCAAAATGTCCATCTGCGATTGCTTTGCGTACCTCCACTAGCTCTGGGTCAGCAGCAGAGGCTTCTTCCACCTCTCTGGTTGTGAGTACTTTTGGTGTAGCGCTTATTGTCACAAATCTCACATACTCTTCTGACTCATGTTTGTGTGTCTCTTTTTGTGCTGTCTCTCCCAGCAGTCATGACAGTGGGTCTACGATGTTTTGTTTTCCAGGAATGTGTACCACTTTGAAATCATATGGCTGTAGTCTCAGGACCCATCTCTCTATGCATGCACATGGTTTGGATCTGTTACTGTAAATGACCTCTAGTGGCTGATGGTCTGTGACTAGGTCAAACTTTCTGCCATATAGATATGGATGTAGCCTTTCACAAGCCCATAATAGAGCTAAAGCTTCACGCTCTGTCTTAGAGTATTTTTGCTCACAGTCTGCAAGGCTGCGACTCACATAGCACACAGGTACCATCTCCCCCTGCTGGCACTGAGTCAGCACTGCTCCTAAGCCAACAGGACTTGCATCAGCTATTACCTGGGTTGGTGCTTCTTTGTCAAAGTAAGCTAGGGTACCTGCTCTGGCTAGCTCGTCTTTTAAAGCTTGAAATGCATGTTTTTGTTCTGGTCCAAAGTTAAATGGTACATCTTTACAGGTCAAACGCCGCAGGGGTTCAGACAGAGTGGCAAACTGTGATATGAACCTGCTGCTGTACCCAACAAGTCCAAGGAAGCTTCTCACCTCTGTAGCGTTCTCTGGCTCCCTGGCTCCCAGTACAGCTCTCTCCTTTGTAGGTCCAATGCCTTTTTGTGACAGAAGTATCCCCATGAATATCAGTCTGTCCATGTTGAACTGGCATTTTTCTGCATTTAGCGTCAGTCCACACTGTGTGAGTCTTGTCATGACAGCATGTAGTCACTTGTCATGTGTCTCTTGGTCCGGTGCATGTACAATAACATCATCTGAGATGTTCTCTACACCCTCAATGCCAGCTAATGCATTTGCTATCTCATGCTGGTACTGTTCGCTGGCTGATGATACACCGAATATCAGTCTTTTGTATCTGTATACTCCGCCGTGTACTGCAAATGTTGTTAATCTCCCGTGATTCTGTGGTCAGTTCTAATTGATGGTAGCCCCATTTCAGGTCTAGATTACTAAACACAGCAGAACCATTCATGCCTTGGAGAATCTCATCCATGGTTGGTATAGGATATCGGTCATTCATGATCGCTTCGTTGGCTTTTCTCATGTCCAAGCACAACCTGATGTCTTTGTCTGGTTTTGGTAGTATTACCACTGGGTTCACCCAGGGGGTGGGACCTTCGACTGGTTCAGTAATGTCCATGTTTATCAGTTCTTTGATTTTTTTCTCCACAGCCTCTCTTAGGTTGTAGGGTACGCGCCTGAGTGGCTGGGCGACAGGTTTCACTTTTGGGTCATTGTATAGGCTTATCTGCTTAGTGTTTAACTTTCCAACTCTTTTAAGCACATCTGGATACTGCTGCTGTAGGGCGCCTTTAAAGTCTGTAACAGCAGAAACATTTTCACCAATTTTCAACACCCCTAGATTCAAGGCTGTCTTTTTTCCAAGGAGTGGTTCACCATTCCCCTGGATCACTATGAACTCTGCATAATCAGCTCTGTTACCAATAGTAATGTCACATTTAAATGCACCTTTAACAGGTAATGCTTGACTGGCAGAATAAGGATTCAAGTTTTTCTTTTCTTTTGGCACATATGAGTAACATTTGATCTTTTCTGCCTTCAGTTTTTCCCATACATTTTCTCCCATAACATTACTAGTAGCACCAGAATCTACTAACATTTTTAAACCTACCCCCCCCACACAGAAGTAAGTCTCTCTGACATTTCTTCCTCGTTTACAATAAATGCAAACTCATTTTGCTCTGTTTCCACCGTGTTTCCACTTTGTTTTCTTGATGATTTTGTGCGGCACATTTTTGAGAAATGATCTTTCCCATTGCATTTGTGACATGTCTGTCCACGGGCATTTCGGATCCTTTCCCATGTGGTCCATATAACCAGACCTGTAGCATTTCTTCTCCTGTTTTCTTTGATCTTTGTCTTTTGATTTCTCCCCTGTTCTCATGTATTTTCCTCCTTTTTGTTTAATCTGATGTACAGTTTCTGTCTCCTTTTTCCGTCAGCTAAAGACAAAGCTGTCATCTGTTCCTCAATTTTCTCGCACTGTGAAGCCACTTGGAGAGTACGTGCAAGTGTTAGTCCATGTCCTTCCTCCAATAATTTTCTGCGTACATTGTCCGATGTACATTTACTGAGAACAGCATCCCTTATCTGGTTATCTGAGTCAGCTCGAAAATCACAATCCCTCACTATCTGCCTGAGACGTGTTGCAAACTCTTGTAGAGTCTCACCTTGCTTCTGACACAGCATGTGGGATGTCTGGCGGGCAAATGCTGCATTAACCTGGGGGACGAAGTACGTGTTGAGCGCATCCACCACCTCTGCGTAGTCCGTAGCATCTCCAGTGTTGGCCAAAGTTGAAAATATATTTTCTTCGGTTTATTGTCCAACTCCTGAACATACAGCATATCGACTCATGGCCGTAATTTTCTCTTTTTTCGTTACTTCCTGTTTACAACCCTCGTGAGACTTACAAAATCCCATACATGACACTCAGCACCTCATTCCTCTTCACAGTCTGGCTTATCTCACTGTAGTTTGCTTCTGAACTGCTTGTGAACATTCACCTCCTCGCTCTTGGGGGCCCCCTGGTTGCGACGGGGCCCTAAGCAGCTGCTTACGTCGCTTATGCCTTGGGCCGGCTCTGCTGACGTTGCTTCAAATGACGCTGCAGAGGTAAGGACGTCCCATGGACCATTAATCGTCGGTCTTATGGCTTCAGTTTTCCGCATCGATTCCTCGCTCTCTCCATGAGTTTCTGGTGGGCGGGACTAAGACTCAAGGAAAAGACTCACGCCAAAGACCCAAGCCTTATAACGAGAGAAGTGAGAAGCACCCAGTGATTCTGGGTGAGCCATTTTAACCTGGGTTACACAGGGGTGTCAAACTCAATCACAGCAGGGGCCGGCTTCTGGATTCAGGACTAACCAGTGGGCCTAACAGGGTCTCCTTTTTAACCAGAAACTGTCAACCTCATTTCACCAGAAGTAAAATATGAAATAAAAACTTTGCACTGATGATAAATGATTTTAACATTTAAAAAGTTAAAAAGAAAAGTTTAAAGGCTCTCAGTCTGAGAAAAGTACATTTATTAGTTCAAAAAGGTCAACACATAAAAATGAAAAATAATGTTTTGAAGGCAAATATATTAGAATGAAAGTCAAAACCATAAGTTTAAAAGGTCAAAACAGGAAATAAATTTGTAATCATGAAATTGAAAGTAAAAATATGATTCAAAATTTTAAGTTTAGAGTCTAAAAGGTCAAACTATGGGACTATGAGGATAGTTTGGAGTTGAAAATAATTAGTTAAAAAGGACAAAATATTAATAAAAAATTAGAATTATGAATCTTAAAGTTCAAAATATGATATGAGAAGTCAAAATTATGAGTTGAAATGCTCAAAGTATTAAATTAAAAGCCAAAATCCTAAGTTTGAGTCCTGATTGTGAGATGCTAAATTGAAAATGTGAAATTAAAACACAAATTAATTTCTTTTCCCATATTCCTGACTTCTTATCTAAATATTTTTACTCCTTATTTTTTCAGATCTTATGACTTAACAAGGAAATCTTAAATCATCAGGATAAGTCCACATTTTCATACTGGAGGGAATCTGCAGACCTCACACTGATGGGCCAGTTAGAACAGGCTGATCCATGGGCCGGATTTGGCCCCCGGGCCTTGAGTTTGACACCCCTGTAAGGAGGGAGTTTTGGGACACAACTGCAGACCAAGGGTTTCTGAAAGTTATCCTTACAGGATAACCACTAAAATCACGAGCGATGCTTATATGCAATAACTGAAAATATAACTGAAAATATAACCCAGAACTAATCCACCGCTGCCATGCAGCTGACCATAAATTTAAACTTGTAGGGAAAAAGAGGAAACTCTCCTAAAACAAAATACAAAAGCCACAAGGCTGGTATGAAAAAAGGAACAAAAATCCATTAGTAAAGACACTCAGTACTGTCACACAGCTAGTAATAGTATCAACAACAACCACTCAGAAAAGATTCTCAAAAGCTCTGCAAACTCCTCTCATCACAAACACAGGAAAACACAAGGAGATGTCCTCACTATCTCTGGTGGTGAGACAATGAGTCGGCACGGAGCACAGGAGCTGAAGAGTAGCAGCAAACTTCCCACACCTGGTCACAATCAAGGCCAGTCAGCCACACACACCTGACTGCACTGAGCTGGTTCCCTCACCTGCCTCTGTGAGCAGTGAGAGTGAGAACCCTCACGCCCGTTTTAAAACCTGGCACTGTGAAATGTAGAGCGTGGTGCAGATGGCCTTGCAGTTAGGTCACACATGCAGTCAGGTAGACATGCGACCCAGGTTCAAGTCCAGCCCTAGACTCCACCCTCTGAATAAAGATAAAAAGATATCTTTAAAATGACAGAATATCATTTATACACATTCAAATGTTTTATCAGAGCAGTACAGGTGTTATAAAGAAGTGAACAATGTGCTCTTCCTTTTAAAAGTGCAATAAACAGTGAACTATTAGAGAAGTTAACCAGCCGTCTCACCTCCTAGCTGGTTTATGGTGCTGGATTGAAGATAGTTCGGTTAACAGGACCATGGAGTCAGGGATTGTAAGAGAGAGGAGCATATCTTAGATCAGGGCTGTCAAACTCACGACCCGGGGACCAAATCCAGTCAGCAAGATCAGTAAAATCTTTAAGACTCATAATTCCAATTTTTTAGTGATATTTTGACCTTTTTAACCAACTATTTTGTATGTTATCTCATATTTTCAACTGCAAACTTCGACATCATAATCCCATAATTAATCCCTTTTAGACTCACAACTTAAATTTTGAATCAAATTTTGACTTTTAATTTCATGATTACAAATTTATTTCCTGTTTTGACCTTTTAAACTCATGGTTTTGACTGAGTTTGACACCCCTGTCTTAGATTATCTAGGAGCGTGTGTAGGGGAGACCGGGGACAAGTGTAACAGGGGTCAGTTGTAATACTTGCAATTGCTCCAATCAGGAACAAGTTAGGAATCATCTGATTCACTCTGCACATGCTCAGTTTGGTCCTTAGTCCACACGTGAAGAAGTAGTGCCCTGAAGCAGACACAGCAAAATCTGTGAGGGAAAACATAATTTTGAGGTAAGAAAGTATTTTTTTTTTTTTGCTCAAATTATTTTTGTGATTACATAGTCTGCCTTGTAGTTGAACTCATCAAGCATATATCATGTTGATTTTGTGTCAGTTTAGCTATGTTTTATTCAGATTGTTTGTGGTTTGGTTTCAGCTGTTAGCTGTAAGCCAAGCTAGCTCATCGCTAATGCACTCAGGGACAGTTGTAACAAACTTGCTTGGGGTACAAAACCAACAATGTCCCAGGCTACAAAAGAAAACTCCAGGAAAGAAAAAGGAGAAAACCTGGACCATTTAGCCACAGGAGACGGATGTAACCCAGGTTAAAATGACTCACCCAAGAATCATTACTCTGTCCACCTCTCCTCTACTTTCTCCTGGTTCATACCCCTTCATCAACCATTGGATACCCTACCTGCCAGTCAAACCCCCAGAGCACAAATCCCAATCTCTCAACAGTTGACCATCCCCCTCCCCTCTGTGCAGCTCACCTGTTCTAAATCACCTCATTGATCTCAACCACACACACACACACACACACACACATTATTTAGTTTGTAACTGTGTTTTATTTTGTCTGGTTTTCCTTGATTTTGTATCAAGTGTTTTGTGTTGAATTTTAATACAGTTGGCATAAATTTAATTTTGGTTTCCGTCTAGCGAGCTAGCCAGGAGTCAAACCTCGAATCTTCTGAATCTCTTAGTGAACATCCTCACCAGCAGACCATTGGAGCTGGTTTGCATGGACTTTTTGTCCTTGGAGCCTGACTGAAGCAACACAAAGGATATATAGGTAATTACAGATCACTTCACTAAATATGCTGTTGCCATACCCACTCCAAATGAAAAAGCTTGCACTGTTTCCAAAGTACTCTGGGAAAATGTCTTCATTCATGCGGTTTTCCTGAACGCCTCCACAGTGATCAAGGACCAGATTTTGAATCCAAAACAATAAAAGAACTTTTCGAAATAGCTGGAATAAAGAAAGCAAGAACAACTCCATACCATGCAAGAGGCAACCCTGTGGAACGTTTCAGCAGAACACTCCTCCAAATGCTTGGCACAGTGAACCAAAAAGACGAAACTCACTGGAAAGACTTTGTTAAGCCTTTAGTACATGCTTATAACTGTACAAAGAATGAGACTACAGGTTTCAGTCCTTATGAGCTCATGTTTGGTTGAGTCCTGGTCAGGAATGTTCGACTGCGAGGGAAGCACAAGCTAGCAGATAAGTGGGAGTCCGACATCTACATTGTGGTTATTCAAACTAAAGTCCTCCATGTGTACACCGTTAAGCCTGAAGGTAAAGACCGAACTCTGCGTACACTACATCGAGACCTACTTTTGCCTTGTGGATTTCTGCCCAACGTTGATCCAGAACTTCCTGTTCCAAAGTCACCTCGACGACCAAAAACACGAAACCATCCTGGTGTCGAGAGTGAAGAGCAAGAAATTCATTCTGATACAGATTATGATATTCCTGTGCAAAGACCTGTACAGTTTAATCCCCTAAAGTTCACCAAAGTCTATAAAAGAAATCCTCTGAACCTACCTCTGGATGAATCTCCCAGTCATCCACTCACAACTTCCTCTCCCTTATCTCCTCCTGCTGAGCTCATCCAATCAGAGGAGAGAGACGTTGTGCAAGTTGAAAGGACTCTGGAACCTGATATAGTTTTACCTGAAAGAGACCTCTTACCTGAAAGAGACCCCTTACCTGAAAGAGACCTCTTACCTGAAAGAGACCCCTTACCTGAAAGAGACCTCTTACCTGAAAGAGACCCCTTACCTGAAAGAGACCCCTTACCTGAAAGAGACCTCTTACCTGAAAGAGACCTCTTACCTGAAAGAGACCCCTTACCTGAAAGAGACCTCTTACCTGAAAGAGACCCCTTACCTGAAAAAGACATCTTACCTGAAAGAGACCTCTTACCTGAAAGAGACCTCTTACCTGAAAGAGACCCCTTACCTGAAAGAGACCCCTTACCTGAAAGAGACCTCTTACCTGAAAGAGACCTCTTACCTGAAAGAGACCCCTTACCTGAAAGAGACATCTTACCTGAAAGAGACCCCTTACCTGAAAGAGACATCTTACCTGAAAGAGACCTCTTACCTGAAAGAGACCCCTTACCTGAAAGAGACATCTTACCTGAAAGAGACCCCTTACCTGAAAGAGACATCTTACCTGAAAGAGACCTCTTACCTGAAAGAGACCCCTTACCTGAAAGAGACATCTTACCTGAAAGAGACCCCTTACCTGAAAGAGACCCCTTACCTGAAAGAGACCCCTTACCTGAAAGAGACATCTTACCTGAAAGAGACCCCTTACCTGAAAGAGACATCTTACCTGAAAGAGACCTCTTACCTGAAAGAGACCCCTTACCTGAAAGAGACCTCTTACCTGAAAGAGACCCCTTACCTGAAAGAGACATCTTACCTGAAAGAGACCCCTTACCTGAAAGAGACCCCTTACCTGAAAGAGACATCTTACCTGAAAGAGACCTCTTACCTGAAAGAGACCCCTTACCTGAAAGAGACCTCTTACCTGAAAGAGACCCCTTACCTGAAAGAGACATCTTACCTGAAAGAGACATCTTACCTGAAAGAGACCCCTTACCTGAAAGAGACATCTTACCTGAAAGAGACCTCTTACCTGAAAGAGACCCCTTACCTGAAAGAGACATCTTACCTGAAAGAGACCCCTTACCTGAAAGAGACATCTTACCTGAAAGAGACCTCTTACCTGAAAGAGACCCCTTACCTGAAAGAGACATCTTACCTGAAAGAGACCCCTTACCTGAAAGAGACCCCTTACCTGAAAGAGACATCTTACCTGAAAGAGACCCCTTACCTGAAAGAGACATCTTACCTGAAAGAGACCTCTTACCTGAAAGAGACCTCTTACCTGAAAGAGACCCCTTACCTGAAAAAGACATCTTACCTGAAAGAGACCTCTTACCTGAAAGAGACCTCTTACCTGAAAGAGACCCCTTACCTGAAAGAGACCCCTTACCTGAAAGAGACCTCTTACCTGAAAGAGACCTCTTACCTGAAAGAGACCCCTTACCTGAAAGAGACCTCTTACCTGAAAGAGACCCCTTACCTGAAAAAGACATCTTACCTGAAAGAGACCTCTTACCTGAAAGAGACCCCTTACCTGAAAGAGACCCCTTACCTGAAAGAGACCCCTTACCTGAAAGAGACCTCTTACCTGAAAGAGACCTCTTACCTGAAAGAGACCCCTTACCTGAAAGAGACATCTTACCTGAAAGAGACCCCTTACCTGAAAGAGACATCTTACCTGAAAGAGACCTCTTACCTGAAAGAGACCCCTTACCTGAAAGAGACATCTTACCTGAAAGAGACCCCTTACCTGAAAGAGACCCCTTACCTGAAAGAGACCCCTTACCTGAAAGAGACCCCTTACCTGAAAGAGACATCTTACCTGAAAGAGACCCCTTACCTGAAAGAGACATCTTACCTGAAAGAGACCTCTTACCTGAAAGAGACCCCTTACCTGAAAGAGACCTCTTACCTGAAAGAGACCTCTTACCTGAAAGAGACCTCTTACCTGAAAGAGAGAACCTACCTGAAACAGAAAACTTACCTGACATGGAAATCATAGAACAGGCCCCAAATCATGAAGAGGAAACATTGTTTAAACCTGGAGACAAGGATGAGGTGGAAAATGATGGTGACACTGGCAGATACCCTAAGAGACAGAGATCCAAACCAGAACGTCTCCACTATACTGAATAAGAAATCCCCTGATTTCTGTTGTCCAATCATTGTTTCAAGGTTTAAGCAGTGCCTTCACTGAGTCCTTATCTACTTCTGCATGTGATTTCAATGCACCATCTCTGCCCCCCCCCCCAGCGTGTGACATCCCTTTGACCCCCTAGCTATGAAAAGGATGTGCCGGGACATGCATTGATTCAAGAGAGGAGGATGTAACCCAGGTTAAAATGACTCACCCAAGAATCATTACTCTGTCAGTCTCTCAACAGTTGACCATCCCCCTCCCCTCTGTGCAGCTCACCTGTTCTGAATCACCTCATTGATCTCAGCCACACACACCAACTCATTCTGAGAGGAGCAGCAGCAGCAGCAAAATCTCACCCAACATTCCTCCACAATTTTTCCCAACTTTGGAAAAAGCAAAAAGTGAACAGAAGGGAAACTGGAACCTGGATCTAGGAAACTCACTACTTACCCTTGGACCTGAATATGTGGACTGCCCTGAATGAACTAATGCAGCTGTATTGAGTGAGAACCTGCTACAGAACGGTCAGGCTTTTTTTTCCACCCCTGGAAAAATCTGGATGGCGAGCTAGCCAAGAAGACTTCCAAAAGCTTCCCCTCTCACACTAGGCCTCCAGCCTCCAGCCTGAGCCCCCCCCCCACACCTACGTTCAGTTGTTGAAGCCAGTGTGTGTTATCACATTTTGTTCATTTTTATTATTTCCAAATTTTAATGTTAGACAAACACAAACTAATGTTTGATTGTTGAAGCTAGTGCACAGTTGCACCTTTTGTACAGTTTTATTATTATAAATGATACAGATGTTAGTGTAGTTTAAGCCCTGTACTCTGCAGAACCACAACATTTTTGTTTAAAAGTTTTGAACAAAAGGCTTTCAATATCTTACACCCCAAGGTTTGTTACAACTGACCCAGACTATGGGGTCAACTGTAACATTTCACTCCTTATATTTGAGATTAAGCCATACATTTTCTGTTTGTGTTGCACGGGAATTTTCTAGGCCATTTATTAGCAGACACTTGAAGCTAGTTTGTATAGCAGTTAGAACACACTGGGTTAAAAGAGCTCAAAGTTAGAGGCAGAAATGTCAAAAATGTTACAACTGTCCCCGGTCTCCCCTATTACTGGCTCTAGCTGGAGCGGCTTTGTGAGTTCACCCGGCCACTTGTTTATATTTAGGAGTTTTTTTTCTTTTGCCAGTGTGCGAGAAACAGCTTTTGGGCACTGATGAGGCTCGAGGAAAGAAAACATTGTTGAGATTTTTTTAGTCTTGTGGTATCTGGGATTCCTAAAATAGTGATCTGTGACTCAGGAAGCAGTTGTATTTAAAGTATTTTGGATATTATTTAAAAAAAAAATGTACCTAATAGCTCTGATCTTTGCTATCAGTATCATCTGTGAGAAGGCATCTGATTCATGTAGGCAATGTCTGGGTAGTCTTTCCTTGGAATAATGTCTCCGGTTTACTGGTCTGAGTCTGAAATTTTGTTTCATTGGATCTGAATCAGCTGGTTTAACAGACTGTAGTGTGTTATAGATATAAGTTATTGATTGTTTTTTGTATGATGAAGGCTGCAGCCATCTGTCCACATTCCAGCCTTGGAAAGTCTCGACATTTTGTAGATTTTTTCTCACATAATCACTTATTTGCAAACATCTGAAGAAGTTGCTTCCAGGCAGTTTGTATCTGCTTTTAATTTAAGAAAAAAAATAAACCATTCCATTAATGTGTAGATCTACTACTGAATGGATCCCTGCCTTCTGCCGGAGTTTGAAAGTATTATCGAGATAGGATGGGGCAAAGGAAGAGTTCCCAGGTAAAGCATAGAGCAGGGGCCGTCAGCTGCATTTGTGCAAGGGACAGGTTTTCCTTGATGGATGCAACATGGAAGAGACATTTTGGTCTAATTAACATACTTGTAAAAATATTTTATTTCAAATATAAGACATTTTTAGCCTCTAAGACAGTGATCGCCACATCAGGCCCACCACAGCTTCCAATCTGGCCCCCAGAAGACTTTTAAAACCAGAAAATGCACGGAATAAGTTGTTTTATTTAGGGTGTGTTATTTTAAAAAATCCTCAAAGACTTTAAAACAGGGGTCATCAGGTACATTTGCACAAGGGCCAGATTTAGTCCTGACAGAGACTCTGAGGACCGGACTATCAAATACACAAAACTTAAATAAATATTTTGGTCTGATTACCATATTATTGTAGTAGCATTTGTATTTCCTTTTAAATGCAGGACATTTTTAGGCATTACCAGTGAGATCTATCCCTATTATCCATAATGCAGCAGGCTACAAGGAGACAGACCTGACAACAAGACTGGCCGGACCCCTGAAATCCAAGATAATGGGCCCTCCCCAGCTGTGATGTAGCAACAGCATTAACTCATTTTTGACACTTTTTAACCACTTTTCACTACTTTGTTCAGCTATTCCTGCAACATTTTTTTTTTTGCCACTCTTAACCCATTTTTGATCATTTTTGCCACTTTTACACCCATTTTTTTTAAAATTCCCTTTTGCAACTTTCCAGCCAATTGACCTATGGCTAAGCCACGCCCCCTCAAATCACTTGGACAAACAATGAACATTCACTGACAGACGCTATTGCAGGTGTTACAGTAGGAGACATTTCACAGGAGGCCATTGATGATTTTTGGAGACAGAAAGATCACATATCATCTAGAAGTCACCAAAAGGGTCTAAACCACGTATTGGAGGGATATATTAATCATTTTATGTTCGAGAAGGTTGATAAAAAGTTAAAAGCCAAAATTTACAGGTCCCAGAGCAAACGTGATAAACCACATCTCGTTGCCATCACAATCTCAGACCAGATCCAAGATAGAGGATCAGCATCAAAGTGCCACTGAAGTTAAGGTTTTTGGCTCATGATATGACAAAAATATAACAACCTTTTTACCACCTTTACCAAGAGCGTCTCTCCGGTAGTTTGGTGCTACAGTATTTACACTGAATCATTCAGCATAACGTCTGCCAACCTTTGTTATCTCAGCTTTTACAGATAAGGTCATGAAGCTAAGCTCCAGAAGTTAACGTTAGTTTAACTAGAGACCTTTAAGCAACAGCTAACAATGATGCACGATCACCAAAGACCAAAAAGTAGAACAAAAAAATGCCAACGAACTCCCAACAAACAACGTGACACCACGAACAGCGTAGCTAGGACAGGGTTGCCAGCTTAGGGTTCCTGGCTGGAGTGAGATTTTGTTCATTATACATGCCCGCACTCAATGATGGCGACGTATTTGGACTCATTTCACTATTAGGGTTTAAAAAGTATGTGTCTTACACAGGCCCTAACACACACACACACACACACACACCCCCCCACACACACACATATAATAGCAACAATTATTGAAGGATATGAGTGTGATAAACAACAATTTACTGTGCTTCGTTATTTGCCAGCAAACCTTGAATAAAATAGATATGGACCGCAGAGGCCATGCTCACAATGCCATAAATTTAATTGGGGAAAAAAACTTGTTAGGTCAGCCACTAATGAAATCTTAGATGGTGTTGTGAGCTTAGTTCACCTGCGATGGTCTCATTTCTGAAGACTGTACCTGAGTTTTATCATCTTTATCTTCCCTCTCTTCTGATGATGTCCCATTCCTGCTGCCTCCGTCTGCTAGCGCCAGTCCCTCGTCTCTTTCCCTCTCTCTCACCTTCTTAAAGTATTTCAGTATGCTCATCTGCAGTAACACAGTTGGTAAGTCTTTCTTCAAAACATACATTGTGGCTACATTATCAATTGCACAGAAAAACTTACTACTACTGGAGCAAAAGAGGACGTTTGTTCACATTAACGTAAGCTAGCTTATGGTTAACTGTTAGCCTGTTCAGCTAATATCCTTTGTACCTTACAGAGCATTTATTCCAGCAGGACTCAACCTTCATCTACCCAGGAGCCACATTGTCTTAAAAATACTATTGCAAGAGCCACAATCCAAAACTGGGCATTTGATGCTCAATCTATCCATAGTTGAAATAAAACAGTGAATTGGTGGATTATTGTGTTGTTCAGTGGGATGAAATACAGAAAAATGTCTGTACAGAAGAAAAGATATTTCACTGATAATAAGCATGTTTGTATTTATATAAGCTCCACCTGGACTAAAGTCTTTTAAAATATCAGAATGTGCCGACTTAGAGCTATAAGGAGCTTTTCAAAGAGCTGATGAATCATGGGAGTCTGTTTGGGTATTTATATTCCATATTGTGATATTTACTGTAGCTCTGTGACTCTGTTAACTTAAAGTTATGTTTTCTATTTTTTTCCTCTCATTATTATCACTTTTAGCTAAAGGGGGAGGGTCCCCATAGTGGTCTTTGCCCTGGGCCTCCAAATGGCTAAAACCAGCCCTGCCTCACACCTGCAGCCCCCCTCACAGATCCTTCTGTCCTGCCAGTTTGGTGCTTTCATTTTTCTGTTTCTGCCCTTTTGACAGTATTCATCATTAGTACGTTTAAGATCAGATAAACCATCCACGTTTGGAAAAGTTTTACTCAGTTTTACATTATTTTAAGATGTGATCCGTGCGTGTTAGGCTCGTTGGTGATGATGCGCATCGCAAAAGTCATCATCAAATACGAGCATGGGAGAGCTTCAGCAGGAAGTGACTGAAGAAATGTGTTAAACCGAGGACATTAGAAGCTTTACCTTGAACACGAGACAGGACACCACACCTCTATTAACTTACGGAAGAGACGTGCCACCAGAGGACTTCCTCTGCGCTCTTTTACGCACGGTCCGCCGTCCCGGGCTCACCCGGCGGTAATAAAACACAAGTTTTCATTTGAATTTGGAAGTTAAAGTCTGTCTTCTTTCTGTGGACTTAGATTTATTGATATGACTTATTGCAATGAGTCTTTACTGCTGACAGTTTTCATATTTATAGAGGATTTCAGGAGGATTTTCTTAAAGGAAGCCTTAAAAGAGCTGCAACTGGTCACTGTGTTGTCTAATCGGCTTAATTTAAGTTGGACTTTTATTTTGAAAAGAGGTCTTTTATTTTGAAGCCTGTTTTGTATGCTTAGAGGCATGTGTCATTTTCTGTCAGCCATTTTTTGATGAAGCCAGCTGAATGAGACCTCATGCAATGCTGTAGACACCACAGAGGCAATGTCGTGAGTAAATACATGAATATTTTATGTTTGTAGTTAGGATTGAGGTTAGACAACTTACTCTAAACTTTAAAACACTTGATTTCATGTGGTTAAAAACGTTTATTTACATGCATTATGCACTTTAAAAGAGTTCATGTGGTCATGTGGATCTTTAAGTATTGTATTCTGTGTGTTACAGTTTTCACTCTGTCTTTGTACGAAGATGTTAAGAGCCACAGTAAAGAGCAAAGTAATGCTAACTACGACTCAAGTCATCTTTTCAAAGTAGAGTTTAGCTGGTTGTATAGCTTCAGCTGCTACGCTGAAGTGAAGACAACATAGTCACCAAAGAGCCATATGCGGCTCGAGAGCTGCGGGTTGAGTATCACTGATTTATTTAAAACAAAAATTATATAGTTTGTTAAGCCCTGGGTTCCGTTGTATAATTAAACCATGACATAAGACGCTGAATAATTGTTTACCTTTGTACAATTGCTGCTGCGATCTGCCGCTGTTCTGAAGTGGCTGGACGTCAACTCCCGCCCCACTGTGCTGTGATTGGCTAGTTATTCACAGGTCTAGGGCCGTTACCTTGAGCATCCGTCCAATCAACACCGGGATAAACATTGCCCACCAATCAGAGAGTAATCTGAGAGCGCCAAATCGTTTGATTCTGGCGTGAGAATAGTTTGATTGGCATGTGAGCGTGAGACAGGAGGTGAAAGCGTGAGTCACACGCCAGAAGCGTGAGAGTTGGCAACCCTGAGCTAGGAGCTAATGTTAGGCTAACTTTAGCTAACCTTAGAGACCGGTGGATGTGTGAAGTAAACAGTGAGCGGAGGCGGAAGGATACAAAATGGCGAAAGCTGTATCGTAAGTTAGTGCCTGACACAGAGGGGGTTTTTGGGAGAAATAAAGTGCTGTGTACGTTTTCGACACAGTGCACAGGCGAGCCAACATTTTTCCTTGGCCCATTTTTTGTAAAACTCGTTAATTTACGTGGACAACATGTTCCCATCTACAGCCGCTATGCGCCGGCTCTCTCCGAGCTCGTAATAACAACAGGATCAAATTACACGGAAATCGCTGGAGGCTAATGCTACTACTATAGCCAAGCACCTCCTATGACCCAACTTCAAAAATCCTGAAATATCCCTTTAAAATTAACTTTATATTTCTTTCCAGCAAAGTCACAATATGTTGCCTCAAATATGATGTTGGCTTACTTAAGAACAGATGTTAATTTTTTCCATGTTGATGTTGTGGTCTACTGCAACACTTTTATCCAAAGAAGACACTTTTTTGGTTTAGATGTGGCTTAGGGAAGGGAAAAAAATACACTCTGTCACCCAGACTCTCAGGATACCTTGTGTTGGAGTCGCATGTACCCCATGAACACCGTTTGACAATTTTTAAACTTAAAATCTCAAAAAAAAATCTCATAAAACCGGACGAAAACTGACTTTCTCCCATTCATTTCAATGGATGTCCAAGCAGCTGATGTCCGAGTGTATTGGAGTGGTATACGCACTGTGATTGGCTCATCGCGTTTGAGGGTGGGACTTAGCCATAGGTCAATTATCACCCTTGAGTGCCTCTTTAACCCCTTGTCATTACTTTGTCAGATTATTTTTGCTATATCTTTGCCACTTTTAACTAAGATTTGATACTTTTTGCCCCTTTGCCCTTTTTTCCATTCTTTAACCCTTTTTAAACCACATTTCGATGTTTTTTCCTCTTTGTGCAACTCTTTTATCCATTCTTGCCACCTTTCATCAGTTTTTGCCACTTTTTAACCCCTTTTCATGACCTTTGTTACTATATTTTTGTCACTTTTAACCCATTTGGATACTTTTTGCCCCTTTTTTTCCTCTTTTACCAATTTTTTTTTGCCAAATTTTAACCTCCTTTCACTACTTTTGTCCCTCTATGCCACTCCATAACCCATTTTTACACTTATCCATTTTTGGCACTCTCTAACCCCTTGTCACCACTTAATTTGGCTATTTTTGCAGCATTTCTGCTGATCTTAACCCGTTTCTAAATATTTATTAATAATGGCTGAAGTGAATTTCTGAACAAAAGATAAAATGTTAAGTCGTCCTAAAGCTATTTCAGTATTGTTGTTTTTGGGGTGGATTTAACAGCTGCAGACATTTTAATTTTTAAAAACCTCTGAATTCAATGATCTCTTGGGGGCCAGACAGGAAGCTTTTGGGGGGGGGGGGGGGTCCGTATATGACCCGCGGGCTGCCAGTTGATGATCAGTGCTTTAAAACATTGGCTAAATGTTTGGTCCATTTTACAGAAATCCATTCTTGATGCCATTTTCCATGTCAACTTTCCACGTCAGGCACTTTGAGAGTTACACGTTTTCTGCCAGAGGACCTCAAAAATAGACCAGATTCCTGTTAATTTTTCCCAACAATCACAACACAGCATTTTAGCATTAAACCCAGTGATGGACAACGTGCCAACCCAAGAAATATGTAGCCAAAATACTGCAATAGCCTCCTAGCGGCAATTGTAGTTTACGCAAATGGGACTGGTCTCACCTCAATAGGCCAAAAATTGAAAAATTACATTTGAAGCAAATGAAAGAATTAAACACTAAATTAAACTAATTGTTTTTTTTTGTTTTTTTTTTTTACGGCTGTAGAGAATTTTACAGATACCTTACATACATCAACCTATTTTTCCTCTGAATATTTCTGAATCTGATTGTGTTCTGGGGCCAGATGGGACGATGTGGAGGGCCTGATGTGGCCTAGAGTCTAGGTTTTAGATCAAAATGAGGTTTAATCTGTCTCCAGATCTTGAGAGTGTTATGGATTACTGCATTATTCTGGATACAGATTTTTCAGCGTTAGAGTGTGATAAGAGGATGGGCAGCTATTGGCTGACATTTTCGCTCTGGTCGAGCCAGTTAGGCAGGATTGCTGCATCATCAAGCCAAAATGCCATGACTCTAATATTTGCAGCCCAATGTCAGAGACCTGCTAACACCAAACCTCCTCTTCTGGATTTGTAAAGATGTTTCTTGCCAATCTTATGTATAGTTCTTTGACTATTATTGAGCATTGCTACACATTCATACCAGCGGATGATGTGGTTCTGTTGGCTTCATCAGGCCACGACCTTCAGCTCTCACTGGAACGGTTCGCAAGCCAGTGTGAAGCTGCTGGGATGAGAATCAGCACCTCCAATCCTGAGGCCATGGTCCTCAGTCGGAAAAGGGTGGAATGCCGTCTCCAGGTTGGGCATGAGATCCTGCCCTGAGTGGAGGAGTTCAAGTATCTCAGGGTCTTGTTCACTAGTGAGGGAAGAATGGAGCGAGAGATTCGGTGCAACATCGGCAGTGATGCGGTCTCTGCATTGGTCTGTCGTGGTGAAGAAAGAGCTGAGTTGAACGGCGAAGGATCTACGTTCCTACCCTCACCTATGGTCACGAGCTGTGGGTAGTGACTGAAACAACGAGATTGTAGATACAGGTGGCTAAGATTAGTTTCCTCCACAGGGGGTCTGGGCTCTCCCTTAGAGATAGGGTGAGAAGCTCGGCCATCCAGGAGGGACTCGGAGTACAGCCGCTGCTCCTCCGCATTGAGAGGAGCCAGATGAGGTGGCTGAGTCATCTGGTCCGAATGCCTCCTGAACGCCTCCCAGGTGAGCTGTTCTGGGCAGGTCCTGGTAGGACCCGGGGAAGACCCAGGACACGCTGGAGATACTATGTCCTGGGGATGCCTTGGGATCCACCGGGAAGAGCTGGACAAAGTCGCCTGGGAAGAGGGAAGTCCGGGCTCCCCTGCTTAGGCTGCTGCCCCTGCGACCCGACCTTGGATAAGTAGAAGAAGACGGATGGATGGAAAATGTGGTATTATGTAAATAAACTGGCATTTATAGGGTTAAAATTATGAAAATTAATTCACATTTTCTGTAAAGGGTAGAGTTAAGGACCAAAAATTAAAAAAGGTTTATCTTTCATGTTTAAAATTTTTAAATCTATCCAATTTCCTAAAAGGGCTTTAAAGAGGAAAAGTGAATTTTTTGTTGTTGTTTTTGAGGAGGGCCTGATGGTTAAATTAATATTCTATCCTAACATTTTATCCTGATGGGCCCTCCCCAGGGCCCATCTCCTTAAATGATTCATCCAGAAAAAAAAAAAACGTATCAGCTTTAAGCTTTGCATTTCACACATCCTGAAACTGTTGACAACCTGAGTCAATTTCAGTCTTCACCGTCTCACTATGTGTAAAAGTTCATTTTCATTTTTCTGGTCTGAATCATCAGAAACTGAAGAGTGAAACTGAAAAGTGACACAAAAACAACAACCCAGGTTGGATTACTTGGAGTGGGGCTGAGGGCTGAGGTGGTGGGGAGAGGATGGGGTATGTTGTGGTTTCTACGTCTGCCAGCTGTGTTGAGGGAAACAAGTCTGCTGCAACACGTGTAGTTTAGAGAACAGTTCTATTACAGTGTGTAGTCTTCATCTGAGTCAACTGGCCCAGGGATTTTAAAGCTCACTAAAGATCAAAAACAAAACGTCAAAGTACACCAAGTCCATGACTGAGAGTATGTAGTAAAAAGTAAAAGTAAGGTGATGTCAGGAGTTTTCTCGGTTTCTTAGTCATTCTTTCTTGAACAATGTAAAATATCAAGCAGTGTAACATAAGGGCCCATGGAGTCATTATGAGGTCACACTGAGAAATCTCTGCAAGAATTACTTTTATTCATTTGTGCTGTAGTAAGCATCCATCTTAAAAAAGTAAATACCTTTTCTTTAACAGAATAAAAATGGGTTAGAAGTGGTAAAATGTCAATAAAAGTGGCAAAAAAAAGTTCAAAAGACGATCATAAAAGTGGTACAGTGGTAATATTTGCTGAAAGGGGACATATTATGCAAAAATAACTTTTCAGGCCTTTCTAACTCAAATATGTGTCCCCGGCCTGTCCACAATCCCCTCAAGTATCAGAAAAATTCATTCTTTCTCTGCCTTTCAGAAAATGTGTGCTGAAACAAGCCGTTCTCAGATTTTAACCCCAATGACCTCACATGGGAAGGCACCTGGCCCTCCCCCACTTGGAGGAAAGTTTCGCCCTCCTCTCCTGATCTTCCTGTCAGCTGAGCTGCTGGATAGCTCAGTGGGTTATCCTGCTGACTACGGTCTCAGAGATCGATGGTTTGAATCCCCATCAAGTCAGGATAAAAGCGTCTGTAACATCAGGACTGCTGCATCCATTTCCTGCGGGGTCAGACAGCTAATTACCATTTAAAGCCACAGAAACAGCTTGTTCTGAGTAGGGCTGAAAAAAAAAAAAAGGTTTTTAGACATGCAAAAATCCAATACTGGAGTGTTTTTTCAGCCACAAACTTCACAGGCATGTTTTGGGGAATTCTCAGAACAATTTAAACTTGACAAAAGAGTAAAATATGTCTCCTTTAAAAGTGGCTGAATCTGGTAAAATAAAGTGATGAAATTAGATTATAAAGTGGGAAAAATGGATGGAAAAGGAGGTGAAATGGGATTTTAAAAGTGGGAAAAATTATCTAAACTGGCAAAAATGGGTTAACTGAGGCAGAAAACAGGCAGATCACTTAATAATAAGCTAAAACACGCTAAAATAGGATTAGACAAGATAAGCTAAGATAAGCCAAGTTAAACAAAGATAAACTAAGCTAAGCTTACAAAGCTAAGCTAAGCTAAGCTAAGCAAGTTAAGCAAAGCTAAGATAAGCTACACTAAGATAAAATGAGCTAAGACAAGCTAAACAGAACTAAGTTAAGAAAAGCTAAGATAAGACAAGATAAACTAAGCTAAGCTTACAAAGCTAAGCTAAGCTTAGCAAGTTAAGCAAAGCTAAGATACACCAAGATGAAATTAGCTAAGACAAGCTAAACAAAATTAAGTTAAGCAAAACTAAGATAAGACAAGATAAACTAAAATAGAATAAGCTAAGCTAAGACAAGATAAGCTAAGTTAAACAAAGCTAAGATAAGACAAGACAAGGCAAAATAAGCTAAGCTAAATGAAGATAAACTAAACTAAGCTAACACAGCTAAGCTAAGCAAGTTAAGCAAAGCTAAGCTAAGATAAACTAAGATAAACTCAGATAAGCTAACAAAGCTAAGCTAAGATAAGCCAAGATAAACTAATCTAACAAAGCTAAGCTAAGCCAAGCAAGTTAAGCAAAGATAAGATACGCTAAGATAAAATAAGCTAAGCTAAGACAAGATAAGCTAAGCTAAACTAAGCTAAGTGTGGCCAAGTAGGGATAAGGGCTATGATAAATTTGCACCAATACGAGCCAGACAACGCCACCTAGGGACTTTCAGCCTAGGAGTTTTACCCAGTTCTAAAGATAAGAGGCAAACACAGGTTCACTCTACAAGGAAGACAGAGACGTGGTTCAAAAAGCAACTCAAAAAATTTATAAGTTTAAATGCAAAAATATATTAATGTAACTGGAAGTGTCTGGAAGACAAGATAAGCTAAGCTAAACTTAGTTAAGCTAAGATAAGCTAAGCTAAGATAAGCTAAGCTAAGATAAGCTAAGCTAAGATAAGATAAGACAAGACAACACAAGATAAGCTAAGCTAAGCTAAGACTTTATTGATGCCCAGAGGGGAAATTCTGGCATTGCAGCAACACAACGGTTGGTGGAACAATTTTACTAAATAAAAGCTAAATAAATGATTAAATAAGGGACAGTATGTATATTCAATTCACATTCGTTCCAAGCAACAGTAATCACAGTGACACGTGTTTGTGTAAAGTGCCATGGTACACCTGTTGGCAGCATATTATATACAGAGAAGTGTTATGCCATGAACATGAGGTAGTGTGAAAGAAGTCAAATAGAATGGAGCAGTATGGAGGAGCAAGATTATAAACAAACCAAGATATAAAGATAACAGTGTAGTTGGTACTGTAGTATGAATATCAATAACAAGTTAAAGTGCAAAAAAGCTATAATGTGTTATAAAATAGTACAGTACAGCATAGTTAAATATAATGTAGAATATAATACGGTAGCGTTCTCTATCTTAATCAGCCACGAGACGTCTGACCGTTTGTGAGGCTTTATCTCTAGCTTTACACGGGCTGCTGTGGGCCGCAGCCAATACAACAAATCTGCAGCCTGAAACTCCAACTCTTTTGCATGCAGCCAAAACTCTCATCCCCAGAGACGCACACCAAAACGAGATATGCTCACATACACCGAACACAAGCACCTCCTCTGCACGCACTCTCAACCAATCACAAGTCTGAATCTCATAACAGACAGGTATACGGTTTCTCACGAACACTGCCGAACATGGTGTGTTCACTGACATCATGGAAAACTCAGTAACAGCCATAACAGAACGTGTTTCATCAAAAGAGCAACTTAACAACAACAACTGAGTCTGTTACAATACAATATAACATAATACGATACAACATTATATATGCAACAATCATGGCATGGTGAATATGAACAGTAAGTGTACGGTGAATATAGAATAAGAATTCCAGTTTAAAGGACAGTAATAACACTAATAATAATGTTAATGAATGATTAAAATGGGCAAAAAGAGTGGTGAATAAGGGTTAATAATGGCAATAATGGGTAAACAGAGCCAACATTAGATGAAAAGAGGAAAAAAATTGTTATGAAGTAGCAGAAATGGGAAGAAAAGTGACAAAAATTTGGTGGGAAAATGATGAAAACAGCTTTTAATGTGGCAGTTTTGGTGTAAAGTGGCAACAATTGGTACAAAGAGGCAAAACTGGTGCAAATTGCACAAAATTGATGAAAAGTGCAAACAGTGGCAAAACTGGGAGGGAAAAGCAGTTGAAAAGTGACACAAATATATAGTGTTAACATTAGAAGCGCCGAGGGGCCGTTCTCGGTTTGTTAGGGGACAAATCTGTCAGCATGCCGGTGTGCAAACTTACTTTTTACAGATTTTTTAAACATTACTTTGATTTCAGCATAAATCTCAGCAAAAACTGTGTTTGATTTTACATTTAAAGAATTACATGCATATATTTTCATAAGAATTGCTAAAATATACAACTGGAAATTATCTAAAAAATATTTGTAGTTTTTTTAAAGGTGACCCCCTCTCAGTGTCTTTGGACCCCTAAGAGGGTCCTGACCCCTATGTTGAGAACCACTGACTGAAATAAACAGACCAGTTGATCAGAAGTAAATATATATATATTATTAAAAGAAACCAAAAGAATATAACTGCGTACAGGGTTTGAATCCTGATAGACAGGCTTTTCTGTGGAATCTGGGGACAGTGTGGAGCAAGGTTGTTAAAGTTAACTAAAACTAAGTAACTAAAACTAAAATTGAAAATTAATTTAGTTAACTGAAACTAAATCAAAGCTAAGCTTTACCAAAAAAAAAAGAAAACTAACTAAAACCATATGTGTGTTTGCAAAACTAAAATAAAATAAAAATGGAGACAAAATATCCTTAGTTTTAGTCTTTGACACAACCAGAGTGACTGGCACCTACGCCAGAGTCTGGGGAGAGTAAAATTGCGTGATCTGATTGGTTAGGACTTCATACAGTGTTAGTTTTATGTCTGGAGTTGTATCATCATTAAATGAACAAAGGATAAATAAAGAGTAGCCTGTTTGAATATGTTTTGAAAATGTATGACACACACTCAGCCTTGACATCTATCTGTAAAACCTAAAACTAACACTAAAACTAATAACTAAACTAAAACGAAGCTTTTGTGCAAAATAAAAACTAAACTAGGAAAGCACTCAGAGAGCGCAGACCTCCACCATTAGCCCTATCTCCCAATAATACAGAATCCTTGAAAAAAATCCTGGATCCAGATGGTGATCTGGATCAGTCCCAAAATCTTATCAGTTCTTCCTTATGCCATGTCTGACATGTCCTGAAAATTTCATCGAAATCTGTCCATAATTTTTTTGAGTTATGTTGCTAACGAACGAACAAACAAACGCACCCGACCACATAACCTCCTTGGCGGAGGAAACTAACAAACCAGCAGTCAAAGCTGATAATAACGAAACTGAAATCAAACACAGAAAGTGAAAACAAAATAAAAATACAAACTAATGACAAATCCAAAACTATTATAGCCTGGGTGTGGAGGTTGTGGAACAGGAAGTGTTCCATCCATCAGCAGACTGTGAGGCTGAGATCAGACTTGGCCTTGGACTCAGACATGGGTGACCTGAACATGGCAGTGTTGTTAGCCCGTGAAAAGCAGGGCTTCCTGACACAGGAACAGCAAAATAAAAATACAAACTAATGACAAATCCAAAACTATTATAGCCTGGGTGTGGAGGTTGTGGAACAGGAAGTGTTCCATTCATCAGCAGACTGTGAGGCTGAGATCAGACTTGGACTTGGACTCACACATGGGTGACCTGAACATGGCAGTGTTGTTAGCCCGTGAAAAGCAGGGCTTCCTGACACAGGAACAGCAATTGTGATTCACAGGAACCTGGTGTGCTTTCCCAGACCTGATCCAGCTCACCACATATTGTAGTTCTCAGGACCTACAGGGCTGATCCAGACACTGGAGACATACAGGACCTACATCTGACCCCAGCTGAAGGAGCATTCTGAAACCAAGATTGTTGGGGAGAAATGTCGACTATGGACACAGGCCCACAACCTTTGGTTTAGGAAAATGACGGAATGAGAGTTACTCTGGTGAAAACTGACTTTGGTAGAAGTAAAAGTACAGGTCCATAAATCTTTTACATCTTACTGCTAATATTGGACAGTTGTCTGTCTGTCTGCATGATTTATGGTGTTTCTGCTGATTAGTCAGAAAGTAAAATCAAGGAAAATAAAGCCAGAGAAGGTGGAAATTCCAGTTCTCCTGCACTGTTGATGTTTGACAGGAATCTTCTGCCAGCAAGGGTATTCACTGGATCTTTCTCATGGAACAGTTAAATAAGATGATCTCATATTTCTGTTCTAACTGGCCCATCAGTATGAGGTCTACAGATTTCCTCAGGTATAAAAATGTGAACTTATCCTTGATGATTTAAGAATTTGAATGAAACACAAGATACTTGTGCCCTATAAAGAGGATCAGCGCTCAGTGAAGAAATCCCTAATCCATTACTATCTGCCTCTACAAGTCAACCGGGCAGGCCTATGGTAGTAGGAAACCAGCACTTCACAGGGGTTGTCAAGTGGGAACCCTCCTTCATCAGTGTTTCATCCAGTTAGTCCCACGACACCTCCAGAGGGCTGAACAGTGATCTCCAGCGTCCCAGAGCCACCCCCCTCCATGCCGGCTCTCACCACCCACCATGCCAACACGCAGACATCATCTTACCTATCTTACCACATGGCCCAAACAGCCTCAACAGCACGCCACCTTCAACAGACCCAGGCTCCATACATGCAAGCTCCAGGTAGTGACGATGCTGATACTACCTTCCTTAACAGCACTCATTATTACAGTGCCACAACCAATAACTAAGAGTAAAAAAGAGGGGAAAATGAGACAGATTAGTGAGAGCGAGAGAGAGAGAGAGAGAGAGAGAGAGAGAGAGCAAGCTTCGCAATAAGGTGGGAGAGGCAGAGCTAAGGGTGTGGTACCCTGTAGTGGGTTAACACACACCCCCAGCCTGGCGTGGCATGGCGCTCTATCCCCCTACTCCTTCATTTTCATGAGGGAGGACAGAGTAGAGAGAGGATTAAACAAAACTAACAGATAAAGTTACGGGTTTTCGTCAACCTTCATTTTTGCCCCAGCTGGCATTACTCCTCTTCATCCAGATCCACTGGCTGGCCTGAGCTGCTTCATCTGAGATCTCCTTAAATTCTGTCCCTGCACTCCCAGCTCTCCAAGTAATGAAACAGCTGACCTTGCTACAAACCCTCTACATCCCACTTCTACTGGACAAGTCCTAACTTTCTATCCTTGCTGTTCAGCTTCTGCTCCTAAATCTGCGTATTTCAGCTTCTTCCTTTCATAGGCTTCCTCCACAGAATCCTCCCATGGAACCGTCAGCTCTATAAAATAAACTACACGCTGACTGGCAGACCACAGCACTATGTCAGGCCTAAGACTGGTGCAAACTATCTCCTGTGGTACAACAGGTTTCCCTCCTAAATCTACCTGCATCTCCCAGTCCTTGGCATCCTTTAACTGGCCTAACTGGTGCCTACCTGATAACCTACCTTCTTTAACCTTCTCTCCCTCTCTGACAAACTGAACCGTCCTTGTTCCCTGATTACATCCGACATTCACCTGTCGTCTTCTGTTTTCAATTCCTGCTCCTAGACTTTTCAAAACCCTGTCATGCCTCCATGTATATCTACCTTGTGACAGACTGATCTTACATCCTGTCAAAATGTGCCTCAAGGTTGCTGTCTCGGAGCACAAAGGACACGATGGGTCCCCGTCAACCCAGAACTTTAGGTTCTGGGGTGATGGTAGGACATCATAGGTAGACCCTAGCAGGAATTTGATCCGCCTATCTTCCATACTCCATAGGTCTCTCCAACTCAGCTTCATCTTCTCTACACTCTCCCAGTTCATCCACTGTCCCTGCTTAGCCTGAGCCACAGCCTTAGTACACCTCACTACTTCCTCCTGTCTACATACCTGTTCCACTACCAGTCTCCTTCTATCTTTAGGACCTGCTTTGTTCCACTCCAGTCTATCTGAGCCAAGCCCCAGGCCTCCCTGACCTATCTGGATATTGCCTACAATCTCAGCATGCCTATGAGCTGCCTCTGCCTCCTCTACTGCCTGTCTTGGGTTCCATTTCCTTCCCCTAGTTGGATTTGGAACTACACTGCTAACTAGTCCGTCTTTGCTCCCTGCTAACAGCAACTCTGTTCTAACCTTTGAGCACTTGAACTCTTCTGTTAAGCCAGTGATCCCTTTGCCATACAGTGCCACACTGCTAAGGCACCGAGGAACACCCAACCATTTCCTTACATATGAGTTAATTACTCTTTCCAGCTTCTCTACCTTCGATATTGGGAATCTCATAAACTGACATGGGCCACATCATTCTAGGAAACAGCCCAGACTGCAAACACCATAACTTCAACCTCTCTGGGAGCCCTGATTTATCAGTCCTCCTTAATCCCTCCACAACATCTTTTCTAAACTGCTCCACCTGGTCACTGTCATTGAGGTCTTTATTATACCATCTCCCTAAGCTTTTTACTGGCTTCTCCCTGATCGACGGTATCTCTTCCTCATCTACAAAAAACTTTCACTTGGGTCTGGACGGCCTCCGGCAGACAATCAGGATCTGGGGTCTGGACGGCCTTCAGCAAAGAACCGGGATCTGGGGTCTGGAAGGCCTCTGGCAGACAATCAGGATCTGGGGTCTGGATGGCCTCGAGCGAAGAATCAGGATCTGG
This sequence comes from Cheilinus undulatus, assembly GCF_018320785.1. Taxonomy (NCBI): domain Eukaryota; kingdom Metazoa; phylum Chordata; class Actinopteri; order Labriformes; family Labridae; genus Cheilinus; species Cheilinus undulatus. The sequence continues at coordinate 50,639,644 of NC_054871.1, read as the reverse complement.
GGTCTGGACGGCCTCCAGCGAAGAATCGGGATCTGGGGTCCGGACGGCCTCTGGCGAGAGGTCTGGAGGCAGACGGCGCTCCGCCAGGACTGGTGGCAGACAGCGCTCTGCAGGCTCAGAAACCAGACGACACTCTGCAGGCACAGGAATCAGACGCCGTGCTGCAGGCACAGGAAACAGATGACGCTCTGCAGGCACAGGAACCAGACGGCGCCCTGCAGGCACAGGAACCAGACGGCGCCCTGCAGGCACAGGAACCAGAAGGTGCTTGGCAGGAACGGGAGGCAGACGGTGCTCAAACGGGACTGGTGGCTGACAGCGCTCTGCAGGAACTGGAAGCTCAGGCTCTGGATCACTGGATGAAGCAGGCTGAGGCTCTGGATCACTGGATGCAGCAGGCTGAGGCTCTGGGCCACTGGATGCAGCAGGCTGAGGCTCTGGATCACTGGATGCAGCAGGCTGAGGCTCTGGATCACTGGATACAGCAGGCTGAGGCTCTGGATCACTGGATGCAGCAGGCTGAGGCTCTGGATCACTGGATGCTGCAGGCTGAGGCTCTGGATCACTGGATGCACCAGGCTGAGGCTCTGGGTCACTGGATGCACCAGGCTGAGGCTCTGGATCACTGGATGCTGCAGGCTGAGGCTCTGGTAGTGGTTGCTCTGGCCCTGAGATAATGAAAGCCAGCAGCCACTGAGGCAGGGCACGCCTCAGCACCGGTTTCAGAGCAGCTTCTCTTTTGGCCCTTTGAAGAGATGCTCCTCTGTACAGAGGGTGGATTTTAGGATCTTTCCACATTCCATACAGAGTAACTAGAGAGTCTATTAAAGAAAAAAATTCCTCTTCATCTGCTGGGTCCAATGTTGGTTGGTTCATTCTGTCACATTTGCAGAGAAGAACTCAAAAGGGAGGACCCAAATGCAGATTAAACAAAGAACTGATTTAATTAAACAAAAGAACTTCCTTGAAACAAAAAACCAGGAATCAAAATCAACAAAACAAAATCCAAAAGAAGCACGAGGAAAGATCACGATGGGCAAAGACATCAAATGAACCGACACAGACACAGGGAGACACAGAGACTAAATACACTGGGAGTGATTGCACTGTGGGAGACAGGTGTGGATAACGAGACACAGGTGAAACTGGTGAGGATAATCAAAGCGGAGGGAAACTCAGGCAGGAAGCAAAACTAGAATCACACACAAGGAAAGGCAACTACAAAATAAAACAGGAAACATGGAACATAACATGAGAAGCAGACAAAGACTAAAAACCAGACACAAGAAGCTAAACTACAGAAACACTGAAAATACAGGAGAATACAAAGAACCAAAAACAAGGAGGGAAACTCAAACACAGGGAGAAAAACTACACAAGAAACACAGGGATTAAAACTAAACATGAGACACAGGAATTAACTAAACATGAAACACAGGGAATGTAAAACTAACATGAAGCAGGGAATTACTAAACATGAAACACGAGGAGTAAAACTAAACATGAAACAAGGAATAAACTAGAATTATACAACTAGGAAACTTAAATACAAAATAAAACTAGAAACATCGAAATCACACAATAAACAAAGGAAAACACAAGGGATCAAGAACTAAACACAGGAAATACACTAGTGTCACGTTTCTGCAAGTCGCATGACGTGAAGGACAGGGGTCATGGACAGGGAAAGTAACAAAAAGAAAATCTGCACCTTTATACAAAACAAAAATAAGGCCTTTGGGGTCTAAAAGATGGAGTGGAGTTATGCTTCTCCACAGCCACCCACTAATTTTGCCAAAAGTTGGCAAACTAAAGTAAAAAGGCCTCAAACAGAGGTAGAATCGCTTGTTGGGGAGAAAACACTAAGTGCAGAAATCTCCTTAGAGATCAACCCTCACAAAAACTCTAGAATTTACCCTCTTTCCCTCAAAACACATAACCACTCTCACACTCTCAAAAACACACATCACACAAACCAAAAGAAACCAACTGAAGGTGTTGGCTCTTTGGTGTCACACACCAAACTGAGGGAAAGAGCCTCCTTTTATAGACTACCCAGGCTGATGAGCACCAGCTGAGTGCAATGAGGACAGGTGAGCTGAGTGAGAGGCTCGTTAGGAGTGCTGGAGGTCACAGACTACCTCCATCTGTAACACCTCCCCCCAAAAAGACAACAAATCTTATTTGTTGACATAAACAAACTTCAAATTCAACACAATGTTTACTTTAGGACTCTATCATTTAACTCCAACTGTAAACACAAAAAGCTAGTACAAAAACACTAGATAACCTGTTAGGAAAGAAACTATTTGTTTACAACCAGAACAACAAAAAACACCCTACTGCTCTGAGTAGAGGAACCTTTTGACCAAGAACAAAAATACTCATTTTAGTCAGTCGTCACTCGTGACAGACAGTCAGCAACTACATTGTCTTTTCCTCTTACATGTTGGATTTTTAGTGGAAACTCCTGCAAAGCTAAACTCCAACGGAGTAACCTACGGTTAGTGGAGGCCGATCTTTGCAGGAACAACAAGGGGTTGTGGTCAGTGTAAACCACCAAAGGATCAGAAGATGAAGCGTAGACCTCACAGAATCCCAAAACCAGGGTCATCAGTGTCACAACCATTATCAAGTTAAAGGGACATAATCGTTTTTTCTTTCTGAAGTCGGGTCTTGACACAATGCCATCCAAGCTTCTAATCTCCCTTACTACAGTGCATTTTCCAGAAAACTGCACTTCAAGGCGACATAACAGGCAACAAAATCAACATCTGATCCTCAACATCAAATGATCGAGCAGCTTTTCGATCTTCCAAGATTTTCTCTTTGCAAACAAAACTTGAACACCCTCATCCCAGGGGTCCACACACTCCACCAGCACTTTGCTGAATGGCTCATCAAAAGCAGTTATGGGTTGCAAAGCAGCAACTGGCACCACTTGATTTGGTTTGCCTGTTAACTGGCAAACTTCACAGGCTTTACAAAATTTCTTAATGTCTGTTTTCAGACCTGGCCAAAATAAATTTTGTAAAATCCAGTCATACATCTTATTGACACCAAAATGACCAGACATACTCCCTACATGTGCCAGCCTTAGTATCTCGGGACAAAGTGGTGTTGGGACCACTACTTGAGGTACTGCCGACTTGGCACCTTCCACAAGAGGACATGGCTGCCATTTCCTCATCAAAACGCCACTCCTCTCAAAGTATCCCACCGGAACACCATCACAATCCTCTTCCAACCAGAGGTCAACATACAGGGATAACAAAGAATCATCTTTCTCCTGCTCAGCAATGAGCTGCTCATGAAACATTTTAATGCGATATGTAGAGACATCGTTCATCTCTACATCTGCTTTCACCTTTGAGCTGCCCAAAGGTAAAGCCAACTCAGGAGCTTCAACAAAGTTTGCATCACACAATTTTGTCTCTGAGAGACCAACTGAAATGTGATGCTCAACATCCCCATCAACATAAACATGCTCACGAATAGACAATTTATTTTCAGGAGAAATCTCAGAGTCAGAATCGCACAAAAATGTCTCAGCCAAATCAACCAAAGTGAGATCTCTGACATCTTCAGAACGAGTGCTACCAGCCTCTCTCTTAGCCATAGCACGAGTGTCAACACAAGACACAACCTCAGGGTGTGACTCCACCAACCCTTCCTTTTCTTCAATTTTAGGTACCTCCGACACAATAGGGTCTGGTAGATGACTTGTGACTTTGTCACCTGCCAAGTCATTTCCAAAAAGGAAGGTGATCCCTCCCACAGGCAGTCCATCCCTTAAGGCTACCTCAACAGTGCCACTGACTATCTCAGATTCCAACTTAATAACAAATAACGGTTCTTGAAACCAATTCATCTCCACACCCCTTATAAGAGCGCTGTTGCCGCTCTTCATTTCATCAGTAAGAGGCAACACCCCTCTCAACAGAATGGACTGTGACGCTGCAGTGTCTCGCAGTATTTTCACTGGTCTCTTGTGCTCATCTCCAAGCAGGGACACAAATCCATCAGATGTGAAAGGCCTGAACTCATCTGGCACTTTCTCACTTGCAATTTTTAAGTCAGGGACTGACATTTCATCAATAAGGGGGCTTCCAAGTAAAGTTACAGCTTTGGGCTTATCACCCCTTTTCTGTAACACTGGACAGTCTCGAACAAAGTGACCTTTTGCATGGCAATAGTGGCACTCAACCTGATTTTTAGTAGTGTGCTTCCCAGTGGGTGTGAACACTGGTTTAGAGAAATTTGGGAGTTTTGTTTTACTAGAGAAGGTGCTTGGTGACTTTGATGGGCAAGTGAATTTGTGAGTGAGAGCAAACTCATCATCAAAAACAGCTTTTTCCTCCAGAGTTAAACTACTTTGCTCATTGAGGTAAGTAGCAACTCTTTCATTAACGCATAGCGTTTGAACTGTTCCAACAAAATGATGTTTTTTAAATCATCCAGGTTTTTAACATCTTGTGATTTACACCAGCGTTCAAATAAGGTTTTTTGTTCTCGAGCAAACTCCACATGAGTTTGGCTCTCTTCCTTTTTCAACTTTCGGAATTGCTGCCTATATGCTTCAGGCACCAATTCATATGCACGGAGTATGGCTTCCTTCACAGTCTTGTAATCGGAGCTTTGAGCAATGGACAATGATGCGTAAACACTTTGGACTTTCCCCACCAACACACATTGGAGCAACAATGGCCTGAACTCCTCTGGCCATTTTAAAGTGTTGGCAACTCTCTCAAACAGTGTAAAATACTCATCCACCTCCTTTTCATTAAATGGTGGTACAAGTCGGCTGTTTCGCGCTAAATCAAATTCTCTAGCACCACCGTGCTGTACAGATTTGATGCGGAGCTCTTCAAGCTCCAGTTCTCTCAAACGTATGACCTGTTCTTTTTCTTTCTCTTCATATATTAATTTGATTCTCATTTGCTCTAACTTGAATTGCTCAAACTTGAGTTTCATCTCCAAGTTCTTCACTTCAGACTCAGTAGCAGGGTCAGTGCTAGAGGGATCAGTGTCATCTTCTTTTTCTGGTTCTGCTTCAGGATTTTCGCCAAGGAACTGCCCCTCCACTAACCCAATAACTACAGCTTCTTTGACCACATCCTTTCGGCTCCCTGCTTTCACAGGAATGTTAAAGTGTTGAGCAATTTTGAGAAGATCTGTCTTTTTACAAGTGTTAATGGCCTCCCATGTTGGGTTTTCAACAAATGACTCCAACTGAAAGTCCATGACTTGATGTAGCTACTTGTGTGTTCTACAATAATATAAATGATCAGTACAGAAAAGGAAAGTGTTTCAGATCCCGGACGAGCCCCCAAATGTCACGTTTCTGCAAGTCGCATGACGTGAAGGACAGGGGTCATGGACAGGGAAAGTAACAAAAAGAAAATCTGCACCTTTATACAAAACAAAAATAAGGCCTTTGGGGTCTAAAAGATGGAGTGGAGTTATGCTTCTCCACAGCCACCCACTAATTTTGCCAAAAGTTGGCAAACTAAAGTAAAAAGGCCTCAAACAGAGGTAGAATCGCTTGTTGGGGAGAAAACACTAAGTGCAGAAATCTCCTTAGAGATCAACCCTCACAAAAACTCTAGAATTTACCCTCTTTCCCTCAAAACACATAACCACTCTCACACTCTCAAAAACACACATCACACAAACCAAAAGAAACCAACTGAAGGTGTTGGCTCTTTGGTGTCACACACCAAACTGAGGGAAAGAGCCTCCTTTTATAGACTACCCAGGCTGATGAGCACCAGCTGAGTGCAATGAGGACAGGTGAGCTGAGTGAGAGGCTCGTTAGGAGTTCTGGAGGTCACAGACTACCTCCATCTGTAACACTAGAAAAACTCATAACCTAACAGAACCTGGATCATGACACAGAGTAACCTTAATAATGGCCACAGGAACCTAACCTATTAAGTCACAAAATCTGAAAAAGTAGGACTCAAACTTAGGATTTTGACTTTTTATTTCATACTTTGAGCATTTCAACTCATAATTTTGACTTCTCATCCAATATTTTGAGCTTTAAGATTCATAGTTCTGATTGTTTTATTCATATTTTGACATTTTTGACCAATTATTTTGTATCCCCTATCTGAGCTGCCACCTTAACGTGGTGAAGGGGTTTGCGTGTCTCAATGACCCTAGGAGCTAAGTTGTCAGGGGCTTCGTGCCCCTGATAGGGTCTCCCAAGACAAACAGGTCCTAGGTGAGGGACCAGACAAAGTGCAGCTCACAGACCTCATATGGTGGAGCGGCAGGATAGAAATCGATTTCCCTTGCCCGGACGTCGGTCACCAGGGCCCCCTCCTGGAGCCAGGCCTGGGAGTGGGGCTCGATGGCGAGCATCTGGTGGCTGGGCCTGCACTCATGGGGCTCGGCCAGGCACAGCCCGAAGAAGTAACATGGGCCCCCCCTCCAATGGACTCACCACCCGTAGGAGGGACCATAGAGGTTGGGTGCGTTGTGTGCCGGGCGGTGGCCGAAGGCGGGGACCCTGGCGGTCTGACTCTCGGCTGCAGAAGCTGGCTCTGGGGACGTGGAACGTCACCTCTCTGGTGGGGAAGGAGCCTGAGCTTGTGCGTGAGGCTGAGCGGTACCAGCTAGATATAGTTGGTCTCACCTTGATGCACAGCTTGAGCTCTGGAACCAGTCCTCTTGAGAGGGGTTGGACTCTTTTGCTCTTGGTGAGAGGCGTCGAGCAGGTGTGGGCATACTGATTGCCCCCGGGCTGGCAGCCTGTACATTGGAGTTTACCCCGGTGGATGAGAGGGTAGCCTCCCTCCATCATTGGGTGGGGGGACGGGTCCTGACTGTTGTTTGTGCGTATGCACCAAACAGCAGGTTAGAGTACCCACCCTTTTTGGAGTCGCTGGAGGGCGTGCTGGAGAGTGCTCCCTCTGGGGACTCCTTCGTTCTGCTGGGGGACTTTAATACTCACGTGGGCAATGACAGTGAGACTTGGAAGGGGGTGATTGGGAGGAACGGCCCCCCTAATCTGAACCCGAGTGGTGTTCTGTTGCTGGACTTTTGTGCTCTTCATGGAATGTCTATAACGAACACCATGTTCAGGCATAAGGGTGTTCACATGTGCACTTGGCACCAGGACACCCTAGGTCACAGTTCGATGATCGATTTTGTAGTCGTATCATCAGACCTGCGGCCACATGTCCTGGACACTCGGGTAAAGAGAGGAGCGGAGATGTCAACTGATCACCACCTGGTGGTGAGTTGGCTCCGCTGGTGGGGGAGGATGCTGGTCAGACCTGGCAGGCCCAAACGTATTGTGAGGGTCTGCTGAGAATGTCTGGCGGAGTCCCCTGTCAGAAGGCGCTTCAACTCTCACCTCCGACAGAGCTTCAACCATGTTTCGGGGGAGGTGGGGGACATTGAGTCCGAGGGGGCCGTGTCCCGTACCTCTATTGTCGAGGTGGCTGATAGGAGCTGCGGCCGTAAGGTGGTCGGTGCCTGTCGTGGCGGTAACCCCCGACACCAGTGGTGAGGGATGCCGTCAAGCTGAAGAAGGAGTCTTATCGGGCCTTTTTGGCCTGCGGGACTCCAGAGGCAGCTGACAGGTACCGGCAGGCCAAGCGGTTTGCGGCTTCAGAGGTTGCCAAGGCAAAAACCCGGACGTGGGAGGAGTTCAGGGAGGCCATGGAGAACGACTTCCGTACAGCTTCAAGAAGATTCTGGACCACCATCCGGCGTCTCAGGAGGGGGGAAGCAGTACGCTGTCAACACCTTGTATGGTGGAGATGGCGCGCTGTTGACCTCAACTCGGGACGTTGTGGGTCGGTGGAAGGAATACTTCGAAGACCTCCTCAATCCCATCGACACGCCTTCCGATGGGGAAGCAGAGCCTGGGGACTCGGGTGTGGGCTCTTCTATCTCTGGGACTGAGGTCGCCGAGGTGGTCAAAAAGCTCCTCTGTGGCAGGGCACCGGGGATGGATGAGATCCGCCCTGAGTTCCTCAAGGCTCTGGATGTTGTAGGGCTGTCTTGGTTGACACACCTTTGCAACATCGCATGGACATCAGGGACAGTGTCCCTGGACTGGCAGACTGGGGTGGTGGTCCCCTTCTTTAAGAAGTGGGACCAGAGGGTGTGTTCCAATTATAGGGGGATCACACTTCTCAGCCTCCCCAGTAAGGTCTATTCAAGGGTCCTGGAGAGGAGGGTCCGTCGGGTAGTCGATCCTCAGATCCAGGAGGAGCAATCTGGTTTTTGTCCTGGTCGTGGAACAGTGGACCAGTGGACCAGCTCTAAACTCTCAGCAGGGTCCTAGAGGGTGCATGGCCAACCAGTCTACATGTGTTTTGTGGACCTGGAGAAGGCATTCGACAGTGTCCCGCGGGGAATTCTGTGGAGGGTGCTCCGGGAATATGGGGTACCGGACCCCCTGATAAGGGCGGTTCAGTCCCTGTACGACCAGTGTCAGAGCTTGGTCCGCATTGCTGGAAGTAAGTCGGACTTGTTTCCGCTGCGGGTTGGACTCTGCCAGGGTTGCCCTTTATCACCGGTTCTGTTCATAACTTTCATGGACAGAATTTCTAGAATTTCCGGTTTGGTGGCCTCAGGATTGGGTCTCTGCTTTTTGTGGATGATATGGTTCTGTTGGCTTCATCAGGCCGTGACCTTCAGCTCTCACTGGAACGGTTCGCAACCGAGTGTGAAGCGGCTGGGATGAGAATCAGCACCTCCAAATCTGAGGCCATGATCCTCAGTCAGAAAAGGGTGGAATGCCCTCTCCGGGTTGGGAACGAGACCCTGCCCCAAGCGGAGGAGTTCAAGTATCTCAGGGTCTTGTTCACGAGTGAGGGAAGAATGGAGCGAGAGATTGACAGGCAGATCAGCCCAGCGTCTGCAGTGATGTGGTCTCTGCACCAGTCCGTCGTGGTGAAGAAAGAGCTGAGTCGAAAGGCGAAGCTCTCAATTTACCAGTCAATCTACGTTCCCACCCTCACCTATGGTCATGAGCTGTGGGTTGTGACAGAAAGAACGAGATCACGGATAAAGGCAGCTGAAATGAGTTTCCTCCACAGGGTGTCTGGGCTCTCTTTTAGAGATAGGGTGAGAAGCTTAGCCATTCGGGAGAGACTCGGAGTAGAGCCGCTGCTCCTCCGTGTCGAGAGAAGCCAGATGTGGTGGCTCGGGCATCTGGTCCGGATGCCTCCTGGACGCCCCCTGGGTGAGGTGTTCCGAGCAAGTCCCACTGGGAGGAGACCGTGGGGAAGACATAGGACATGCCGGAGAGACTATGTCGCTCGGCTGGCCTGGGAACCCCTTGGGATCCCCTGGGAAAAGCTGGACGAAGTGGCAGGGGAGAGGGAAGTCTGGGTCTCCCTGCTTAGGCTGCTGCCCCTGCGACCCAGTCTCGGATAAGCGGAAGAAGATGGATGGATGGATGGATGGATATTTTGTATTTTACCTCATATTTTCAACTCCAAACTTTATCTTCATAATCCCATAGTCTGACCTTTTAGACTCACAATTTGAAATTTTGAATCAAATTTTGACTTTTAATTTCATGATTACACATTTTTATTTCATATTTCGAACTTTTAAACTCATGATTTTGACTTTATTCCTAATATATTTGCCTTTAAAAACATTTTTATTTTCATGTTTTGACCTTTTTGAACCAATAAATTTACTTTTCTCAGATTGTGAGCCTTTAAACTTATCTTTTTAACTTTTTAAATGTCAAAATAATTTATCATTGGTGCTAAGTTTTTATTTCATATTTTATTTCTGGTGAAATGAGGTTGACAGTTTCTGGTTAAAAAGGTGACCCTGTTAGGCCCTCCCTGGTCTAGAGGTTTGGACACATGGCTTTATCAAGCAAATGGAATTAGATAATGTGCAAAGCGTGAGGAAGGTCACAATGTCCAGAACTATGAAGTTTCAAACCCAAAGTGTTGTAATTGTGGAGGAACCCATGCTGCTTTCTCTAAACCAGTGGTTCTCAACCTTTTCAGCCCGTGACCCCCAAAATGAAGGGGCCAGAGACCAGGGACCGGGAGGCCCCCCCCTGTACCTGAAGGTGGTTGAACACAGCCATACACATTCAAGAAGAGTCGTGGAGAAAATGCCATCCATAAAGGGGTATAAAGGGGAGAGCTTTCTGGCACCCAGCCAAACTGGGGAACCATGGAGGTCAAAAAAATTATGGTCTATTGTAGAGTTAAGCTGTGATATCCTTATTTTATATTTAACCTGAAAAAATAACCACTCTTATCAATGAAACAAATCACTTTGTTTTTTTTTTCAAAGTGGGGGTATTATGCCTTTTTTCAAGGCTTTACACGATATTTCTGATACCCACGTAGTAGCTTTACATGGTTTACAGCTCAAAAAACTCCTCATGTTTCTCACACTGGCATCCTGAAAAACCCTTATTTTAACCTCCGTCTGAAACGCTTCGTTTTCGCTGCTGTCTCTTTAACTCCCCCCGCTCCACGGACCTGCTTTCCTCCAACTGGCTGATTTTCCGGAGGCTGGCAGGTGGTAGGACTCAATGTTTTGTGCCTGCCCCCTCTAATTGGCTAATGTTGTTATGTGAGTAGTTGAAAACTTTGAATGAACCGGTCCGACTGAGTAAAATATGGCGAAGTTTGATATACGTCCGTACGTGTTAGACCCGGAGTCTGATCCTGATAGTTTGGAGAGAGAGGGGGAAGAAAACCAGCAGCAGTGAAGGATAGAGCAGGACGTATCTGTTTGGTAAGTGTTTAATTACTGTGTTTCAATGGCTAAATGGCTAAGAGGCCTTGTGGGGGCGGTCTGTTCTGCTTTGCCGTCAGCACTGACGAACCACGAACCAGTCAGGAGATAATATTGCGATGACCTCATCAGTTTGCTCCCTGTTCGCTCCATCGAAATCTCGTCTCGGGAGAATCTCTGAGAGATTTTAAATGAACCGTTTTCATCAGTTTACATGCTAATTCAAAGATTTCTGCCACATACGTTTATCTTGCGGTTTGAAAATTTGCATACGTGGAGTATGGACACCTAACATTGTGACTTTATGTTTTAAAAATCGGAAAAGTATAATACCTTCTTTTTAAAGATTTGTTTTTGGCCTTTATTTGATAGGACAGTGGATTGAGTCGGAAACAAGGAGAGACATGCAGGAAATAGTGCCACGGGCTGGATTCGAACCTGGGTTGCCTGCGAATATGGTGCGCACCTTAACCACTCGACTACCAGCACGCCACAAATCACTCTTTAAATCACATGTGTAGTATATAGCTTTCTTAGTTAATGTAAATCTATTTTGTTAAGAAAAAAAAAAAGAATTAGAATGGGTTAAAATTGAAAAAATGGGTTAATAATAACAAAAATGGTGGAAAAGATGGTGAAGTTGGATCTTCAACGTGGCAGAATTTGGTCACTCTTGTTTTCAACATACTCCTGCTGAAAGTGTTTGTTGGTAATGAATCTCTTCCTTAATCCTTGCGTCCTTGTTTTGCTAATGACATTTGACAAAGTTTGTTTGTTTGTTTCTGAAGGCAGCTTTAAACGGTACTTCACATAGTGAAGCTTTGTCGAGTTTTCCATGATCTCCAAAAACCTGAGGTCTTCCCTGGACATTTCTTTCACTTCCCCACCCGCTTCATTGAACTCATGGTTGTATTGGTTGGCCAACATTTCCCCCAGCTTGCACACAGAGATCCTATTTAAAGTGGCAGAGGGAAGCTCCAAGTCTAATGAATTACTATTTCCACTCAATGGTCTGTACTGTACTGTTCTTATGTCATATGGGCCGTTCCCTTTGCTGTTAATGAGCTCCCACAGTTCCAGTACCCTTGGAGCGTTCATTCAAACCAGCAACTCAACCTTTAATGGATGGTATGTGCGGTGGTATGGGCAAAACTGGGCAAAAAAAAAAAAGCCAGAAATGTGCAGAAATGGGTTAGCTGGCAAAAATGGGTGTAAAAAGTGGTAAAAAGGGGCCAGTGGCAATAATGGCCCAACAGAAGCAACAACAGAAGTGGCAGAAACAAGTGATGGAAAAGGTTTAAATGGACAAAAATGGGTTTAGATGGCAAAAGTGTGTTAAGATTGTCAATAACTGGATGGAGAAAGTGATGAAAATGGATTTAAATGGTCTTTTGCATTTCAAGACAATCAGGACCTCTCACATCCCCCCCAAAAAAATACATATTATAATCAACTTGAAATATTAATCAATGGAAGGACTACTTTATTAGACTATGTATGTATTATATAATTGTGATTAAATTTTCCTATTTTTTCTACACGTTAAAAACCAGTATGCTATGAGATAAAATACTAAAATAGTCATCTATCTATCTATCTATCTATCTATCTATCAATCAATCAATCAATCAATCTATCTATCTATCTATCTATCTATCTATCTATCTATCTAGCATCACTATTTATCTAGCATCACTATTCGTTTACTTGTGCTTTTATTTTGAAAAGTTCATGTTTACTTCCAGGTCACCTGACCGTCCCCTTTCACTTCTGAACAGTTGTTAATGTAAAACAACAAAAGGGAAAGACATTAAACAAAATTCAACCATTTTTCAGAGTTGGTTTGTTTTGACTGTTTTAATTCAAAAAACATAAAGGAAAAATGGTGGCCATTATTTGTTTTTTGATTTGTTTCCAGAATCGACAAACAAGTGAAGTTGGCCATTTTCTTGATTTCCGTACGGTCAAATGCCCTTTCAAAATAAATTATACTTTGGTACCCTGACCAGATCAAGGCATGGATGACTTTTCCCAAGTCATTATGTAAAATGAACATCCTAATCTTGGAAATGATCCTGAGTTGGAAGAAACTGGATTTGATGATTATACTAATCTGCTTGTCAAATTTCAGCTGAATGTAAAAAACTACTCCTAGGTTTTTAGCGTGAGATGTGATGTGATTTGATAGCTGACCCAGTGACGGTACTGTGATGTTAGTGGAGCTGGAAGGATGGAACATGATGGAACATGATGACCTTCGTTAAGCTTACCCTTCCTTTCATTTTGCAGCTTATTCACCTTTAAAGCTAAAGCTTTGACAGTTGGCTTTAACACCCACTTCTTAGTTTGTGATTCAAAATCACCAGCCTTGTTACTGAGTTCACTAGAGATATGGACCTCACTCACATGCGAATAAGTCTCGAAAACAGTCGGACGGGGACGATAATTACCAATGCATTGGATTTAAAAGGTGTGCGCACAGATCTAAAATGGCTATTAAACAGTGTGGCGCTACACGTACCTCTTTCGTTGGGCGCCGTTAGTATTCCAATGTTGATGCATGAATACTCCACTGCTCTGCGTAGCACCGTAGCTCCCCGGAAACACCATTGTCCTGTCCGTGACGATGGTCCGCACAACTCCAGGTAGACCTCCTTTCCTCCCACATTGCTTACCAGCTTTCACGCGAGCTCCATCGTCCAACATCTTCCTGATTGAAGCAAGGATTTTGACTAATGTTAAAGATCAGTCCACTACTCAGCTACTGAGCTGTCTGATCCTGGAGTGACCTGGCTGACCCACATAGGTTACAGATTGTAAACATCTTTACCTGCAGGTGTGTCTGCGTCGTTTGCTGCCAATTATCCAGGCCGTAGTGTGTTTAAAACAAGTTCATTTTATTAATCTTCCAAAGCGATTACGTAGCGATGACATACCCTCATCAATGTGAACACAAAGGTTCCCAGAAAAGATTCAGTTCATTGGAGGGCATAAACTCAGACTTTCCATTCTGGCAGACTGTGGATCCAAAAGAATGTTCCCCCTGTGAACCCCTGTATTCACATTGACGAGAATATGGTTGTGTCACTTTTCCATAAAACCAAAGAAAGGAAATCTCCTGAGCCTGACAGCATCGGAGGCCGTATTCTTAAAAATTGTGAATGAATGAGCTGGCAGATATCTTTTGTTTCATTTTCTAAATGTCACTTCACCTCCACAAGGTCCCTAGTATCTGGAAGTACTCAATAATTGTTCCAGTGCCCAAAAATAATGCACTGAAGTCACCTAGTGACCTCAGACCAGTAGCCCTCACTTCTCTTGTTATAAAGTCTTTTGAATAAATCTTATCTTATTCTTAGAATGATGGAGGCTAATCTGGACCCCCTGCAATTGCATATAGGCCAGGTAGGGGTGCCGAAGATGCCATTGGGACCTAGTTAAACCTGGTCTTGACACACCTCGAAGGTGCTAAAACATTTGCTCAACTGGTTTTTATTGATTTTTCCTCGGCTTTTAATTGTATACAGCCTCACATTTTAGCAGCCAGATTGAAGAGCATTCACCACTTAAACTCAGGTCCGATTTGTTGGCTGACTGATTTTCTAACTTGTAGATCTCAGCGTGTGAGGATGAATGGCATCTTGTCAGATTCCCTTTTGTCCTGCTCTGGATCACCCCAAGGGTGCGTTCTCTCACCTCTCCTATTTGTTTTGTACACAAATGAGTGTCAGAGCCACTATGATAACCGTCAGATCATTAAGTTTGCTGACGATTCTGTTATTGTATCCCTTCTCAGCACTGATGATCTGACCCCGGTCCTGTTGTGTCTGAATTTGTTGACTGGTGTAAGCCCTCCTCCCTTCAAATCAATGTGTCTAAAACAAAGGAAATGACAATTGATTTTAGGAAAAATTCAAATGTTATCTCTCCTGTTTTTATTAACAACCAGGCTGTTGAGGAGGTACAGAACTATAAATATCTTGGCACAGTCATTGATAACAAACTGACTTTTGAATCCCAGGTGGATGCTGTCTGTAAAAAGGCACATCAACGTTTGCACTTCTTGAGGAAGCTGAGGAACTTCAATGTTGATTGCACTTTTATGAAAACGTTTTACTCTTGCTGTATCAAATCTGTTTTAACTTTCTCTTTTGTCATTTGGTACGGGTCCCTCAGTATCAGAAATCGTAACAGATTGCAGGGCATTTCAAAAATCTGCAGTCGAATTTCAGGTTCGACCCTTACTGACCTAACTCAGTTGTTCAGAGTTAGGACTCTAAAAAAGGCCCAGTCTATCCTGGCTGATCACAGCCACCCTTTATTTTCAGAGTTTAAGCCGCTACCATCCGGTTGCAGATTCAGCCTGCCAGTACGCAGGACAAAAAGGCTAAAAAGCTCTTTTGTCCCTGCTGCTATCGGCTTTCTAAATAGTTAGTTGAAGCCTGTGTTATTTCTTGGTTTTTATTGTGTTTTATTGTTGTATTGCATACAGTCTATTGTGCTTCTAGTTACTGTGTTGTCAATGCTGCTCTTTATGATTGATCTGAATGCATGTCTTGACTGCTGGCTGTGAAACAAATTTCCCTTCACAGGGATAATAAAGTGAACCTTGAACCTTGAACCCTAGACAATGTCCAAAACGGCAAACAACAACATAAACTCTCATTTAAAGGTGAAACACAACTAGCGCTCTTACGGTCAAAAACCCTTAGACCTTCCGGGATCACACAGCTGCACAGTTGTTCACATTTTTTAAAATGCAGTGTGTGTAGATAATAATAGTGAAGAGAGAAAAAGTTAATAGATAAAGTCAATGGAGGACAAACAATCATCATAAAGAACATTAACTGAAGAATATAATCTTACCTACTATTAATGTAATTACAATAAACTGTTTCTTAAATAATTTTTGGGTTATTTATTTGTTAAATCTTTCAGATGTCAGACTAATTTACATGTAGGGAAGCCTTTTGGACAGCATGGAAAAACTTTACACTTAATATTGGTATAGATAGATAGACAGACAGACAGACAGACACATAGATAGATAGATAGATAGATGGATAGATGACAGACAAACACTTAGATAGACAGACAGACACATACATACATAGATAGACAGACAGACACATAGATAGATAGATAGATAGATAGATAGATGGACGACAGACAAACACTTAGATAGACAGACAGACAGACAGGCAGACAGATAGACAGAAAGACAGACAGACACATACATACATACTTACATAGACAGACAGACAGACAAACACATAGATAGATAGACAGACAAACACATAGATAGATAGACAGACAGGCAGACATACAGACGGACACATACAGGCAGACATACAGACGGACACATACAGACAGATACATACATAGATAGATAGACAGACAAACACATAGATAGATAGACAGACAGAAAAACACATAGATAGACAGACAGACAGACAAACACATAGATAGACAGACACATAGATAGACAGACAGACAGACAAACACAGATAGATAGACAGACAGAAAAACACATAGATAGACAGACAGACAGACAAACACATAGACAGACAGACAAACACATAGACAGACAGACAAACACATAGACAGACAGACAAACACATAGACAGACAGACAGACAGACAGATAGACAGATAGATAAAAAGATAGATAGATAGATTGATTGCTAGATAAAAAGACCGACAGACAGATAGACACATAGACAGATAGAGACAGACACATGGATAGATAGATAAATAGACAGACAGTCAGACACATAGATAGATACAGACAGACAGACGGACACATAAATAGATAGACAGATAGATAGATAGACAGGCAGACAGACACAGACAGACAGACAGTCAGGCAGACAGATAGACAGAAAGACAGACAGACAGACACATACATACATACTTACATAGACAGACAGACAGACAGACAAACACATAGATAGGTAGACAGACAGACGGACACATGCAGACAGATGGACACATACAGACAGACAGATACATACATAGATAGACAGATAGACAGACAGACAGACAAACACAGACAGACAGAAAAACACATAGATAGATAGATAGATAGACAGACAGATAGATAGACAAACACATAGATAGATAGATAGACAGACAGACAGACAAACACATAGACAGACAAACACATAGACAGACAGACAAACACATAGACAGACAGACAAACACATAGACAGACAAACACATAGACAGACAGACAGACACATAGACAGACAAACACATAGACAGACAGACAAACACATAGACAGACAGACAAACACATAGACAGACAGACAAACACATAGACAGACAGACAAACACATAGACAGACAGACAGACAGATAGACAGATAGATAAAAAGATAGATAGATAGATTGATTGATAGATAAAAAGACCGACAGACAGATAGAGACAGACACATGGATAGATAGATAAATAGACAGACAGTCAGACACATAGATACAG